>NC_060121.1:740173423-740493257 GCF_021461395.2 Schistocerca americana | reverse complement strand
TTTTGGCACGCTGCGCTCTCCCCATACATAATACAAAAGTTTCGAGATGCATCTGCTGCCTGGCCGTCTATTAAACCTGAAAAGAACAAAGAAGCAGCAACACAAGTACTGCCGGTAATAAGTCTATTAGTTCGCAATCGGTATTATTTATTTAATGGATTGCAAAGAATAGCCAACCACCTTGACCATGGTTTCGACAGTTTTACAACTGCCATCTTCAGAATGTATTGCACCTATTAACAAATCTTACGACACAGCGTGTACAACATACGCATACGTGTGGTATCATAACAATAAACAAAACTACAGGAAATGTTTACAAATAATTTTAGTAAAGCATACTCACGTAGAATCACATATGATCTATATTCAATGTACAAATCGTTTACTCTGTCTAGTACATATGAGTATCATCCACTTAATCACCAATTAAAATACATGATTTAAAAGTAGTAGCTCTCTACTGTAGAGCACTGTCTTAAGACTTTTGAACGTAGCACACGTAGGACAACGGAATTCTACAAAGTGTAGAGTGCCACTTGAAAGATTTGTATATATCCGATATTTAAAAATAAAACGTGGAACTGGATAGTATAGATCGAAAGTATTCTCCGATATTAAAATATCTACAGCAGGTAATACAATCAGCTTTGATATTTTCCGTAAGCCAAAAAATTCGGATAACATTATTCCAGTCGATTCTGTTCATCAACGAGCGCAAAAAATGAGCATTTTTTAATCCCGCTATGAATTGTGCTGTAACAACGCCCCTTTCTCCAAGTAACCTACAAAACGAAGTTAATATAGTAGAATCCATTGCTACGAGCAACGGATATATCCGATAGATCGTATTCTCAATAACAGAACCCCCGAAAAGTTTACAGGAGGATAACAGATTCACACACAATAAAGACACAATAATAAATTCGTTTCCATCCAGCTTTTACTCAGTGTGCTCTATAGAATTAAACGCCTCTTGGTGAGTAAATGTAAATCGAAGGTAAATATTTCTACTAACAACAACCTAAAGAAACAGAAATGCTGAGGACACGTTCTCAAATAACCCATTTACAAAATGATCAGAATCAATTGTCCCTGATACCGTATTGGACAAACTGATATAGGAATCAAGGTGTCATATAAAGAACATATATTGGGAAAGAAAGGTAGTAACGTACCAATTCTATCTTTTCAGAAGATTTATTCGTTGCTTGTCATACTCCTAAAGATTTATAGGATACCGTAATCTTACACAAAAGAACGTAGATTACAGTTATGGGAAGAGCTGGAAATTTTCAAACGATAGCTACGTTTAAATGATCAGATTCAGTTGCAAGTATACATTTCCTGGTAGGCTTTATGCCTCTATTTCAGCCGAGTAGCCAAGTTTACCATTCGGTTCTGGCCCTTGGTACGGTGTTCATTTTCTTCAAAATTCTATGTTTAGTAAGAATACGTCTTTTATTTAGTTATTTTAAGTCATCCGCAGTAAAGTTGCTGTTCAACCTTTTAGTAATGAACCAGTTTTGACCCTTCCCCCCATCCCCCGGCCGGAGTGGCCGAGCGGAGAAGGCACTACAGTCTGGAACCGCGCAACCACTACGGTCGTAGGTTCGAGTCCTGCCTCGAGCATGGATGTGTGTGATGTCCTTAGTTAGGTTTAAGTAGTCCTAAGTTCTAAGGGACTGATGACCTCAGAAGTTAAGTCCCATAGTGCTCAGAGCCATTTGAACCATTTCCCTTTTTTATTTTCAGTGTGTCTTATTCTGCCTATAACATTGTGAATTCCAAATGTATACACACTGCCTTGTGTACTTAGATTTATTCTTTATTTTCCTGGGTTTTTTGTAACACCTCCCTTTCTATTATATTTGTTCATATAGTACGGTTTATTACTAAGACCACTTCCTTCAGCATGATGATTTAGAAGTGATGATCTACCTCCAGTTCATCCTACCCCTCCCTTCCTCTTTCCCCAAACTAGATTTGTCTTTTTAATATTTGCATTTTTTCCGTCACAGTATGTTCCTTTACAGTATCCCTTCGTGCCAGGGGTCAACTTAATACTTCGCGCACTGAGCCTTTTATACACTGATAATACGTCAATGCTTGAAGCGTTATTTCTTCGGTACTCAAGCCTGTTATACAATTGGACAATCAAGCACAAGTGCTTCTCGTCCGTTTTGAGATACAGTAAAGAATTTAATTTACCGGAGACTTCCGGTTCTGTGTCAGCTATATGATTTGAACGGCACAATTTTTCTCCCTCCCCCCTCTTCATTTCAACATTTTACTTAATATGTTAATTCTGGTAATGAATATATACCTTCAGCTCACTGCAGCCACTCTCTTGCAGCTTCTCTCTTGCAGGTCACGGAGGAGCGCCCCCAACCAGAGGCGACCTGAGGATAGTGCCTCTGCTCTTCATACTCTTCAGCCAGTCGGCACACGTCACTAGCACTGTACGTAGCGCACTTACGCTCTGTAGCATCCGATGCCACGTTTTATATTTGAGCGTCATATATTTAAAGTGGCACACTACACGTTGTTGCATCTGCTGACATACGTGTGATATTTTAAAAAGTTGTAAGACAAAGCTCTAAAGTAAAAAGTTACGACTTTTAAATGATGTAATTTAAATGGTGATTAAGTGGATGACAGAGTCTACTGCTCTTGTATTACATGTAATAATATGTGACTCTACGTGAGTATCCTTTACTAAAATTATTTGTACACATTTCTTGTTTAATAACACCGTATTTTACATGTGGTTGGCCGTTATTTCCAATCCACTGAAGCTCTTGCAGGAACAGTTGCTGAAGTTCAGTCATGTTAAAAACACAAAAATTACTCACATTGCCTTTATAGACATTCAAATAATTTTAGTATTATTTGACATATCAGAATTGTTGTTTCTTAAGTATCTATGATGGAAACTTAAGTGTGTACATAAATTTGAAAAGAAATATATATATATATATATACATATATATATATATATATATTTGTCAACTGAAATATATATATATATATATATATATATATATATATATATATATATATTTCTCAACGGAAATATATATATATATATATATATATATATATATATATATATATATTTCAGTTGAGAAATTCTGCACAAATTTCTCTGGAAAAATTTACTGTAGTCCATTAACACAGACCGTACTGATATTTATGTTGCACATTACAGTTATATTATATGAAAAACGAATGAAATGCTATTTTATTATGAAACAAAAATTAATTTTCCTCTTTGAACTTCCAGGCTGTGTATACACACTGTAGAAAACGCTGCCAACGGTGCGTTGTTACAGGACGCTAGCCATTTAGATAGTACCTACACTGACTGTCAATAAAGGTACTTTTACGCTGCTAATTATTGGTTTAATCCAGCAGTGAAAAGCGGCTAGTGAGCGAATGGAATCTAAAAAGAAAAGAGACCTAAAGTTACAACAAAATTAGATACTCCTAGTCTCAGTCTGCATGTTCTATGCAGCACATGAGTGACATCCACATGCTGATTATTGCCTCTCATGTAGTGCTGGAATTGCGTACGTAGCTGCGGAGTGCACGTAATGACGCTAAGCGCGCTGTGCAGCCCTCGTGAATGGAATGTCATTACGGCAATACGAGACGCGATACACACGTCACCCTGTTAATAGTTGCTGCATCCAAGCTATACGATCTTCAATTCTTATGCTCTCTTAACAAATTAACTGTCGTACAGGCTTATAAAACAACATGGTAAATAGCGCGCAGGAAATACCATCACTTAAATCCTTCCGTGCGAACTCTGGTTTCTCTTAATATTATTAAAATGGTCATTTCTCCCTATGTTGGTTGGTGTCAAATGGTTCAAATGGCTCTGAGAACTATGGGACTTAACATCTGAGGTCATCAGTCCCCTAGAACTTAGAGCTACTTAAACCTAATTAACCTAAGGACATCACACACATTCATGCCCGAGGCAGGATTCGAACCTGCGACCGTAGCAGTCGCGCGGTTCCGGACTGAAGCGCCTAGAACCGCTTGGCCACCGCGGCCGGCGGTTGGTGTCAAAAAAATATTTTCACATTCGGAGGAGAACTGAAATTTCCTGAAAATATGTCGCCGCAATTAAAAACGCATACGTTTTAATGATTCCCACACCAACGTGTATGCCATATACTTTTCACTCTCTTCCCTATTTCGCGATAGTACAAAACGAGCTGAGCCTCTCTGAATATTTTTGAACTCATCCGCCGTCCTGTCTGGTAACAATCCCAAGCTGCTCGGCAATACTATCACAGAGTATGGAAAAACTCAGTTCGGCAGTCTATTTGGTGGACCTGTTGCGACTTCTGCTATTCCAGTAAAACCCATAACGTATTTCGATAACATTTTGATACTTGTTATGGAATTACATTTCTAGTTTTACAGTCATTCTGCTGTATGTAGGTTCAAGCAATATACGAAATAAAACAAAGATTGAAGTGGAGAATCAAAATTTAGAATGAAAAATATCAATGGTAAGTTATGCCGATGACGTCGCTATCCTCAGGGAAAGTAAATATGAATTACAAGACCTGTCGAATGGAATGAAACGTTTTGGATTGAGAGTAATCCAAACAAGAAGAAAAAGTAATGGGAATAACAGAAATAAGATTAGCTACAAACTTAGCTTCTAAACTGGCCACAACAAAGTAGACGAAGTGAAGGAATAGTACCTTAAGTAACACATGGGCAAAGTAAGTAAGGCGTAAAGAGCAGACTTCCACAAGCAAAGAGGGCGTTCCTAGGAACAAGAAGTCTACTTGCATCAAATATTGGCCTTAATTTTAGGAAGAACGTACTGAGAATGTACGTTTGGAAAACAGCACTGCGCGGAAGTGACTTACGGACTGTGGCGAAAACCAAAACAAAAGAACCAGAGCGGTTGAGATAAGAACCATGGTAAGGTAATATATAAGGAGGTTCTTCGCAGATTCGACGAGGTAAGAAACTCACACAAAATAGTGACAAGAAGAAGGAGCGGAATGATTGGCCATGAGTCAAGATGACCCCTTCTGAATGTGCGGTGTAGGGGGTGACAACTGTAGGAGAAGGGCGAGACCGTAGAAATCCAACAAATTATCAAAGAGCGGACATGGAAAACGTTCCACGTGTCGTTAAAAACGCGTTTCTACTGCTAATGTGTTCTCGTTATTCTGTTGCACGACCCTATCTTTGGACCAGGTGCCAAACCGTGGCGACACTCTTTCAAAGAGGCACTAGTAGATTTCACATGGTCATTGTGCCAGGCTGCGTTTTCCTCTGGAGTTCCAAAATTTAGAAGACATAAGAATTGGTTATGGGCAACTACAGTTCTACTACTTAAGAAGCTAACGCCGTACATCTGTACTTGTATTATCACAAATCAATCGATGCGGCTCGTATTAATGGGACTTGGAAAAAAAAAATTCTTCCTGCCACTTCGGCGAAAACCGACATTCCTGAGTGCATGACTGTGTACAAAATAAAAGTTCGTTCTTTTAAAAAAGAAAAAGAAAAAGAAAAAAAGGAAACAAAAACTGACCACTGTCGATAGTGCTGTTTATTTAGACACATATCGCCATTACCGGTTACGAAGCGGCAGCTTCATCACCATAAGGCTGTTTCCATTTACAGGGTGGTTATAACTAAGCTTTCCTTACTTAATACATTATAACACGGAAAATAATTAACCATAAGAGGACCAAACTTGGTAGCATTAATATCAAAGACATGGGGAACAGAAATAATGGAAAATCAATTTAATTGAAACAGTTTTAATATGCTGCTACGGTACATCATACCATTAGATACTGATACAAAGGGGGCTCAATCTGGTAGCCATCAGTGTCCAGAGGCGTCTGAAAGCGCAGGACTGCATTCTGCACAGCAGAACGAAGCACGTCCGTAGGTATGCTGCCTTCCTCTCTTGATACGCTGCGCTTTCGATGAGCACATGCGTGAATGTTCCCCTGGTGAATCCTGTCCTTCATGTAACCCCACAGTTAGAAATCACAGGGAGTGAGATCAGGTGATCGTGCCTGCCAAGCATTTGGAAATAATCGCTGATAGTTCGATCGGTTTCAAATGTGTTTCGGAGAAGCAGGTGAACTGCACGAACGACGTGCGGTGGGGACCCATCTTGCGTGGAACCTGTTGAGTGCAATGCGTCTCTCGCCTGTAGGGCAGGTATGACGCGCTGGTGAAGCATATCGCAGTAACGCTGGCCAGTCACACTGTACGTCTTTGGTCCTTGAGCGCCCACCTGTTCAAAAACAATGGGCCAATTATGAACGTTGCCGTGAAGCCACATCATATGGTGACACGTTAACCCTACAGAGGAAATTCATCCACAGTGACTGGAGGAGAGGACACCCATATTCGGAAATTATGTATGTCAGGAAAAAATTAGCTTCATGTGTCCATAGGATGGGCCAGGGCCAGCCCTCGTCAGCTTCAATCCTCGCGAGAAATCGGAGAGTGAAGTTAAAACGTCGTTGTGCGTCCTCTGGTGCAAGCTTCTGTACGACATGGATCTTGTACGGATACCGTTTGAGAATGGTTCTAAGCATCTTCCACACAGTGGATCACGGGATGTTGAACTCTCGTGACGCAGTACGCGCACCGCCTGACGATCGGGAATTGCAGCAGAGATAAAACCTGCAGCACAACAGCACAGCTAACTCCTTCCCGGGGGGTGGCTGATCGCTCCCCGTGCGCACCGGCTGCCATCTGCCGTCGCCGGATGAGCGTCTCCGTACGATGGGCGTTAACCACTGTCATGCAGCCGGGCGTGGTCCAGGGCCATACACAACCGTCGGGAACACACCCTCTGGCGTGAAAGTCGCGTCGCCATTCACAAAGTGTACCAAGCAGCGGCAGCGCAGATGCGTCAATAAAAGAGCTTGTTACATCGGCAGCTGCCTCTCTCTGCAGCCTCCTTGCACCGCACCTCGCTCCACCACCCGCTTGCACCTTCTGGCTCATAGCTGCCCCACCCTGCACCGGGGACCGCTGTAGTTTGGCCTCATTATTTGCAGCACTGTCTTCACACTGCACGGAATTGGAACAACGACCTACGATTTGAAGACGACGCGCTGCATACTGAACCATTTGGTTTTGTTTTGGAGCGTGCAATGGATATGGACGCGAGACGTGACGTGAAGGCTTGAAGGTTATCATGTTTAGGCCTCAAGAGCCGGTTGACTATCCTCAGTTTAATGTTAATTATTGATTGCAGAATGTGTTGCCTGTAAGGCGTACGCATCGTAACTCACGTGAGTATATTGCGCTACGCATAACGTTGACGTGGTTATATTGAAAGCTGTGTAGGGAGTCCAGGTGGGTCATGATATGAACTAAAGACTAATTTGTGCTGATAGTTTGGAGCTGTAATTTATTTTTGTATTAATGCATGGAAAGAGTGTGAGACTATCGCAATGGCAGAGTCAGACACTCCGGAAGCAGTAAAGATATCGTTGAAAAATGTAGTGCAACTTGATAATACTCAGATTCATAGGTATTTAACAGGGCTTCAGGCATGGCAGCATGATGTGGACCTAGCAACCACAGGATTAGCTGTTCCCCTTTCTGGAGAATCAGAGCAGGATGGGCAGTCGTCGGTAAAGGATCTGAGGACGTCCGTGGAGATTGATGGTTGAGGCGATAGGAAATTTCTGCTGGTGGGGGAAGCAAAAACATTCGTTAGGTGTAAAGTAGCATTGAAGAATGCAGCAAGCTGTGAGCTGTTAAAGCAGAATAGTGCGAGGTATTTTCGGGAACAGTTGAGTACTATTGCGAAAAGGCATATATTGCAAACTTTGTTGCGATATACGTAGCTGTCTGAAGAAACACACTGGACGGTTTTTGAATTGTTAATAAAAGTGATGAGAGCATGCATAGTTTCCACGTTCGGCATTGATACACTCCTGGAAATGGAAAAAAGAACACATTGACACCGGTGTGTCAGACCCACCATACTTGCTCCGGACACTGCGAGAGGGCTGTACAAGCAATGATCACACGCACGGCACAGCGGACACACCAGGAACCGCGGCGTTGGCCGTCGAATGGCGCTAGCTGCGCAGCATTTGTGCACCGCCGCCGTCAGTGTCAGCCAGTTTGCCGTGGCATACGGAGCTCCATCGCAGTCTTTAACACTGGTAGCATGCCGCGACAGCGTGGACGTGAACCGTATGTGCAGTTGACGGACTTTGAGCGAGGGCGTATAGTGGGCATGCGGGAGGCCGGGTGGACGTACCGCCGAATTGCTCAACACGTGGGGCGTGAGGTCTCCACAGTGCATCGATGTTGTCGCCAGTGGTCGGCGGAAGGTGCACGTGCCCGTCGACCTGGGACCGGACAGCAGCGACGCATGGATGCACGCCAAGACCGTAGGATCCTACGCAGTGCCGTAGGGGACCGCACCGCCACTTCCCAGCAAATTAGGGACACTGTTGCTCCTGGGGTATCGGCGAGGACCATTCGCAACCGTCTCCATGAAGCTGGGCTACGGTCCCGCACACCGTTAGGCCGTCTTCCGGTCACGCCCCAACATCGTGCAGCCCGCCTCCAGTGGTGTCGCGTCAGGCGTGAATGGAGGGACGAATGGAGACGTGTCGTCTTCAGCGATGGGAGTCGCTTCTGCCTTGGTGCCAATGATGGTCGTATGCGTGTTTGGCGCCGTGCAGGTGAGCGCCACAATCAGGACTGCATACGACCGAGGCACACAGGGCCAACACCCGGCATCATGGTGTGGGGAGCGATCTCCTACACTGGCCGTACACCACTGGTGATCGTCGAGGGGACACTGAATAGTGCACGATACATCCAAACCGTCATCGAACCCATCGTTCTACCATTCCTAGACCGGCAAGGGAACTTGCTGTTCCAACAGGACAATGCACGTCCGCATGTATCCCGTGCCACCCAACGTGCTCTAGAAGGTGTAAGTCAACTACCCTCGCCAGCAAGATCTCCGGATCTGTCCCCCATTGAGCATGTTTGGGACTGGATGAAGCGTCGTCTCACGCGGTCTGCACGTCCAGCACGAACGCTGGTCCAACTGAGGCGCCAGGTGGAAATGGCATGGCAAGCCGTTCCACAGGACTACATCCAGCATCTCTACGATCGTCTCCATGGGAGAATAGCAGCCTGCATTGCTGCGAAAGGTGGATATACACTGTACTAGTGCCGACATTGTGCATGCTCTGTTGCCTGTGTCTATGTGCCTGTGGTTCTGTCAGTGTGATCATGTGATGTATCTGACCCCAGGAATGTGTCAATAAAGTTTCCCCTTCGTGGGACAATGAATTCACGGTGTTCTTATTTCAATTTCCAGGAGTGTATGATGCACTCCATAGCTTCCTTTCTTTCCCCTTGACAATAGCCACATTTTGGTGACGAAAAAATCACTATCACTGTCGTCAGACCATGTAGGTAACGTGTTTTACGCTTAATGCTGCTGCAGCTAATGCACTCTGCTAGCGATGTGAACACCTTCAAGCAAATATTTGTCCTTAAACGTTATCAGTGGTGAGGCTATATTCAAGAGTACGAACTTTATTCCAAAGTCTTGATTATTATTTGTGTTAATTTGAATGTCGTTCTTTTAAAAAATATGAACAGCGTATAGTCGCCTTTTTGCTACTTCTTCTTCGAGCCTTGCTACTAAAAGGTTGTAAAACTGCTATCCTGTAAATGATATTGTGAAATAATAACTTATATTTAAATTATTAATGTTCTTATTTATTGGTATTATGTTTTCCGCTGTTGCACAATAAGGGTAAAGGCATCTGCCAATTTTTCATTCATTTAAATTTGTTTGAAGTGGTCAGTTTGGTGATGCAACGATGGCGCGCCATAAGCGGCCTCTAGGTTTCTCATTACTCTTCATGTTGAGCCTGCAATCCATGTTCTTAACGAAGTCAGATCATTATAATTACTACTACGGAAATCATTTCCTTTTATTGAAACCTAAGAATATCACGGTCTTGGGTCAGCAACCTCGTGTTCTTCAACCGAAACATCTGGGCCTGTTGCTATCAATCGGTTAGGTAAAGGAAAAGGTATTTTCGAGAACTTATGTTACGAGAAGATGGTGAGAAAGAATTCACGCCTTCTTTAAAATTTTTAATCAAAATTTTTCTCTCTCTTCTTGTCGGCAACATAATGCGAAATTCCCTCGTCAACATTTTATCTCCTTTCTTAAATTTAAAAAATCAGCACTGAAAGGCGGGAGGAATCGTTATAAGCTGCAGGGTAATTACTCCCGCCGAGTTGCGAGAGGCGATGTGCCACCGGTGAGCAGTGAGCTGCCAGCAATTCGTCTGAGCATAAACGTACCCTTAGAGCAGAACGGGAAGAGAAAGACAAAGGGAAAAGATATAAAAATAGGTAAACTACAAATGGACGCAGGAGAACAGTTATTCCCTGTCCTTCTGCTGGTTACTGTTTCCTTAAAGATCCATTCAGCATCCCCGTGCCCCACAGCATAATCAGTAGATTGCTGCCAAGCCTGTCTGCCAAATCGTTTACGTATACAGGGTGGTCCACTGATAGCGACCGGGCCAAATATCTCACGAAATAAGCATCAAACGAAAAAACTACAACGAACGAAACTCCTATAGCTTGAAGGGGAAACCAGATGGCGCAATGGCTGCCCCGCTACATGGCGCTGCCATAGGTCAAACGGATATCAACAGCGTTTTTTTGAATTGGAATCCCCATTTTTTACTACATATTCGTGTAGTACGTAAAGAAATACGAATGTTTTAGTTGGCCCGCTTTTTTCGCTTTGTGATAGATGGTGCCGTAATAGTCACAAATGTATAAGTACGTGGTATCACGTAACATTCCGACAGTGCGGACGGTATTTGCTTCGTGATACATTACCCGTGTTAAGATTGACCGTTTACCAATTGCGGAAAGGTCGATATCGTGTTGATGTATGGCTATTGTGATCAAAATGCCCAACGGGCGTGTGCTATGTATGCTTCTCGGTATCCTGGACGGTCATCCAAGTGTCCGGACCCTTCGCCGGATAGTTACGTTATTTAAGGAAACAGGAAGTGTTCAGCCACGTGTGAAACGTCGACCAGGACCTGCAACAAATGATGATGCCCAAGTAGGTGTTTTAGCTGCTGTCGCGGCTAATCCGCACATCAGTAGCAGACAAATTGCGCGAGAATCGGGAATCTCAAAAACGTCAGTGTTGAGAATGCTACATCAACTTCGATTGCACCCGTACCATATTTCTATGCCCCAGGAATTGCATGGCGACGACTTTGAACGTCGTGTACAGTTCTGCCACCGGGCACAAGTGAAATTACTGGACGATGACAGATATTTTGCACGCGTCCTATTTAGCGGTAATAATATGCACTATTGGGCAACGGAAAATCCACGATGGCTGCGACAAGTGGAACATCAGTGCCCTTGGTGGGTTAATGTATGGTGCGGCATTATGGGAGGAAGGATAATTGGCCCTCATCTTATCGATGGCAATCTAAATAGTGCAATGTATGCTGATTTCCTACGCGATATTCTACCAATGTTACTACAAGATGTTTCACTGCATGACAGAATGGCGATGTACTTCCAACATGATGGATGTCCGGCACATAGCTCGCGTGTGGTTGAAGCGGTATTGAATAGCATGTTTCATGACAGGTGGACTGGTCGCCGAAGCACCGTACCATGACCCGCACGTTCACCGGATCTGACGTCCCCGCATTTCTTTCTGTGGGGAAAGTTGAAGGATATTTGCTATCGTGATCCACCGACAATGCCTGACAACATACGTCAGCACATTGTAAATGCATGCACGAACATTACTGAAGGCGAACTACTCGCTGTTGAGAGTAATGTCGTTACACATATTGCCAAATGCGTTGAGAATGACGGACATGATTTTGAGAATTTATTGCATTCATGTGTTATTTTCAGGCAATCACGCTGTAACAGCGCATGTTCTCAGAAATGGTAAGTTCACAAAGGCACATGTATCACATTGGAACAACCGAAATAAAATGTTCAAACGTACCTGCGTTCTGTATTTTAATTTCAAAAACCTACCTGTTACCAACTGTTCGTCTAAAATTTTGAGCCATATGTTTGTGACTACTACAGCTAAAGTGAAAAAAGTGGTCCAACTAAAACATTCATATTTCCTTACGTACTAAACCAATATGTAATAAAAAATGAGGGTTCCTTCTTTAAAAAACGCAGTTGATATCCGTTTGACCTATGGCAGCGCCATCTAGCGGGCCAACCATAGCGCCTTCTGGTTTCCCCCTTCAAGCCAGACAAGGTTCGTTCTTTGTAGTTTTTTCGTTTGACGCTTATTTCAGGAGATATTTGGCCCGCGCACGATCAATGGACCACCCTGTATAGAGAACAAAAGTGGACTTATCACACTTCCCTGGCGTACAACTGACGATACACTTGTCCCTGATGCGCAAAATGTAAAGACAGACAAAATACTCAAAGAGAAAACATTGGAGTTCATGTGGGGAAAAGGCCGTCCACTCCGTTATTGGACGTAATTATAGCCTCAGATTTTTCGCAAATGATGAAGTTACCTACAATGACGCACTAACAAAAAATAACCAGCACAGCTACTGTCGATCTCCATAAGATGTAAAAGTGATGAAAGACTGATAGCTCGCTTTTAAGGTTCCACAATATAAATTTGTGCACTTCAAAAAACGAAAACCGCTTAGTATCCAGTGGCTACAATATCAACGAGTCACAGATGGAATCCGCTAGCTATACAAACGCTATGTAGAGATTTTAAATGAAACGATCACTTCGGATCAGTCGAAGGTAAGACACGTGGCAGAATTCGGTTAATTGGCAGAGTACTAAGGAAATTCAATCAGCCTGCAAAGGGGATCACTTGCATATCGCCCGTGTGGTCCATCCTAGAATACTGCTCAAGTTTGGAGCCACTGCTAAACAGAGAAAATAGGGTATATTGAACGTATACAGAGAAGGGTAGCACTAGTCGCCACAGGTTCCTTTCTCCAGTGGGAAAGTGTCCTATGGAAGCTGAGTGAACTGAACTGGCAGACGAAGAAAGGTACAAAATATACAGAGAAAGCCTACTTACCAAGTTTCAAGGATCGGTTTTAAATAATGACTCGAGGAAGCCCTTATGTATTGCTCCTTTGGGGATTGTGAGAACAATATAACTCACAGCGGGCACTATGGCATGCGCTCGACAGATTGTAGGTGGAGATGTAGACGACGTGAGGAGGCGGGGTAGGAGCGTTGGTTTCCCCGACAACCTGCGTCCCGGGCCGGCCGCCTACCTGCTAGGCGCTACCTGGTGCGCATGAGCAGCAGCCACCGGCTCGCCCCTGGCGGGCTGCAAGCCGCGCAACAGCGGCACTCGGCAGTGAGCGCGCGCCTGCGGCAGCGGCAGCAGCACCATGAGCTAGCGCCCGGCTTGGCACACGCGGTCGCTCGGCAAGGTGAGTCGGGGGAACTCGCGGACACTCATATGAGACTAATACGGAAAGTAAGGTTACAAGAACTTTTTGAAGTACAAAAAATTAATTTATTTTAACAAAATTTACGTGCATTTTAGTATAGTTCTTGCATTATTTTTCCACATAATCACCATTTGCTTCGAAACATTTTGTTATATGTGGAACGAGTTTTTTTTTATTTCTGCGGCCTTAAATGTCTCCAACCGCCTTTTTCAGCCAGTTCTTCACTTTGATTTTCACCTCGTTGAGTCCGGAAAAGTGTTTTCCACGAAGGTGTTCCTTCATTTTACTTAACAGATGACAGTCATTAGGTGCGAGATTGGGGCTGTGAGAGGGTGGCTTGATACATCCCTACAACATGTAGTCAGCAACTCTCTTGTGTTGCATGAACGTGTGAGGACGCGCGTTGCCATGATGAAAACAGAACACCACGGTTTTTTTTTTTTTTTTTTTTTTTTTTTTTTTTTTTTTTTTTTTGTGTGGTTGGCTCTGAGAAGTCATATCTTGCAGCATTTATTGTTTCACCACTTTCCAAAGAGTAAACGAGCAGAATCCCTTCTCTGTTCCAAAACACTGACATCATGATTTTCCTCGCTGTTAGTTTTAACTTTTTGACTGAAGACGAATGAGTGTGGTGCCACTGCATTGATTGTCTCTGGAGTATGGTGATTAGCCGAAGTTTTACATCCTGTGGTTATAGAGTTGAGGAAAGCCTCGTCATTCAGTCTCAAAACGGTCAAGAAATTCTCTAGCGGCACTGACTGGATCATTTTGTGTGCTTCGGTAAGCATCTTGGGCACCCATCGCACACCCAACTTGCGATAGTGTAGTCGATCAGTTACGTTTCCATGAACAATAGTTCGTCAAATGATTGGACAAAATGCATGCGGGTGGTCAATTGTCGAACGTTTATGAGAGAGAAGATGATCTTCAATCTCCTGCACCACATCGTCAGTCTCAATAGACGGCCTTCCGCTTCTGTCTTCATCTTGAATTTCCGTTCTTCCAAAATTGAATTCCCGTATCCATTTTGTCACATGTCCCCTCGAAATTACCTCCCCTCCATAAATTGAAAAAATTTCGCGATTAATCGCAGCACGTTCATGCCCTTAGCATTTAGGTACCAAATAACAGCGAGCACTTCGCACGTGGTGGAATCCGGAATGTGAACACTCATTTCTAACAGTCACCATAACACTAATCGACGAGCTACTGATTGTTGGAAATGCTCATTCCTTCCGCTGGCTTCCCGCTACACGGCAGTGGTACCAACTTCTTCAACGGACATTCCATGCTAAAGCTACGTGCCTTGTATCCTAAATTTTCCGATAACCGTCGTATATCTACAACTCGCAAGTCTGCGGTTGTCAGGGCCCTCACGTACACCAAATACCTGTCCTCTCCACATTCACCCACTAACGAAGCTGCGCAGTCGTGATTACAACGGACAAAAAACGTTTCGTCTCATCAATTTGTAGACGCAATTCATACTGATAAATCGAAATCTTATTTAGCCCGTAGTGCATAGCTTTGATAATCAAGTTTTTTTTAAAGTGTAGCACCAAAAATGTGTTAAAATATGTATTACTCAACAAATAGTTTCCACAATTTTATGTCATCAGCTGTCAGAGTTTGAAAGTTTAAAATTACGTGGACCACTAGGCATATATTTAACTATCGCTGGGGAAACAAGAGAACTCAACATACGCCACATCCTCCAGCCCACATTACAACTTAAATGGGACTCCATACCCAGTAACGTTGTTGGCTCTATGATGCCGTGATGAGAATGAGGCCCACTTTCATTCATAGCGCAAACATATTTCATAATCATGGATCAGTGGTACAAGAAACTTGAAACTTTCAAAATCTGCAGTTGGTGACATAAATCTGTCGGAACTAGCGCAGCATAATACAGATATTAACATCTTTTTGGTGGTATACATAAAAATTTAAAAGCAGTCGCTCTCGGTTGTTATGCTTCCTGTAGCGTTTTTAATTTCTACACTTTTGTAGATAGCTTCTCGAGGCAACAACGTATTTTACCATCAGAAAGATTTCAGACATCTTTAACCTGCCCTTTACTGATGCGGATTATTGATACCAAGTATGCCGGCCGGGATGGCCGAGCTGTTCTAGGCGGTACAGTCTGGAACCACGCGACCGCTACGGTCGCAGGTTCGAATCCTGCCTCGGGAATGGATGTATGTGATGTCCGTACGTTAGTTAGGTTTAAGTAATACTAAGTTCTTGGGGACTGATGACCTCAGAAGTTACGTCCCATTGTGCTCAGAGCCATTTGAACCACACCAAGTCATTTTCCTGATGATGCGAACGTGTCTTCCCTAAACGTCTTGGTTTTAAAGTGAAAAGCCTTAACAAACAATGTTTTTGAATAGGAATATATTTTTTGTTTAATATGTCGGTTGCCAGTGATCGTAAAATACTTTGCTTCACTAATATGCTGGCTTGTAACGCTTGTAACACTGGAGAGATTTTTCTTTTGCGGTTTAACGGTATTGTTTATTTCATTTTAGACAATGTTTTTATTTCAAATACTCCGAAGTGTTTCAGTGTTGCTCTTTGTAAATAAGTATGCTTTACGCTATAGATTATTATATTCATCATTTAACCATAAAGGGATCGTCACGTCAACGCCATTTACATGGTATGTCATACATCCAGTCAACAACAGTTCAATTTACAAAACCGGCTCAGCTCTATCCGTATTTCTTTGCTGACATTTTTATATGTACGGTCAGATGATGAATATGATCCTCTTAACATGTGTTACGAATGCAATGTAAGTTATTTTGTAAGGATATGATGAATCACATGACAATAGATATAGGTTCTACAGTGCAATACTGTCCTACGGGACGTTAAAAAAACATTAAATGGCGAAATGGTTATCAGTTACCTACATGTCTGTTTTCACTTACATACATGACTGAAAGAACATACAGCTTTGAAGATCCGTAGCAGCAAGAAATACTTCGAGATTAATTCATCATCTGTATTAGGTACCGATCTACAAACTAACAGTGACACATGAAAACTTATGGTGGACCGGGATTCAAACCCGGGTTTCCTGCTTAAGCGAGCGGTTGTCTTAACCACTTCGTCTAATCTGTGCACACTTCCAGGACATATTCAAACTTCCATATATCACACTTTCTACTAATTTCGTCACCTAATGTTTTCAACATTGCTTGGATTCCCGCAACATGGAGGATGACGCAGCATGGGGTCGAGACCAGTAATATTACTGTCGTTTGCCCAAGTGGGTTTGTAACACTTATAGGCATGTCTGAAAGAACAGACACTGTTGATTATCCACAGCTGTACGAATTAAAAGCTGATGTTAAGGAATTCAGAGTCAGAAAATTAACGTTGAATTAAATGACTGTGCCTCCTAATAATGAGTAGATCGTAAAGTGGAAGAAATTCAATGGTATCAATTCAGAATTTTAATCGGGAATACGGCCTTTAGCAGTCCAAATATTATACGACGTAATTTATGATTATACGTCTACCTCATGTAGCCACAACATCAAATTAGGGTTATTTCTTTGTTATTGCGCCAGCCATACTCTGAAGAATTTTATCATAAGAGGCTTTGATAATGAAACATTCTGTGATATGACATAATTGTGATATGTACAGCTAATACGCTACTTGTCAGAAACAACTATCTGGGTAGTTAAGCGACACCTGTCAAAGAGTTTATGTATTACTGATTTATGTACAGCAGATATTGAATCGGTCCCTACACGTCAATGCTATAAGAATCGAAAATATTGTAACAACAGAAAACAATAATTCGTAAATGTTTATGACATTCGATGAGTCAGAACCTACACCTCTCGAATGTTATCTTCGGCATGTAAAGTCAAAGTCCTACTTGCGGTATGAATGCGTTCAGTATGAATCACTTCAGAAATTTTGTTATACTCTTCTCTCTTTAACGGAGGTTTTGACCAGTCATAAGTAATACTATTTCTGCATAAACACTTCATTTGACACTGTACAAAGTCGACATTATAAGTGATACAAGGCTTTGATAAAATTTCGGATAACCAAATTGAATCTCAAATTTCAGCTAAAGGACACAAAAGATATTTCGAAAATGATTCGTAAGGGCTGAGACTGCGATATGTAGGACACTGCTGCGACGACAATTCCTGCAACTGTTGCAGAGAAATTCATTTCCTTCTTCATTAAATTTCTTGTAGCTACTTCCGATTCCTAAACGCATTTCGTGACTTTTAATTCGGTGATGTTCAGTTTAAGTTCGATTCTAGTTGTATTTTCTAAGGCTCCAGAAATGAGGCTATGCGCTAGAAATGATGTTCGTATTCTTTTCTGATTATAATTATGTCACAATGACCAAAAATATTACTGTTGAGATTTCATGCCTTGGAATATGATTCACTTTGTGGGAATTCATAAGCAGAAAACCATAAACTTCAAATCAGATGACGTAAATCGAAGTCCTTCGGTACAAATATCCGAATCTTAAGTCAAGCGCATTTGTCTTTTATAAACCACCACCATTTATTAGTTGTACGTTGATAAGTTTTTTTTTTTAGTTAGAAAAGACCATCCGATAAAGTCTCACGACCTGATATTTCGCAGATGAGTACAGGGAACCGTGAATACTGTTGATGAACTGAAAAGCATTCAGTGTCAGTTGATTCTGGTTACCAGTTTCGAGCTGGTGCATAGATCATAGTCAGGTGTGTACCTAATTCTGCAAAGCGGAGTTTGTCCAAATAGGTTACGCCGTCTGAACTCTGTAGCGCTAAATTCAAATCTGAATGTGATCTGTGCGCCAGGAGGAAATCGGTAATCAAAAATAGACTACAGTGTGTAGCTCAGAAGCTCAGAAAATGTCTTTTCGTGACATTTTACGTACTCCATTCCCTCAGCTATTAAACACATATTATATTTCTTGGTATAGTAAGAAATAATGCTTTAAATATATTTCAGATAAGGAGAAATGTGTTCAAAGTATATAGTGCGTAACGATATTTCGTAATTTTATTTTCCATTGCCATATTTCTAATAAATATTGTCATTTCTTTACAGATAACGCATCGCGGTATTCGAAAATGAAGATCTGTGGCGTTAAAGCGTTTGAGTCCAAGATTTTGATATCTTCGTGGTCACATTATCTTGAGATAACTTAATGAGTTACTGTGAAATAAATGCCTCATCGATTTACGTGAAGATCTGAACCATTCAGATAATCTGGAAACGGTAAGCGGAAAAGGATGAACTTCCAACTTTTGTTATACAATGCAGTTCATTGACGATTCGAAAGAAACCATTTGATACGAACTATCGGCGCCAACTGCTTGTCAGCTAATGCGACAAGCCATGTGACTTTTTAGAGAGAATTTGATACAAATGGTGCAACAGGGTATTTTTACGTATCGTTGTTGTTACGTGAACGTTTAGATGTCGTTTTAAAGTAGGAGGTCATTTACTAAGAGTGGGAAGGTAGTTGGCATTCAGAAGCTTTAATTATCAGTATTACCGTTTCTATGACTCAGTTGTTATACTATAGTAACTAATTCCAAATGTATTGTGTTGGTTAACAGAAGAAGGAGCTTTGTCTGTCGGATGGAACTGAGAAGTGACTCTCGTGTTAGATAATGAAGTTCTCTTTGGTGTAAAGAGTGAAAAATGATTTACTGCGCTGTTACCTGTTCTAAGAGTTCGTGTGAAATACATATCCAAACAGTATCAAATATATATCGTTGAACTTGCAGTGACTAGGTCATCGCACTGATTCTGCCTGTTTAGACAGATTTAGATGTGTTAGGCAGCTGTAGGGATGGATAAGTTGATGTGGATGACGACGCCAGCAACGTCGACCACCGTGACGTCAGAGGAAGGGTCTCCGGAAACGTGGCAGCCGAATGTGACGGCGGCCTCTGACGGCAGACAGCCGGAGGGAAGCGGCGGCGGGTGGCAGCTGGTGCTGGCCATCGCGCTCAAGTCGTCCGCCATGGGCTTCATCATCGTGGCGGCGCTGTTCGGCAACCTGCTGGTGATCGTGAGCGTGATGCGCCACCGCAAGCTGCGCGTGCTCACCAACTACTTCGTGGTGTCGCTGGCGCTGGCCGACATGCTGGTAGCGCTGTGCGCCATGTGCTTCAACGCGAGCGTCGAGCTGACGGCCGGCACCTGGCTCTTCGGCTACTTCATGTGCGACGTGTGGAACTCGCTGGACGTGTACTTCTCGACGGCGTCCATCCTGCACCTGTGCTGCATCAGCGTGGACCGCTACTACGCCATCGTGCGGCCGCTCGACTACCCGCGCATCATGACGCCGGCGCGGCTCGCCGCCATGCTGGCCGTCGTGTGGTGCTCGCCGGCGCTCGTCTCGTTCGTGCCCATCTTCCTGGGCTGGTACACCACCGACGAGCACCTCGAGTTCCGCCGCCGGCACCCGGACCGCTGCGCCTTCACCGTCAACAAGGCGTACGCCGTCGTCTCGAGCAGCGTCAGCTTCTGGGTGCCCGGCGTCATCATGATCTTCATGTACTACCGCATCTACGTAGAGGCCGACCGCCAGGAGCGCATGCTCTACAGGTAGGCGCCACGCCCTCTGCCACTCACTCTGCACTAGCGGCCATATTACCGCGGGTTGTGTACGCCGCAGCAATATAAGGAGGCGCGCGCAAAAGCATTTGAAATAACAGTACCTTAAAGCAAACTATTTTACATTCTACATCTACATCTACATCCATACTCCACAAGCCACCTGACGGTGTGTGGCGGAGGGTACCTTGAGTTCCACTATCGGTTCTCCCTTCTGTTCCAGTCTCGTATTGTTCGTGGAAAGAAGGATTGTCGGTATGCTTCTGGGTGGGCTCTGATTTTATCCTCATGGTCTCTTCGCGAGATATACATAGGGGGGAGCAATATACTGCTTGACTCTTCGGTGAAGGTATGTTCTCGAAACTTCAACAAAAGCCCGTACCGAGCTACTGAGCGTCTCTCCTGCAGAGTCTTCCACTGGAGTGTATCTACAGTCTCCGTAACGCTTCCGCGATTACTAAATGATCCTGTAACGAAGCGCGCAGCTCTCCGTTAGATCTTCTCTCTCTCTTCTATCAACCCTATGTGGTACGGATCCCACACTGCTGAGCAGTACTCAAGCAGTGGGCGAACAAGCGTACTGTAACCTACTTCCTTTGTTTTCGGATTGCATTTCCTTAGGATTCTTCCAATGAATCTCAGTCTGGCATCTGCTTTACCGACGATCCACTTTATATGATCATTCCACTTTAAACCACTCCCAGATAATTTATGGAATTAACTGCTTCCAGTTGCTGACTGGCTATATTGTAGCTAAATGATAAGGGATCTATCTTTCTATGTATTCGCAGCACATTACACTTGTCCACATTGAGATTCAATTCTGGGCATCCGCAGCTGTTGAAAGGCATGATGTAAGGAAAATTTCCGCTAACAACTCGTAAAATTGTTGTTTTTTAATACGGTTTCGCGGCCTAAAGCCTCATCATCATGTACAACAACATTAAAAGATAACAGGCATATTCATCGCTCCTAGTTGAAATTTACTATTCAGTGATATCATCAGTACCATGGCCAGTGAAAGGTCTCTTCTCCATTCCTTGAGATCTGCATGCGTCGGTGTGACGCTGGGCAACTCGATGCTGGGCAAAGTAAAAGCGGCCCGCATGAAAAACAAAGAGAGACTAGTTGGCATGCCGAACATGTAGGCAGTTGAAAGGCACGATGTTAGGAAGATCATAGGGACGACGGGTATGCTTATGATCTTTTACCGTTGTTGCGCCCGCATCTCGTGGTCGTGCGGTAGTGGTCTCGCTTCCCACGCCCGGGTTCCCGGGTTCGATTCCCGGCGGGGTCAGGGATTTTCTCTGCCTCGTGATGGCTGGGTGTTGTGTGCTGTCCTTAGGTTAGTTAGGTTTAAGTAGTTCTAAGTTCTAGGGGACTGATGACCATAGATGTTAAGTCTCATAGTGCTCAGAGCCATTTGAACCGTTGTTGCACCTGATGATGCGGCCGTAGGTCGCGACTCCCCTGTCCCCTGTCACTGTTAGCGGTTTTCTTCCTACCATCTTATAAGAGGACCGCACCCACTCGCTATCGTCGATTTCGTCCATATATGTGGTATATACAGCGTCTGACTATTTATATATAGCCGAGTGGCTAGGGCCTCCCGTCGAGCAGACCATTCGCCTGGTGCAAGTCTTTCGAGTTGACGCCACTTCGGTGACTTGCGTGTCAATGGGTATAAACTGATGATTATAAGGACAACACAACACCCAGTCCCTGAGCGGAGAAAATTTCCGACCCAGCCGGGAATCGAACCCGGGCCGTTAGGTATGACATTCCGTCGCGCTGACCACTTTTTTTTATGTCTTTATTATGTTCAAAGTTCCAGTAGATTGGTAAATTAAACAGGCATCAGAATTAATTTTTCAAAATATTTAGCAGTAAATGCATTCGAACTCGCGACCTCTCATCAATAGTACACGACACTTACCGTTACGCAACTTTTTTTTTTTTTTGCCCCGACCCAGTCGGGAATTGAACCCAGGCCCCTTTGCGCGGCATTCCGTCGCGCTGACCATTTTTTTTTTAAGATCTCCTGCTTACATGGCAGGCGCTCTATCCACCTTTTTTGTTTTTTTTATTTTTTTATTTTTCTTTTTATTTTACTTTTTTTTAAATTTTCAGTCAAGGTAAGACCTGAACCAAGGACGTCTCGTTCCTTTTTTTTTGTTTTTTTTTTTTTTTTAAATTGGAAATTATTTTCGCTGCCAACCTTTATATATATATATATATATATATATATATATATATATATATATATATATATATGGACAAAAGGCGTCTTTCAGTTACGACAAACAAAATTAGAAAATTACAGCCGTAGCAACAACAGAACAAAAGTTCCTTCTAAACTATGAAAAAGAATTTGAAACTAATAGTGTGATGATAGATAATAAAGGAAGAAAAATGTAACCAAATCCCGCACGCCATTCCATGTGCATGGCCCCTCTGCGTACAGATTCCATGTTCCAAATTGGTACAACATTTCGCGGCGTGTGGAGCCCCACGTCGGCGGTCATCCTCTGCCCGGTACTCCCCAACTGTGAGGGAGTTTGTCGAAGACACTGCGCAAATAGTTCGCAAATAGTTGTCGATATCGGGGTGTACACTCAAGTGTGCTATGACTGTCCTGGAGAAATTGCCAGTAATCAAGCACCATCTTCTCATTATCTCGAAAGAGGTAGTATATGGACATGCCTTTAAACCATGTGAGAGCGTGAGTCTTCGCAGGTGGGAAATAAGTATCCTCCGGACAAAGGAGGAGCCGTGGCTCAATTGTGCGAGGCGCGATACGTAGGTAGCAGGCGAGGATCTTCTGCACTAGCAGCCATACATCTAACGCCGATCCACATGTTAAGCGGTGTTCGTCAGTATCCACGAGGTGACAACGTGGGCAAAGGGGGGAATCCGTCATCCCAATAGCGTGCAGCCTTTGTCGTGTTACAACCTTCCCGTTCACCACCTGGTACCACGCGGCTCGTACCCGCGTGGGGAGGTACGGCTTCTGGACCGCTCTCCACACTGCCGGCCATAGGGTCGTAGGGCTCTTCCTCTCAATCACATTCCCAGGTATGGACCTTAGCAGCAGTCTGTAAACGTCTCTCGCCTTGGGAGTGCGAGTGTTGGGAAGGTCTGGGTGCATGTAACTATACTCAAGAATAAATGCCGAGAGGTGCGAGAGAGAAGGTGTAATGTGCGCAACCGTGACAGGTGCCAGAAGAGACGCCGGCAGCAATTCCTCTAACAGATGTCCCGTAAGGGAAGCATCTTTGTGGGTCCACAATTTCATCATTGTGCACAAGCATAACGCTGTAGCTCTCGCTCGTACATTTATAAGTCCCAATCCGCCATCACGCGGAGGGAGGGTGAGTGTTTCGTAGCGGATTTTGAATAGGTGTCCGGCGGTAAGGTAATATCCAAACGCTGCTTGCAATCTGTGTGCCATCGCTGTCGATATCGGTAGGACCTGGGCCATGTGGATCATCTTAGTCGCCACGTGAAGGGTGAGGTATTCCACACGCTGTAGGAGGTCCATCCGTCGAAGTAAGTTCCGGTGAACTTCTGTGCGTATGGCCTGTAGTACTCGTGCATAGTTCATGGCAGCCGTGCGGCGCACATCCTGTGTAAATGTTATGCCCAAGAACCGGATCTTGTTAACTAGTGGGAGTGGGGCTAAAGCGTCCTCCTGTAGACCTCTCCCTATCGGCATCGCTGCCGACTTGGCCACATTCATGAGGTTTCCCGCTGCCAATCCATAGCGATTGATCCATTGTATACCCGATCGTACCTCGTCACCAGATCGGACAAGTAATAGAAGGTCATCAGCATATATCCTGCAGTGAAAGGTGTGATCCCTCAATGACATTCCCGAGAGCCTGTTTTTCAACCCTCCGACAAGTGGTTCGAGTGCGATCGCGTGAAGGATCATGGAGAGTGGGCATCCTTGGCGAACTGACCGTCGGATCGGAATGGGATCCGCAATCCGTCCATTCACCAGTACACGGGATGCAGCTCCACGGAAAAGGCGCTGAAAGATGTCGAGAAAGTCAGGCGGGAAGCCCATGCGGGCCATAACGGACAGAAGGAACTTGTGGTGAACTCTGTCAAAGGCTTGGTCGAAATCAATGGAGATCAGAGCAGCTCGAAGGCGACAGCATGTGGCGATGGCTATTAAATCCCTGCATTCGCTGGTTGCCGTTTGCATGTTGGTCACTCCGCCCAGTGTCGTTTGCTCCATTGAGAGGAGTAGGGGCAGAACCTTCTTTATGCGGCTGGCGAGTAGTCGGGCGAAGATTTTATAGTCCGAGTTGAGCATTGTAATGGGCCTGTAGTCCCCGACCGTCCGACCTCTGGAAGGCTTGTGTATCGGTATAAGGAGACTTTCCACGAATGCAGGTGGCACGTGGGAACCGGGGGTCATCAGTTCTTGGTACATGCTGATCCATCGGGGCATCATTAGATCGCGGAAAGTCCGATAAAACTCGAGCGGCAGTCCGTCTGGCCCGGGAGATTTGTTGAGTGCTCCCTTGTTAAGCGCGTCCTCGATGTCGTCCCGTGTAATTCCAACTAACAGCGTCGCCGCTGCTGCATTGTCGAGGGTGTGCGACAGGTGCTGCAGTATGTCGTGATCGTCCGCTTCCTCTTCCTCTGTATTCACCTCGTCGTAAAACCGGCGATAGTGATCTGCAAAGGCTTCTGTAACCGCGGCCTGAGTCAGTACGACCCTACCACCTGGCAATACGAGGTCCGTGATCAGCTGCTGTCGGCGTCGGCGGCTGTCGAGCACGATGTGATGCATAGACGGGTTTTCTCCTTCCGCTCGGTCTTGACCTCGCGGTCGCACGACGACCCCCTCCAAACGTTTCCTCGTAAGAGACAATATTTGACCTTTAATTCGGCGGCTTTCCATTTGTCGGTTTGGAGATGGTGGTTGGCTGTCGAGTTCGCGAAGCATCGTGTAATAAAAGTCCAGTGTGAGACGATGCCAAGCTGTGATATCTTTACCGAATTGAGTTAGCACACGCCGAAACGCTGGTTTTGCACAGTCCACCCACCACGCTAGAGTCGAAGGATATCGGGGAAGACGACGTTCGCAATCCAGCCATGTGTTGGCGATAATCCGACGGCATTCCGGGGCTTGAAGATGTGCCACATTCAGCTTCCAGGGTCCTCGGCTGCGCCATATCCGCTGCTGTTGTACACTGAGTGTGCATATGAAAGCGCTATGATCGGAGAAGGCAAGCGGCCAACGTTCGGCGTCCAATACTCCCGGCGCTAGAGCTCGTGATACATAAATGCGGTCTAGGCGACTGGCTGAGTGACTAGTAAAGTATGTCGGCCCGGGACGGTCACCGTGCACTGTTTCCCACGCGTCGGTGAGAAGCAGATCACGAACCAGGAGCCGAAGTTCTTGACAAGTCGAGAAGTGTGGGACTTGGTCTTTGGGGTGGAGCACACAGTTAAAGTCGCCGCCGAAGATATATTGAGCGTAGCGGCTGATAAAGAGGGGGGCGATATCCTCCGAGTAGAACAGAGATCGTTCGCGGCGTTGGTCAGTTCCTGATGGAGCGTAAATGTTAATGATGCGCGTGCCCAGTGCTGTGATCGCCAGCCCCCTTCCTGACGGAAGGTAAGTCACTCCTTCGATGGCAATTCCGTCGCGCACTAGTATTGCCGTACCGCTGCCATTCCGGTCCGCCGCTGACATATGTGTCACATAACCGTAGAAAACGGGGAGGGCCGCTATATACACTTCTTGCAACAGGGCAATGTCAACATCCGAAGAACGAAGCATCTCACGCAGCAACTGGATCTTCACTGCCGTTCGTATCGTGTTGAGGTTAAGCGTGGCGATACGATAAGCTTGATGCCGAAACGCAGGTGTTAAGTTATCCATTAAGACTGGAATTGCCTATGGCGCTTCTGACTCTATTGACACCTCCGCATCCCCACAAACCTCACCTGCCGGCGACAATGGCGTGGGCCCTGTTGGCGTAACTTGCATGGTTCCGTCGTCGTCGTGGTCATCCGCCCACGTCTGTGAACTCAAAGCAAGATCGGCTTCCCTAGCATCGTCAGGACTCTGCATGGGTGCTTGCACTCCAGAAGGTGGTGGGCAGCATCTGTCCTGCATATCGGCATCCGATGTTGCCACTGTAGGTATATGCGGTTTGTCCTCAGTTCCGTTCGGTGGTGCCACACTGCAGCAAATGGCGGCTGCCTCTGTGGTAGCGTCGTCATTGAAGGTGGAGTCTTCGTCCTCTGGAGGCTGCGTCGCATCCCGTTCGGAAGTTACTCTACGCCTCCGCTTCCGTCGCTTCGGGGAGCGTTGCCTCCTGGTGTGTCCTTCTGTGTCAGACGACGGCAAAGATTCCCGACGTTCCGGCACAAAGGCAACTGTAGGCACAATAAGCGAGTCTACGGCCATGCTATCGTCATGTATGTTGTTATCCGTCGACGGGGGCGGCGGCATCGGAATTGAATCCGTAGCTTGTGGAACGGGTGTTTCGTCATCGCCCTGTATTGGAGGATGGAGCCGCGACCCAACAGTGGATGTCGGCTGTCGTGGTGAAGTGGTAGCTGTCGTGAGGACTGCTGCATAGGTCACTGGAAGCAGCGTCGGCTGCGATGGCGGGTCTGCGTCAGCCGGCGGCAGTTGCGTGATTCGACGTTGCAGAAATTCTGATCTAAGGTGTCCCTCCTTCCCACAACCAGAGCAGGTCTTTGGTTGCCCATCGTAGATGACGATGGCACGGCAGCCACCGATAGTCAGATATGAAGGTACATGTCATTTAAGTTCTATTCGGACCTGGCGGACTCCATGCAGCACAGGATATGTCTGGAATTGCGTCCATTTTTCCGCAATATGATCATGGACCGTGCCGTAGGGGCGCAGCGCTGTCACGACGTCCTCCGCCGGTAATTCGAAAGGAAGTTCGAAAATTCTGATCGTGCGAAGTCCCATGCCAGAATAATCGACGTGTACAGTCCCCACATTGCCATCAGCATGGCAGAAACGGAGGCCCTGTTTCGTGTCCCGAAGGATAGGTTCACATGTTACGTCGTTGATGATCTTGACATAGACGATACTACTCACAATGGACAAGTGAATGCCGAGAATGTCGGTCGCCGGGATTTTAACTTCTTCTCGTAGAAATCGTTCGACTTCGAGTGCTTTGGGCCGTGCAAATTCGTTGCGGAACGTAAATTTGAGCGTCGATTTTCTGTATTGGTGCGCCATGGTGATCTATATGCTGAGTACGGCATGCGCGAAACGGCCGAGTACGATGTAAACAACACAAGCGCTCGCTCCGCGGCAGGAACACAAACAGCGCGTCCTCACCGCAGCACAGCCAAAGGCCAACCTCCACTCAGCTACCAGGGGCGGACGTCTGACTATAAGCAAAAGTTACAGAGGTGGAAGCTCCAGATGGCCAATCGTATAGAATAGTCATGGACTGTGTGGCTGGTCCCATCGGAGGTTCGAGAACTCCCTCGGGCATCGGTGTGCGTGTTTGTCCTTAGGATAATTTAGGTTAAGTAGTGTGTAAGCTTAGGGACTGATGACCTTAGCAGTAAAGTCCCATAAGATTTCACACACATTTGAACATTTTCATATAGAACAACACAGCAGCGTTGGCGCGGATCGGGTGAAGCACGATCCCTTTGCGTTACCTTCTACAGAGAGTTTCCGTGCACGGTAAAAACTGTAGAGCGAGACTGACGTCACACAAAAAAAGTTACTGGGCAGCGTTTGGTGCAATGAAAAGAGCACTGAACGGTAATCGAAGAGTCGTGGAGTCAAGTTTGTTTTCAAGTTTTACGTCACTTACGTTGCAAATAAGCAAAAAGATTCTCAGTACAGAATGAGTTAGGGGGAAAACTACATGCTTTCAGAGGTGGGAAGATAACAGTATTAATGATTCTGAACAAAACTTCCGAATGGTTTCCGTAATAGGAAACATTATGTTTCATTTTTGTAGGTTTTTCTTGAATAACTCGAAAACCGAAAGCCTCCGGTGAAAACGTGTCGCAGTAGAAAATTTAAGTACATTAAATTTCGTACATCCTATTCGTTTTCTCTCTAGGACTTATAGTTTCTGCGATTATTGAAAATCTCGCGCAACACGCATTTTCTCTAGCTTGGGATGGTTTTGTAAGCCATTTTCAGGTAGTTTCACGACATGATAGACCATAAATTTTCGGTGTTACCGGTCGGGGTAGCCGATCGGTTCTAGGCGCTACACTCTCGAACCGCGCGACCGTTACGGTCGCAGGTTCGAATCCTGCCTCGGGCATGGATGTGTGTGATGTCCTTAGGTTAGTTAGAATTAAGTAGTTTTAAGTTCTAGGGGACTGATGACCTCAGAAGTTAAGTCCCATAGTGCTCAGAGCCATTTGAACCATTTTTTTTTGTTCGGTACCAAATTGTTCGTCTCGACTTTCTCTGCACAACGGTGCTACGTTATAAAAATGATAATGTTTGAATAACACAAAAAGAGGCCGGCCGCGGTGGTCTCGCGGTTCTAGGCGCGCAGTCAGGAACCGTGCGACTGCTGCGGTCGCAGGTTCGAATCCTGCCTCGGGCATGGATGTGTGTGCTGTCCTTAGGTTAGTTAGGTTTAAGTAGTTCTAAGTTCTAGGGGACTGATGACCACAGCAGTTGAGTCCCATAGTGCTCAGAGCCATCTGAACCATCCAACACAGAAAGAAACAAACAATGTACGTTAAATGTACTGTATCTCAAAAAAACCATTCGGTATAGGACTCGTATGCCCACTCCTCGTTTAGAATAAACTCATGCTAACACCCCTCCTTCTAACTCACTCTGAACACTGTATTTATTAACATTTTCGTAAAAGTCAGGAAAGGAAAGAGAATCGAAAATTTCAGACCGCAAGTAAATTTTCTGGAAAGCATTGTAGAGCATACACAAGGACGTCGTAAATAAAATTAATTTTTTTTGATATTTTAAAGATAACGATTTACAGGAGCTAGGGTGATATTCATCATAAAACAAGAGAAACTTTAATTTTCTTGGTATCTTTCACATTTATTATTGTAGAGTTGATTTACACAAGCTAGGGTGAAATTCATCATAAAAACAAGAGAAGCCGTAGTTTTCTTGTCATCTTGCACAAGTTGTACGCTCCGAATTTTTACAATTACACGGTGGTTTTAAAGTTTCCACAGAAAAACGAATCTGGTTTACATTCATAACAAGTTATTTACATCGTGCAGTGTAGCAGCATGCCACGCGTGATGCATCATTTAACCAAATATTGGCAGTGAGATGTATTCTGATGCAATATTCTCGGGATGTGATTTCTTTTCTTCTCTCGATGAAATCAAATTTCTAACAAGACCATAGAAATAGACATTGCAAGGTTGCGCTAGCGACTGCATTTGTGGAAAGGGGGGGGGGGGGGGGGGGCTGGAGAAATCATTTTAATACTTCATGATGGCCTTTCTTCTTCGTATTTATACAGGGAAAAAATTTCCTATAGGAGTCCACAGTAACTGAGAATATTTTGTAAATTAAATCGTATAGGTAGCGTATTAAATTTCTTTCTTTATTTATTACGACGTTTCGGCTGCTGCCATCATCAGATAGCAAATACTTTAGAACTTGTAAAAGAAGATTCTGTGTTAGTACTAAAAACTATGCCTAATCATTGTGTATAGCTTTTAGTGCTCACACAAAACCTCCTTTTAAATGTTCTACGCTTCTTGATGTCTGATGACGGCAGTATGCATATGGTTTGTAGCACTGACACAGAAACTTCTTTTAATCCTGATACTTCTGATATCTAATGACGGTAGCAGCCGTAACCTTACCATAAAGAAATTTTAATACACGATCTAGACGGTTTTATTCAGAATATCTCTTCTTCATCTTGAAAAATTTCATCGTATAGTTGTGCTTTTGTTTTTCCTTCCAGAGATCAGTTAACAGGAAAAAAATGTTCTTAATTAAATCAGTCAAAATTTTTTTGTGTAAGTTTGTTGTACGTTTATCAGATTCTCATGCAGTAGTGACGGCATTCCTATAGTTTGCCGCGTACTCATCCGCCACTTTTCCTTTTCCTTTCCTTTTCTTGCCTTTTATGAGATTAGTAGTAAATATAATACACTGAGCATCACGTCGGCTTATTTGTAGTGTAGTAATTGCTGTTCTTCGCCAAGCGCGGCCTGGAAACTGTGCTAACATAAGAAGGCTCATGCTCCACACGTGGCCCGCGAAAGATGATACTTTTTTTTTCTAAACGACTTGGCCATCTGGAGCTTTTGCTTTCATTTCTGGTCGAGCCTTGCATATACCATAAATCTGGTTGACTTCGGTGGTCGGTGGTGACGATTAGGTGCTGTCCTCTGGTTAGTTTTAATATTGTGATGCTGTTCCCTCTTATAACCATAAAAGACATAGACGCAGTTAATTTGTGCTGGCCTTTTTGACAAAGTTTCTCAGTCAACGGTTGATATGTATTTTGTTAACATTCACCTCTCAAACCTTGTGCTTCCTCGTGTCACATTTACAATGGTACTCTAGCAAATGACAGGTTGCGGGTCTGTAATCTTGTTCATACGCTGGCTATGGTCGCCCGTTAATATCGTAGCACAAGGAGTACTTTGAATGGTACCCGCTCGTGACAGAGGGCCAAAGTTCCACTGTGAGCTGTGGGGAAAGACATTTGCAACAGTGAGGGACGTTGGCAGAGCTGTTGGCAAGTTTGTGATGTCAACAGCGAAGATCTACGCAGGGGCTGAAGGACTGTTAGCAATAGGTAAGTTACCATTCTTGCTGGGGCATAAATGATGTCTTCCGGGCAACTGCTAAGGTTCGGGCGCTGTATAGTGACGATGTCGTCATCCGAGTGGCCAGTTTGGTTATAACATCAGCCGCTAAGTGTAGATTATCGTATGACATTCCCTACCACGGGCGAAAGGCGGTAAAACCGCTAAGAGTGTTCAAGGACAGTTAACGTAATTCTTGCAGTTTGAAATGAGTTAGGTATCGCAAAATCGATTCCTTCCGTACCTCATTTCATGCATCCCATACAACGTTAAACAGGTAGTAGAAAAACGTCATATATCAAACATGGATCGTACTTGCATGTGAGATATGCTCAGCGTTGTGGTTTCACTCAGTACTGAAGACAATAGTTTGAAACAACTAAGTTACGAACAAACTGTAAATGAAGTGTGGTTGCAAAATAATTAGCCACTAAGATTACCTAAGACATTAATTTTCGGACTAATTATTTTGCGAAATATTGAATGAAGTTGAATGAAATGTAGGTAAAACATATTTTTGTTGATACATTACTACTGTCATTTTGCATTTTGTCTAACAAATATTTTTGCTCACGATTACAAACTGCTGTTTTTGAAACTGAAATAATGACTTTTATATGGACACGAATCTCAGCATTTTTATTACTTAAAAAAGTTGTTCATAGCTATTTTGGTTTCAGTTCTTGGGATTTGACCTATCATCTGTGTGCACCTGTGTACTGTATTCACCATTGTGATAGTGGGCGAAGGCAATATTTTGTTCATGCTGGAGATGATGGGCCAGTATTTCCACAATTCTCCTAAACAGGTTAAAGTTTAGCCTGGCTTGACTGTTACGACGAGCGAAGGGCGAGTCCAAGGATGGCTGACGCTTTACAGCACGTAATGGAAATAAAGTTTCGAACGTCCTGACAGAAAGCATCGTTTTATCGTTTTGCAGAGTAGTAGAGGAAATTGGACGAGTTGACGATAATGTTCAAGAACTTTTAATTAATTCATTTTGTAACCTTTATTTCTGTCTCGTGTGTTAACAGAATAGCTTTCTATACTACCTAGTTTCATAATTTTTGAATATAATGAACTATTTCCCAATTTTTACAAGCTAATAGTATGGAGCAAGATGACAAAGGCCAGGAGACAAGATAAGAAAACTGACAAGAGCTGAATACAGCTTTGTTCTCAGAATGTATAAAAGTGTACGTTAATTAATTGGGTATCGCTATATACAGAGTGGTCAGAAACATTCTCTGAAGTTTTTGAGTCCGTTTAAGGAAAGGTTGTGCTGAGAAATAATTGTTAAGAAGAAATTCAGTACATTGCGCCGTTTCCGAGTTAGTTAGCATTTAAGATAGCCAATCAAGTCGTTCCTTGCGGGAATCCAAGCGGCCCACCACAGACGGTCACCAACCGTGTTCTTCGTTTGGTTTCCTAAAACCGAGCAAGAGGGCGATACAAAAACTGGACATGAGACGGCAGTATAGATCGAACTCTTGCCAAAGGCTGCGCAGTCTCGTGCGTTATGAGAACAACTGACAAAAATTGAATCTGGTGGTCCAATTGAATTTGCGTGCGCAACGTCCTGATTGGCTGACTTCAATGTTAATTAACTCGGAAACGGCATAACATACCGAATCTTTTCTTAACTCTTGTTTCTCAGTACAACCTACCCTGCAATGCCATTACAAACTTTTCACTCTGTTTCTGACCACATTGTATTTTCTATGGAATAACGTATAATGAAAGGAGTACTGAACTGAAAATTAATACAACTCAAAATCAATGTTTCATTACCAAAAAAATTAAATCTTCCTTCTTAAATGTCTGAGCAGTCGAATACCCTGACCATTACTTTGGAGGAATTTCAAAGTAGGTCTCATTACAGGCTGGACACCACATTACACTTTCTACAGTCGTTTTCCTCTGTACCTGTAAATTTTCTTATCCCGCATTGTGTGCTCCGTTATCACCCAACATCTGTTCCATTAGTGGTCTTTTTAAGACATTTCCATTTTGCGTACTGTGTCGTTTCCGTGCAGTCTATCTCCACAGGCAATAGTATGAAATTAAAACGTTTAGTCGTTGCTTGGCAGCATCATTTGAGGGAGGGTTTTGAGTTCGCCGCAGCAGAATCATGTTCATCAGACACAAGAAGATCGTAAGACTCGACGTCGCAAATTTTATACCGGTTACCTGCTTTCCTGACTGTAGTTGCTTTGCGGTAATCAGTACTCAATAGATCCTCAATAGATGATGTCATCAACTTGTCCCAATCATCGTCCCCAATCGACTTTGATCTCTGCAATGAATTAACAAGAATAGGATGTGTATGAATGGTGGGTGCGAAACACTTACTTTACGAGGCAGTTATGTATAGCGAAGTATAATAAATCTTCCCTGTTATTCGATAAGCTTGTGCTGAATGCCTTCAAAGTTATAGCTCCATCGACAAGGTACTGTACATTTACCTACCACTCACTAAACGGGAGGCAGCAGTTTCACCGCGAAGCGTCGCTAGTACCCGACAATGGTGCTACACATATTATTAGATGAAAAGTATACGGAAATACTTCTGTAAAGCGCGGAATTGACGACCAGATGTCACGATATTGGATCTGCCAGTGTCAAAGGAGGCGAGATTATTGTGATGTCAGGAGGGAAGCAGCAATCGCAAAATAGCAAGCTCAGGAGAGCTGTGTGACTCAGAACGTAGACATTGGATATCACCTTATTAACAGATTCGCCAGGAGTATTTTCACCTTCAAAAACTGCCCGAATGTTAGTTATTCGAATGTGATGTGTAAATGCGAGGGAAAAAAAAGCATCTAAGCCAAGACAGACCTTCGTGATGTGATGGACAGCGACTGTCGAGCATTGCCGTGGGTGGTTGTAAGAAATCACTCGTGGTTTCGGAGATACTGCCAGCTGTCCAGCTTATTGCATTCTAATGTGTCCGGATGATTTTGTTCACTTAATGTATATGTCGGTCGCGTTGGAAAGAACATTACAAAAACAATATACACGCCGTGCAGTGCCAGAGACTGTGTTGGCAAATTTACATACGGTGAAGGTTTTCCACTGTTGTAATTGTGTTAACGATTCTGCATACTGTAGCAGGACTGGAGAGTTAAGTAATATTTGGTCTAAATAGAACCCAGGTATTTCATGTTAAGACAAAATACACGAACGGAAAAAATCTCAGCACCAAGCAGCAGTTTTTCATTATAAAGGAAAGTTGGTAGGCGTGTTTCTTCATCTGAAAAATGATGTGTCCTCAAATTTCGCACCAGTCGCATAAGATCGGTGCTAATAGCGCCACCATGGCGATGAAATTCAGGTTTCCTTTGATCACATGCTCTAACGTTTCTAGCGTTAGTTACCTCTGAGGTTGGACGTAGTGTGATGGTGTTAGTCAAGAAAGCCTTTACGCTACATACACGTATTATCAACATCTCTCTTAGCATGAAAGAGGTCGTTTAATAAGGCTAGGAGGAGCTGGGGGTTCCTTCTGCGATTCTGCCGAATGACTTGACAGGAATGTAATCACTGTACATGACTGTTGGCAGCCATGGTCACGAGAATATACAGTAGCAAGAAAAACGGACTTGGGACGTCCACGTGAAACAGCCGAGAGGGAAGACCATTGTATTTGGCGAGTGGCTCTGGCATAACATTCTGAGCAGCAGTTGGCACCAGAGTGACACATCGGTGACAAATACATTATTTTAAGGGCAGCTGCAATCCAGACTGGCGGCCGGAGTGGCCGAGCGGTTCTTGGAGCTACAGTCTGGAACCGCATGACCGCTACGGTCGCAGGTTCGAATCCTGTCTCGGTCATGGAGGTGTGTGATGTCCTTATATTAGTTAGGTTTAAGTAGTTCTAAGTTCTAGGTGACTGATGACCTTAGACTTTAAGTCCCATAGCGCTCAGAGCCATTTGAACCATCCAATCCAGACACCTTGCAGCGTGCGCTCTACTGACCCCAAAGCATCACCATTTCTATTCCACTGACCCCAAATTACCGCCAATTGTGACTTCAGTGGTGTCAAGCAAGACCTCATTGGAGGTCAGAATGGAGGTTTGTCTGGTGAAAGCTGGTTCTGCCTCAATACCCTTAATGGCTGTGTATTGGCTAGAAGAAGCCAGTTGAGGGTCTGCAACCAACCTGTGTGCGTGCTGGACACGCTGGACATGTAGCTGGGGCTATGGTATGAGGAGCGACTTCGTAAGACAGCAGGAGCACTGTCTTAGTTATCCCACGCACGCTGTCGCAAATTTGCACGCCAGTCTGGTGATTCGACCTGTTGTGCTACCATTCATTAACAGCATTCCAGGGCGTGTTTTACGTCAGGGTGACATGCGCTCACATACCACTGTTGTAACCCAACATGAAGTGCAGAGTGTCTACCTGTTTCCTTGGCTGCTCGATCACCAGATCTGTCTTCAATCAATCACGTATGGGACATCATCGGACGGCAATCCTAGATTCATCTTCATGCTGCAATGACAGACCAAGTGCAACAGGCGTGGAACTCAGTCCCGAAAAATTAGCGTCTGATACCTGCACAAAACAATGCATGCATGCTTGCACGCTTGCATTCTACAGTCTGCCCGTTACACCGGTTATTAATGTACCAGAATTTCACATTTGCAATGACTTACCTGGTGCTTGCATTAACCTGTGATCTTGCAATGTTAATCATTTACATGTGTTACCTAAACAAATGTATTCCCAAAATTTCATTATTCAACATTAATAACATTTTGGTGTTGTGATTTTTTTGTGTTAGTGTAAAATTAATGGTATGAATGCATGAGAATTTCCTTTACTCCTAGTGAAGTATTTCATATTATGATCGTCGGTGAGGACAGATTAAACTTATTACAAAGTCTTACGCGATATGGACTTATTGCCCTTCGATTTTACTTTAAGGCTACCTATTCCTTTTCTTCTTTTGAGTTTAAAGATGGATTTACGTCCATCTTTTTATAAAAATTGAAAAAAAGTATTTTCGCCGCATTAGTTCCGTCATTTGTGCTATTTTATTTACTGACATTACAAATTACACATTTACGATAAAATTTTGAATTAAAAACAGTTTTCCTCATGCATATTTCGTACATACAATGCTGCTAGCAACGAGAGGAAAAACCATCAACAGAAAAAAAAACATTCCAGGTGTTACAGTAAGCGTAAGTGCGTATGGAAAATATTATATTCCTAAGGAAAACATATTTTTGCTCTACGTGAATGATAATTTGATAGCAATTTATCCGTACTGAGATAACCAAATGTTGTTGATGCATTATTGAAAAAGTGAAACGCCTCTCGCATTACACGCTTCTAATGCTCAGTACGATTAATAGATTTTATTAAAAAAATTGTTCCTTTATGTTTGAGAAATGATGTTGATTCAACTTCTCGGAACTTTTAGAACAGCTGCTTAATAATACAGTAGAGACGCTGAATAATAAGTTTGGTGTTCAATGATGAACGCCTGAAGTGTGGTAATGCTGACGTTTTCTGTTCACTTGCCGCAAACAATAAGCGGGAGTGGTAGAAACGTGATGAATTCTGCCGAAAGGCCTTTTATTATTTACGACTCCATTACGAACAGATTGAAAGTCGTAGGGAGGTATCTACAAACTAATTTCAGTATACAGGCGTGTCTGTCCTAAAGGAAAGCGCTGATGAAGTTTCTACATTTCCGATGCGGTAACGTTCAGCAGCACCCGAGTTCGCGTCAAAGCTCAAGACAGTGTGTGCTAGAATGTAAGAGGGACCTAAACTACACAGCCATGCATAAAACTGAGCACATTTGCAGCGATCTTTTCGGTTCATAAACAGTTATTTATAGTTCAAAAAGATAAAGGAAAACTAAAGTCTTTTTCCAGTATTCATTACTTATCCGGAAAGTGTCAGACGCAAATCATCAAGAGATGGTTCAAATGGCTGTGAGCACGATGGGACTTAACATCTGAGGTCATCAGTCCCCTAGGACTTAGAACTACGTAAACCTAACTAACCTAAGGACATCACACACATCCATGCCCGAGGCAGGATTCGAACCTGCGACCGTAGCGGTCGCGCGGTTCCAGACTGAAGGGCCTAGAACCGCTCAACCACACCGGCCGGCGCAAATCATCAAACCTAAAAAATGGAATTTAAAAAATGGGTTACTTTCACAACAGTTTACTTTTCACCAATTACTTGTTTTAAAATGCAATTGGGTTCAGATTTACTTCGATATGTATTTCTTCTTGGCGCTGATAACATTACCATTGAGAGGCCGTGAACCCCAAAAATCACAACAAAAACATATTTCTTGTTCATTTATTGATTACTAAGGGTGTCTGGGGTTCATGTTGCAGCGGCTCTAAGCAGCCGTCTATATCGAAACCTATGCTTAGTTTCGTGAATTTTCCGCCCACTTGCTGGTTACATCTTCAGTGTATGGTTGATATATATTGAAGGTCTGTGTTTCCGACGTGTTCCAGTACATTTTTTTAAAACCTCCACTTCATCTCAAACATCTTTGAACAGTACTTTACGTTAAATTCCATGATACAAGTTAACTCTTGCAGATGAGACAAAAGGAACAGGCACTTTTTACAATGCTATTTATTGTTTTAAATAGCGCTATTTACACAAATAAATAGCATTGTCGAAAGTGGCTGCTTAGTGCTAACTTCTCTATAAGAGTCAACCCATATTTCACATTTTGTACATAGCCGCGGGACCAGTATATCAGTTTAAGACAAAATATCAAATTTCATAATGGCAGACTTTCTGGTTTTAATAGCACTAAAATTTTGTGAAATTTCGTCGTCTAACCAGATGTGTATTTCTGTTTTTTTGTAGTTGGATTTGAAGTTACTGCTTTTCCAAATATATCTCATCTTCTTCTCATTCTTAAATACAGTATTTGCTATTACTATCTAAAACTTATTGCAAAACTCAATTAATCTCCCACCTCTCTCATTCCTGCTGGCAAGTCTTCCTTCTTCCTTCGCTTCAATAATGCGGGAACGAATTTTCAAGGCGAGGAAACTGTCCATCTACATATGTATCTATGAAGTTGTACTCGAAGTATTTTCGTACATGTTGACGCACTGACTCTTGAGGTGTGTCCCTGATGATACAAACTGGTACCTGCAGTATTGTGAGGCCGCTCGGAGTGGCCGTGCGGTTCTAGGCGCTACAGTCTGGAACCGCGTGACCGCTGCGGTCGCAGGTACGAATCATGCCTCGGGCATGGATGTGAGTGATGTCCTTAGGTTAGTTAGGTTTAAGTAGTTCTAAGTTCTAGGGGACTGATTACCACAGCGGTTGAGTCCCATAGTGCTCAGAGCCATTTGCAGTATTGTGAATGTAGACGAAACACCATGGCATCGACAAGGATAGCGATAAATGCAGTAAAATTAATATTGGAGTAAAAAAACGAGAAGGAATATTACATATATTCCTCCTGGAAACAGTATGGTAATGTTATTGAGCGGTCAAATTGAAAGAAATGTTAATACAATTGTTCAAATAGCTATAGTTATCACTGTGAAATGCTGATAGCTGCTGAAAATAGTGTCCACTGGTGTAGTTCTAGGAGCTTATGCCACTGCGTAGTATGATAGCGTTTCCACTGTCTTCTTCATCACACTCCTATATTTTGGCCAGGGTGGCTGACTATCACGCAGATGACGGGTAGATATAGAATAAACAGTAGTGCAGCGACAGTGGAAGACCACGCGCCAAATAATGTGGCACCGTCGCAGAATCGCAGTCCCATCGTGAAAGCTGGACGAATCCATTCTGTTCTTCCGGGGGAATTGGCATTACAGTTGAGCAGCGCGTGCCGGTTAGAAAACCCCGAGCGTCCTCCTTGCTGTCTCTTTATTGTATGGCGTGGTACCACTGCCTACGCCTACTGTTTGTAACAGGAGTAGTTATAGGGTAGTTATTGAATGCTTTGATACCACTGAAGGTTTAGCAGATCGTACATTGCCCGATACACAATATGTAATGAACAATACTTAGAAAGTATTGTTTTTCTTAATTTCAATCACCAATTACAACTGTAGGGTTCATTTATATACCAAATCAACATCATTATTTCAGATCATTTAAGTGTAATTAACAGAAAGCTATAATTAGTTAAAAACCTGGTTTTTTTAACTAACATCCTGTCGTAAATTTTAGCAACATTTGTAATTTAAATCTCTTGATTGCATTATTACATTCCCATGTTAATAGACATATCTATGTTGTAATTAAACCACTGATTAATTAACAAAATTCGTAAATATCAACTCATCTCAAAACCGGCTTCTGGAAAATTTATCAGTCATCTGATGTATTTAACGTGACTTGTGCACTTTATGTATCACGTCAATTACTAAAAATCTCTTAGATCAGTTGTAATTAACTTTTTCATTAATGATTTCCTAACAGTCTGATGTAAAGACTATTGATTTTCAATCAGTTTGATGCTACGAAATTTTCATATGGAACTTTAACCCGAAATTGTATTTCGACATTTTGTCCTGTACTTAATTTAATGTCAGGAATAAAATCCAACGTTACATCAAGACAGGTTTTGTTATTGTAACTTCATAACCAAATTTCCACACAAAAGTCAAAAGAATAATATTTAGAAATGTATTTAGAATGAATCATCATTTATTGTCTTCCAAACAGTACTAACAGTTTGTTGTAAACCACTAACTTATAGTCATAACTCAGTAAATGTGATTGTTTTTGACAGTAGGCCAAAGAGCATACATTCATAAGATAGGGTACATACTGAGCGGTGCAAAGCACTTGAAGTCAGTCGCAATTTGGCCAGTGTAATGATGCAAAACAGCTGCTGTTTTGTCAGTGAATACCTTTTTAAAGACTTACGGAAAATAGATCTGCTGTGAAAAGGATTCATCAGTGTCTTGGATAAATTATTTTAACATCCTAAGTTTTCATCACGTCCGAAAACCAGACAAATCTGCAACGTACGTCTCTTAATGGACGTTTTTGGCAGAGGAAATTCGACGGTTCAAAGCTAAGGATTCCGCTGCAGAAACTACATCACCCTCATACTACGATGAATATCTTGTAAAGTAGTTGGAGTAACATTAGACGTTGATGGAGATAAAGTTCTTCAGAATCAGGTGTGAGTGTTTTGTGTGCAACATTTTCTCATAAGAATCCTGAAGGAAGGAAAATTTCATTAAAATATGTGCTAGAAAAGGTTGAAGGAACTATTATCTATTCCAACCGTTCAGTAAAGTGAATAAAGCATAGCTACGAGGGCTTCCCAAGGCTCCACTACTTTCGAAAGAGCCGGAAGAAGGAGTAAAATATTTTATTGTTACGTAACGTCACCCATATGCGTTAATGGGATTGACTCATAACTTCGACGTAACAGATCTTCTTTATTTTACGTTGTCGATATCGTAGCAAGTGACATTGTCAGCTGGAACATTTTTTTACCCCTTTTTGTACTATGAAATTTCCTTTCAACTTTCGAACTTGTTTTGCTTTGGTTGACGCTTTGTCAATATGTTTTTCGGTACTATAGCGAGAAAATATTGAAATCTATAGTTGTTGAATATTTAGTCGTACTGACATAACTTGTCAGTACGATCGATTGCAGACTCGCTAGCTGCAGTTTACAAACTATGCAGTATATACATTTGAACTGCACCTCCTGCAACGCACTGTGATGGTTCACAGCTGATCCGCCACCTCTATCGTTTTCCCTCTCCAAAGGCTACGTCTGTGCAGGTACGGCCCAAGATTGCGAATTCTACCGTATTGTATAGTACAGTATACACTAAAACGTGATACATAACCGTGAACACCTTTATGGCCGGTGTTTGCTGACGGCAGTGACGCATTTACAAATGTATTCAATGATTTTCCAACCTCTCTGAAAACCTAATTTCAGAAACAAATCTGGTAATTTTTACTGCTGAAGAAATGGCCCGAATTTGGGGAAGAAGCGCTACTACGCACCCTGTCCCATCAAAATAATATAACCACTTGTCACAAGCAAGAATGACCACTTTTCGCAACGTGGGCCGCTTCGAGAAGTGCAGGAAGAGGCTGTAGAACGTAAACGCTTGGATATGGAGCCATTCCGCCTCCTTAACAATCAATGGTGCCAGATACAGATCAAGATGGTCCCACAGATTCCCAATTGGGTTTGAATCTGGAGGAGTTTGGTGGCTAGGGAATAGGGTAAACTCGTCCTGGTGCTCTTAGACCCACGCACGTACATTGCGAGCTGTGTGACAAATTGCATTGTCCGTGTGGCAGATGACGTCATGGCGAGGAAAATGAAATTTCCTATATGGGTGGACTTGGTGCCCAAGGATACTTTATTCATGGAGCCTTCCAGAATGAATCAGGGTATACCACGAAAACATTCCACAGACCATCACACTCCCTCCTTCGGCCTGAACACTTCCGACGACTGCAGCAGGGGTTTGCTCTCAGACGATTCATACCGGACACGCCAACGGCCATCTATCCGATGGAGCATAAACGTCATACACCTGAAGAGGCCACTGTCGCTACTGACTGGACATTTTGTCGCAGTACTGGCGTGAAAACTCCAGCCTTCGTCTCCGATGAACTGCTGCCAGCAAGGGCCAATGATCCACGCAGACCCTTTCACTGAACGGCCTTTCAGAAGACCCTGATGATATCCCTTTGGTTCATCTTGGCTGGCTCTCAGCACTATAGGACTCAGCATCTATGGTCATAAGTCCCCTAAAACTTAGAACTACTTAAACCTAACTAACCTAAGGACATCACACAACACCCAGTCATCACGAGGCAGAGAAAATCCCTGACCCCGCCGGGAATCGAACCCGGGAACCCGGGCGCGGGAAGCGAGAACGCTACCGCACGACCACGAGCTGCTGACAGGTTCATCTTGGTGGTCTCTGCAACCCTCGTTTACCCCTGTCACCTACGGCCAATGTTGCACCACGGTTGCCTCGGCGCCGGTTTTTGATAGAGCCATTTTGCCATGTACGGTAGACTTTAGCCACGGCGGCAAGCGAACAGTTTACAGATGATCCCATCGTTGGCCCAAAGGCCTATGATCTTGCCGCTTCAGATGTCAGATACGTCGCTTCGTTTCCGCATCACGAGAACGACTGGACTGTTACCCTTGTGCCCCCCAACATACTTTATTATCTTGCAGTGCTAGGTCCACCACCTGCCGTCGAACGGAGGCAGTGGTCACGTTATTGTGAATCGACCGTGCAGTTTTTTACATTCATGACGGCAAACCAGCACGAAAATTGTAAGTGAAGGTACACAACTATTTCTTTACTCGTATTGTTACAAATATCGACCCCATTATCACCGTCTGGGATACCCGCCAGTGTAGCCGAGAGCGCTGACCCGTTGCATCCTGGACTCGGGTAGGCGCGCCGGCCACGGATCGAATCCGTCCGGCGGATTAACGACGAGGGGCGGTGTGCTGGCCAGTCTGGATGTGGTTTTTAGGCGGATTTACACATCCCGCTAGGTGAATACCGGGCTGGTCCCCATGTTCCGTCTCAGTTACACGGCTCGCAGACATTTGAACACATTCGCACTGTTCCATGGGTTACACTCAACGCAACTGGGGTACACTAATTCCGTCCCGGGGGTACAGGGTGGCGGCAGGAAGGGCATCCGGCCACCCCTTAAACATTAACATGCCAAATCCGATTAACGATGGTTGACCCTGGGTAACTGCGGGACAAGGCTCAAGCGATAGAATCGCAGTCTGGGATAGAAAACAGGAAAAACTCTGCAACAGGTGTAATGGGCCACCACAGCACAATGATTCGTCACATGGAATTACTCAGTAATAAGCACTGAAGAAATTATGGTCGTTTGTCACCGGGTTTCTGACAAGGGCTGCCTGTGGACTCACTGATTAAGTGAGCGTGACATTTGTGGAAAGTGCCTCTCTCTGTAGCGAGTGGGGCGTCCGCTATCGACAGCGCGCCGGTCTGTTTGCGCCGCAGTCATGTGGCGCGACAGTCAGAGACGTGTGACAGGGGAGGCTGCTGCGGCGCGGCGCGGCGCGGCGCGGCTGTGCGATGCGGCGGGTTTTGCGATTTGTTTACCGTGGCGCTCGGCGCCATCGACCGCGGCCGCGGCCCACCAGCTGGAGGGTGGCCGCTCGCCACTCGCCGCCGCCTCTTGAGCGGGGTGGCCGGGAAGCACCACGGCTCCAGCGGCGGGCGCCGCCCGCCGTATTACCGGTTACGGATGGTGGTTTTCGTTGAAACTATCGGATTTCGGTTCCACCGGTTCTTTTCGTCTCCAGCTCCACCTGACTGTTAAAATCGCTCAAATAACCCGTATCTAAGATAAACGATTTTCGACTTTTTTTTTACTGCTATTACTTCCAGCAATGATGCTTCCGACAATGATTGAAAAGTTCTAACGAAGATGAAGGAATAGAAGATCACGAGGGATATGGGGTTGAGGCTGTCGCAGAGATCGGTCTCCTCGTCTCCACCAAAGCCTGCTGTACACTTTTGTGCTGTAAGTGTCCTTTCCAGTTTCCACTTCATTATTACATCGGGAACAGTCGACCTAGGGATATTTAGGAGTATGAAAATCTCGCTTACAGACGTATGACACAAGTGACACCCAATCGCCTGACGACGTTCAAAGTCCGTGAGTTCGGCGGAGCATCCCATTCTGCTCTCTAACGAAGTATAGTGACTACTGAGGTCGCTGATATAGAGTGCCTGGCAGTAGGTGGCAGCACAAGGCACATAATATGAAAAACGTATGTTTTTGGGGATGTCCAGATACTTTTGAACATATAGCGTACATATTGTATATTACCCGTCTCTCCCTATAGCTTGCCACTATTTTTCTCAGATTTTCGAACGTATTGCACCATTTCACATTGTCGAATGCATTTTCCAGGTTAACAAAGTCTATGAAAGTGTCTAGATTTTTCTTTAATCTTGATTCCATTATCAACCGCAACGTCAGAGCTGCCTCTATGGTGCCTTCACCTTTCCTAAAGCCAAACTGATCGTCATGTATCTCAGCCTCAGTTTTCTTTTCTCTTTTCCTGTACATTATGTCAGCAACTGGGATGCATGAGTTCTTAAACAGGTTGTCCGATAAGTCTCTCACTTTTCAGTTGTTGCAGTACTCACAACTGTGGGGATGATGTTTTCCCCGAATTCTGATGGTACGTCGCCATACATTCTACCACTAACTGGAGTAGTCGTTTTGTCGCCACTCCCCCCAATGATTTTAGAAATTTCGATAGGATGTTATCTATCCTTTCATTCTTACTTGATGTTAAGTGGTCCATAGCTGTTTTAAATTCTGTTTCAAATACTGGATCCCCTATTCCTTCCTGTCTACTCTTGTTTCCTCTTCTATTACGTCATCAGCCAAGTTCAAAAATGGTTCAAATGGCTCTGAGCACTATGGGACTTAACATCTGAGGTCATCAGTCCCATAGACTTAGAACTACTGAAACTTACTTAACCTAAGGACATCACACACATACATGCAAGTGGCAGGATTCGAACGTGCGACCGTAGCAGCAGTGAGGTTCCGGACTGAAGCCCCTACAACCGCTCGGCTACAGCGGCCGGCATCAGGCAAGTGTTCTCCCTCGTAGAGGCATTCAGTGTACTTTTTGAAACTATGCTTTTGACAGTGTAATTCCCACTGCACACTTAACGTTATCACCCTTGCTTTTCATTTCACCGACTGTTGTTTTGACTTTTTTTTATATGCTGAGTCAGCCACTGCTAGAATCATTTATATTTTCGGTTTCTTTATATTTTACATGCAGGCATTATGTCTTACCTTCCCTGCACTTTCTAATTATTTCTTTCCTAAGTGATCTGTATTTCTGTATACGTTAATTTTTCTGAACATTTTTGTACCTCCTTCTTTCGTCGTTCTGCTGAAGCGTTTCTTCTGTTATCCATGGCTACTTAGCAGTTGCCTCCCGTTTACCTTCGGGTTTTTTTTTCCTCAACTTTAGCGACTGCCCTTTTTAGATGTTTCCATTCCTCTTCAACTGAACAGCCTACTGAACTATTCATTATCTCTTTATCCAAAGTCTCAGAGAATTTCAAGCGTGCCTCTTCATTGAATAGTACTTTCATATCCCACGTCCTTCCACATTGAGTCTTCCTGGCTAGGCTCTTAAACTTCGCCCCACTCTTCATCATTACTAAATTGTGATGTGAGTCTATATCCGCTTCCAGGTAAGCCTTACAATACAATATCTGATTTCGAAATCTCTACCTGTCCACCTAAGTGAAATCTCCCCTTTTTGTGATTTGCCGGCCGCGGTGGTCTAGCGGTTCTGGCGCTGCAGTCCGGAACCGCGGGACTGCTTCGGTCGCAGGTTCGAATCCAGCCTCGGGCATGGGTGTGTGTGATGTCCTTAGGTTAGTTAGGTTTAAGGTGTTCTAAGTTCTAGGGGACTTATGACCTAAGATGTTGAGTCCCATAGTGCTCAGAGCCATTATTTTTTTGTGATTTTTCAACAGAGTATTCGCTATTACTGGCTGAAATTTATTGTATAACTCTACAAGTCTGTCTCCTCTCTCGTTCCTGCCACTACCAAGCACATATTCTTTCGTCACCTTTTCTTCTACTCCTTTCCTTACAACCGCATTTCGATCCCCCATGACTATCAGATTACGCTATGAATTACCCGTTCAATATCCTCATGTACTTTCTCTATCACTTCATCCTCTGCTTGCGACGCGGCATATATACTGAACTGTTTCTGTCAGTGTTGCTTTGCTGTCGGTTCTGATGAGAACAGACATATAACTGAACTGTTCACAGTACCTTTCTTTCTGCCCTATCTGCCTTTACCTAACGGTTCTTGCTCCCGTTGCACTCCTGCTGCTGCATCTATCGATTTCGCTGTGTTGTGACGTAGTGTTTTGGAAGTACGTCAGGTGTGAGGATACTGGACAAGCGCAGCGCAAGTAATCAGTCATGCTCAAGCTCGAAACAATGCAATGCGCTGGAAGGGGTTCTCCGATCTGCGTTTGTCCTCTGAGGTGTGAATGGGAGACGCTAGCGTATAGTATGCTAGGAAGCTGGTTCCACACGCAACTGAGTAACGAAACTGGTGGTAGGGGCGCAAGGTAACGTTATCGACTGGTGTTGGACTAGCTTTGGGTCAGGGATCGTCAGACACACAAACATTAAAGACTTAGTTTCCTCATTCCAAACACCGCAGGTTCTCTGTTGATTCACCCGAGCTACTACAGGGAATACAGAGCCTATGCGTGTCAAATAAGATGTGAGTCAAAACACAGATTCAAAATCAGTCTTGCTGATCTCAGTATCCCTCCGTTCGTACTTAGAGAATGAGCTGTTTACTTTACGTCAGGGTAAAAATTGGACAGTTGTTGAGATAACTTTCTTTACCGCTTAAAAGGCATAAGTGACGAATTTGAATATCTAGGCTTTCCAACGCTAAAAGAGAGGAAAATGGTTGTGAACACTATGGGACTTAACATCTGCGGCCATCAGTCCCCTAGAACTTAGAACTACTTAAACCTAACTAACCTAAGGACATCACACACATCCATGCCCCAGGCAGGATTCGAACCCGCGACCGTAGTGGTCGTGCGGTTCCAGCCTGAAGCGCCTAGAACCGCTCGACCACTTCGGCCGGCTGCTAAAAGAGAGAAGTTTGGTTACTAAAACTTGTGTATTTTATGTCCTGAAAATATTGTTCCGTGGAGAACAAACCTTTTTCAGATAGTACCATTGTTTCCTGCTGCACAAATCTTATCACAATTTCTGTAATCTGGAATTAGTATCACAATGCAAGAACAATACTGCCATCAGAGTAATGCACGGCTGGCGGGCCAGTTAGGCGCTGAAGCCGGAGTGCTGTCTGAGCTCCGTCTGTGTTGAGCGTTGTGAGGCGCTGCTACTCGCTGTCACCAGCTGACGGGCTCTTTGTTGTGGACCCTATTGTGCATCGATAATTATTCACCGAGTACGTAGCTCTGTCGATGCTGTTCTTCTCGAAAGATATTTTTCTGGACCGCTGACAGCCTTTAGTTTAGTGCCCCTGGACCTGAATGTTGGCAGATTCTAATCTTTCCGAGAAAATCACATTTAACGAGGACCAAGAACTGCTGGAGAAGAAAGCTTATTCGAGACCTACATAAGGGACTGCAGAGCGAATAGCGGCTTGTTAGTGGCACTAGAGCAGAGATTCCCAATCGTTGTGAGACAATTAACCCTGCGTGCTATTGGATAGTAGCACGTAACTGAACTATAGTATGAAAAACAGTTTTCTTTGAAATCTTTCATTTCTAAAATGACAAAATAGAAATGATATTTAGTTTTAGTAAGAGTTTTATTGAACAACATACTAATTATGCAATCAGGCAGCTGGTTCTGGTTATTTCTAATAACCGTTTTCTACACTGTGATGAAGGAAATCTGAATGCGTTGCGAGTGCTAACTGGAATCATTCACAGAGAAAAAAGAACTAAGTGTCCGAATAGAGGACAGACACCTCTTAGAAAATATACTTCCTCTGCACTCCTCCCCTTAGTTACACTTGCCTCAACCTTAACCTGCACCCACATTTAAAATAAACCAGGTTGAAATCTGTGCACTAAAGCCTACTCTTTGTAAATAACATTAGTGCTGGACCCCTTACTGCTGAACTGACACAAATTGGAAGACTTTAGGCTACCAATGATTTTTCGCTGACCGCTACCAGTAATAATAATAATAATAATAATAATATTGTGTGGGCCCAACATCAATGCAGTACCTATTACGTAGTTAGTGGTGTGTTGCGCCGTCAAGTAGTTCATTTACTGTGGCGAAGTGAACAGTGAAGCAATTTATGGTCCATTCCATTGTGGGAACCACCTACAACTAATAGAAGACGTTCACAAGCTATAGTCTCTAACTCAATGGTTCACGTGTTAATGCTAATATCTAAAAAACAATGTAATTTTTGATAACTTATGAATCAGTATTACAGTCTCAGAAAACAGTGAAAACTGTAGCGATCTTTTAAAAATAATTAAGTTTAGTGACCGAAGCACAATCGGACACTTTTTCTACTACCTCCCAAAAAATTTAATTTTATCCCACAGGGGGTAATTACCCCAGGTTGTGAACCACTGTCCAAGAGTCACTAGCCTGGGTCCATGTTGCGTGCAGCGACAGTGTAGACACATTTGAAGAAGGATGCAGAACGATAGTTTGTATTGTAAGTTATCTTTGTGTGAAATGTGTATGAACAAAGATCGTTGTACGGTAGAGACTCGCCGAATGCGGGAATGCAGTGGTTAAGATACTGACCTCTTATTAAGGAGGATGAAGTTAGCTGTGTCCAACCAGTTTGATGAAAGTTTCCCGTGGCTTTTCTAATTTATTTCAGGCAAACGTCGGGATACTTTCTTCACCAAGGACACGGAGCGAACACCTGTTACATCCTCCGAAAAACTTCCTTATTCCGAGTGAAGCAAAATTCTCGCTCTCGGACTCCAGAGCACGATGCCTTGCATGCTAGCTATACAGATAAGTCTCCTACAAAATTTCGCCCCGTCCATATTTTTGGTAGAAAAGGAAGGGAATTTCGCGATACTACATTTACTTGCACGACAGTATCTTCATTCAATGATGTACAGTTACGCTGCTCAGTCCTTGAAGAATGTAGAGTTTAGAGCTAGAATACTCGAGTTCGCGGGAAATATTATTATTGGTCTATGCCTGATTCTTTTTAATCTCATAATCTTAGACTGCATTATGTGATATCTGGCTTCTTAATTGTTAAACAGTAATTAAGGAATATGTTATAGAAAAGACGGGCAACTAGGTAGCACTAACACAGAAATGGGAGTACAAACGTTTTCTTTACTTATTATTTAAGTGACGACTTAGAGAAACATGATCGAGCCAGTCGCCAAACCTTTGTAAATGCAGGAAGATGGACTCGAGCGTTGTTCTGAAGACTATGTATGTTTTTTGAAAGAGGTTCTGCTACTGATGGTGCACTTGTTGAATGTAGTAGGTATGTTCAACATCTCGATACTGATAAGTTTTATTCATATTTCTGTGCTATGGCTGATGATTTATATTTAGTTGGTTGTTACCCTCGTTGTATATGACATATCTGACCAATACCAGTTACATTCAATATTTAAAAAATGTATTTGGGTGGTACACTAAAACATTATTGGATAGATCAAAATTATAAAATAAAAAAATGCAACTACGCCTAGGATAGAACACCTTAACTAGTGTATTCTCTCGCAAAACTATAAAATGTCCTAACTCGCCAGCATGGATGCATTTATTCATAGAAGTTTCCTGTTGCCAAATTGCCGTGCGTTGAAGTCTGTATATCGGCCTGTGTCATCGTTCTTACTGTGGTGTAAGATAAAAAATATGAAAAACATACTGCGTTACTGAAACTGACGTCAACAGTAAAATGCATCAGTACAGTTAACTAATTATAGTACATTGTCGAAATTCCAGATAAAATTATCCTGTGCGGAGTGCACTTTACATGTAAAAATCAAGCCACAAGAAGTTACATTACCATAGTCGACATTACAGTCTTCCCTCTAAAGAATTTGTCAAAGTTAGCTTCTGTGGCGTAATTTTGAAACACAACGTGATAAGAGATGATTAGGCGATAGTAGTGAGTGAACGTCACCGACATCATCATCTCAACTTCACGATGATCTAAAAGAAGAGCTTTACCCTAGAAATCAACGAAGCCTATGTTTATTTTTCCATACTGGCTGTCCTGTGTTTCTCATCCACTTTTTGCAGTTATTATGGATATGTATTCTAAACTGCAAAATAGATGGATGCATTACCGCAGTTACATCGCAGGAAGTGAAAATTTGGTGTTATTGCAAGCACGATTTTAAAGTATAATTTACGATTAATTTCGTACCTCTGTCAATCCACTTCCTCGTTTTCTGCATATTAATGTAATTCAGTCTTCACGTGTCTTCAGTAGTTATGTGACAATGTACTTCTTTGCTTGAAGATCAAGATTTAAGCTATTATCCATACTAATATTGTAAATGCGAAAGTAACCCTGTCTGTTACGCTTTCACGACTAAGTCCCTGAACCGATTTTGATGAAATCTAGTGTGGAGACAGCTTAAACGCTGAGGAAGAACACAGGCTACCTTAGAAAGTGTTTAATACGAGATATTTATTGATTTGAAGAATATAACGCAAAATATGGAAAAATAATTACTCTCTGAAGAAGTTATTTACTATTTGACTTTAAGTCGTTTGTGAAACTGCTTTTATTGTTTGATATAAAACTAAACTCCGCCTGAACAGGGCATGAAGTCCCAACGGTACCGACAAGCCGCCATGTCATCCTCGGCCTACAGGTGTCACTGGATGGGGAAGTGGAGGGGCATGTGGTCAGCACACCACTCTCCCGTTCGTATGTCAGTTTACGACACCGGAGCCGATACTTCTCAGTCAAGTAGCTCTTCAGTTTGCCTCACAAGGGCTTCAGTGCACCGCACTTGACAACAGCTCTCGGCAGATCGAATGGTCACCCATCACCCATCCTAGTGCCGGCCCACCCCGAAACTGCTGAATCTGGATGATCTCACGGGAACCGGTGTTACCACTTAGGCAAGGCCGTGGGCTTATTGTTTGATAATTTTTTATATAATACGGTTCAGTGTAATAAACACAAAACTTACACAATCCTCAATGCGTTTAATTCATAGTTTTTCACTAATATAAGTCACTAGCCTGTCCCATCTTAATCACTGAGCGTCACGCGTCTCTTATGAGTCTCTGTCCACAGCTCGTGGTCTAGTGGCTAGCGTTGCTTCGTCTGGATCAAGGAGTCCCGCGTTCGATTCCCGGCCGGGGTGGGGATTTTCTCTACCTAGGAACTGGGTGTTTGTGTTATCTTCATCCTTTCATCATCATCATCATCATCATCATCATCTTCGTCCTCATTCGTGACAGTGGATAGATTTGGCTGTGTAAGAATTGGACTGTGAAAAAATTGAGACTTTATACTGGTGCTGATGACCGCGCAACAAACCAGACACCATCATTAAGAGCTTCTGAGACGCTTTAAGATGCAAAACAACGACGATCTTTAAATTATGCATGGCAAATAGAGAGATGTCGCACATTTACATGTAGTACGTGGAAGGCTATTAGTGAAGCTGTTTTTTATCATATATGCAAACGCAGATGCGTGTAACAGACAGAAACGTGAGGACAGCTGATAATAATGCACGTACAATTGATATAAGATTTGCGCTACACGGAACTAAAGATTATTTATTGTCGTTCCTCGTCAGTTTCGCGCTATTTGATAATTGTAGGAAGTCGACATTCTATTTCAGTGCCGTCACCATCACTTTTGATTAGCGTTGCTGGCCCTTGATCATGGAGTCCCGGGTTCGATTCCAACACGGGTAGGATTTCCTCCGCTCGTTATGAGTATGTGTGTTGTTTTTCTTTTATCATTAACGACGCGCAGCTCGCCCAAGTGGGGTCAAATAAAAAGACTTGCACCAATTCTCCAAACATCACGAACAGTGTCTCCTGGTCAATAAACGATACGCACATTTTATTTCATTTTGCTGATATGTGAGAGCAGCTGCGGCTTACAGACCGTCTTTTAGTAAAATCCCGGCAATCTTTGTAGCAGCTAGTACTGAATGTGGCTTCGGCCGCCGTTGTTGCCTTCTTTCCAGTGACAAGTACAAGGTCACTAGTGAGTTAGAAGTGAATTACGTAAAAGGAAGAGCAAGTAGAGTTCCAGTCCATGACGAGATCCAGTACCGCATTGGGTCTCAGCCTAGCAGGACAGAGCATAGCAACTCCCCTTTCACGTGTACTGTTTATTGCGGGATACAAGCGTCACGGTTATTACTGAAGCCACGTCAACAGGAAAGCAACCTTTAGTGTCACTGCTACATAAAAAAGAATCTGTGCTTACGTATTTGCCAGAAGTTTGATCGAGGAATATGACAGATATTTTATTTGTGGGAAGAACGTTTTCCCCTAAGTAGACATTTGAAGAAAATTAATCACCCGCAGAGGATACCTAAGTTGCTCTAGGCATCTACAGTATCAGCTTGTGCTCCTCTCCCTGTAATAATTGGAAGTGCTCACAGACGTTATTTTCAACTGGACTTTCGTTTACCTTTCTAGTGGGGCATTTATTTCGTACTATCTGTGCATCTTTTAAAATTCAGAGCATTGTAAAGTGCGGATGAAGTCGACGAAAACGATTCACCAGAATCATAGGGATTGTGAATCTTGTCGCTACTGCTTTGGACGCCAATTGAAATTACTTGCGCACAGGACTCGCACGTACAATCACTACAGTTATCCCAGCTATTTCAGATGCTATAAGAATACTCGTCAATATTTTATCTGTGTCTGTTCATAATGGAACAGAAGTATTGAAGTCCCTTAGAGACAACTTAATTACGCTCAGTAAATGTTTCGGACAAACTAACGTCCTGTTAACAGTAATATAATTTGAAGAAAGGTATACTTGTGAACTGGCCAAGAGATGCTGACTTGAGAAGTCATTACACAGTTGTTGTTTCAATCATTTGATCACCTTCAGGTAACATAAAAATATATGCAGCAACCTGTACAGCAGTTTGGCTTCAAATGAAATAAGACCATTCTAAGAAATAGGTGGAAGTGATGCACGATGGTTTTTATTTTATTTAAGGTTGCATAATAGGTACAATGTTTTTGTTTTGCTGATTTCTGTTTAAATTTTAATTAGTTTTCGGCTTATTAGGCCTTATTCAGGAAACAACTGACTCAAGTCTGGAAGTAACACTAGCCCTTAGGTAACCAAACTTAATAAGCAAAAATAGAATGGACTCTCACACAATGTTGTGTACCAAATTTGTTTCTCAACGTTGATATTACATTTTACGCAATGGGCAATATTAACCGTAATAGGTAATTAAACTATACACTATTATAGTATTACTGCTTCTATACAGGGTTATTCACGAAGATATGCAAATATTTTAGTATTTTATTCTACAAGTAAAACTGAAGAAAAAACTTCATATAAATATAGGTCCGCAAATGTTTAGTTACGGAGTTACGACTAATAAAAGATTTTGTCCGAAATTTAGCAAAACCGCTAATATGAAGCCTCGCGAAACTGTACGAGGTAAAAGTAAAGCTCGATTTCCATTTATTTTGTTGTTATTGGTCTGGTGAATCTAATAAAACATGTCACAGACGTGTATCTGCAGTAGGTTTTCAGAACATCGAAATTAAGAACAACCCTGTGAAACTGAAACGAGCAACAAAATCTGATCATGCTCGTGGAGCTAAATGCATAGCACTCGGTGGAGACATTTTTGAACGTTTATTGTGAATGTACTGTGAAATTGTGTGTACACTGTACAAAATCCTTAACACAGCTTTGTTTTTTCCGCTTTAACATGAATTCACGTGTGCTATAGTGTTAATAAAAGCAGATTATCTGACACATTCATACAGTTTCTGTTAACATTATTACCATCATTTTTACAACATTAAATTCTCTACAACTTCTGTTGAAAACTTTATGGAATTGTCTGCAGTTTAAAAAACAAATTGGACCAAGTAGCTAATAAATTAAAAATTTTACGAAATTATATCTTGCTTCTCTGGATGTTCCAGAAAACTACTGCAGATACGCATCGGGGACATGTTTTTTAGATTCACCAGAGCGATAACAACAAAATAAATGGAAATCCTGCTTTACTTTAACGTCATACAGTTTTGCGATGGCTTCATACGAAACCTTCCCGTCTCCTCTACATCTTTTTTGCTACGCAACCTTCCCTTCTAGAATAACCTATGAAACCTTCCCTTAGGATTTCTATCTCTTGCTTAATAATAACAAATGAAATCTTCCCTTTGAAATTAATTCTCTTTCTCAATAAGTGCAATCTACGCATACAAATTTAAATGTTGATTATTAAAAGTGATTTGCTGATTATTTCGACGAAACATAGAATGTGTCGTCGTCGTGGCCCTCAGTCGTTACCTGCAGTAACCCAAAACTGGTCCTCACCTTTTTTACTGTTACTGGATCGCCATCTGACCGCCACGTCGAACTGCGACGTGAATATACTTACTCTGTTTTACTATACTCTACTAGCAGCTGGTGGGCTGTCATAATAAGTGGCTGTATTTATTGCCAAAGCTGACGTTATTCTTTAATAGCAAAGTTGACGTTATCCTTAAATTAATTTGACTGAAGTTACGTAATTCATAGTTAAACTTTTTCTTGGCCACAATAAAATTTTACAAAGTTTTCGTTGATGGGTTTTTGGATGGATTATAATCAGTAATGCAATATTGCTGGCAAAAATTAATTATATTCTGAAAACGATTCTTCAAATATTTACTGTTGGTAATGAAATGATTTTACAAACGTTCAAATGGGACTTACTTTTTACAATAATCTTGCAACTAGCATTGCGCAAACATACCTTCAGTAGTCTTGAGTTTCTCCAAAAAAAAAAAAAAAAAAAAAAAAAAATATTAGTTCCTCTGATGACAATAGTTAGCTGATGTCTCTGTACATCCGTTTATAATCTCTTGTAAATCATAGCTGGTGGCTGGCAGGCACACCGCTCCTCTCAACCTCTCGCTTCAGACCTGCTACCTACTCGCTTCACATCTCGCTTACTACTGACTTCCTACGAACACTCCAAGTGCGGTCTCTACCGCCAACAATGCTTTCGGTGCAGACAATCCCTGCTACCATTACAAAATGTATCAATGCGCGGTCTTTCCCTCTCTTTTCTTAAAATGTATCCATACGCGGTCTCTCCTGCCCTTTTTAAAATTACTTCAATGTGCGGTCTCTCCCGCCAACAATACTTTGGTGCAGTCAGTCCCTGCTACCACAATTATTTCCAAAATGACAAATATTAATTATTCCTACTTCATCCTCTTAATAAAATATAAACATCTTTCATTAATTGTGGTTTGACAATAGACAATAGAAATATACACGTCTTACACGTATTAGCGAAGTTGCTAAATTTCAGGTAAAATCTTTTATTAGCCTTAACTAAACATTTTCGGACCTATGTATATATGAACTTTTTCTTTAGTTTTACTTGCAGAATAACATATTAAAGTATTTGCCTATCTCCGTGAATCACCCTGTAGTTATAATGCTAAAATTGGTAAGGTCTTGTCCTTGGCTGAGAAGCTGTCGCAGAGCATTCTTCGTTTATGTTGTACCCCAAACGTATTTAAGTTTACTTTACGCTTTGGTGAGTACAGTGCCATACAGGCTACTGTAAAGAAAACTGTCTGTATAGAAATGCGATTTTTGTTTCAGATACATATGATCCGTGCAGGATCACCAGCACAAAATAATATTCTTGTTCTTTGTTTTCATAATTGTTAATTACTTTTTCCACTGTCCTTGTGACTTTTGGCCTTGTCAGAAAAACGAAGCAAAGATACTGTACTGCAGTAAAGGCTGATCTCGAATCCCAAAATTAACTAATAGTGTGGCTATTAGGCAATTACGTATCCCGTGGACGTACCAATGAGCTGCAAAGTTCCGGAGCAATGTTTGTGTCTCTCGCTGTGGAGTCGGACTCCGAGTTGCGTACTGTGGAAGCCGCGAAGCCTTAGGAAGTGAGCCGCGCGGCCGCAACGCGGTCAGCCGCCTGAGTTTGCCGGCTGTGGTGTGAACCGCGGCGGCGGGCATCGATTGGCTGACCGGCAGGCAGCGGCTGCTTCCGCCCGTCTCGCAGGCCGTCCGCTGTAGGGACCGGCCGGGAGTTACCGCCGACCACATCAAGCGCTTCCGTGCCGACGCCGCTAAACAAGCAATTCGGCCTCTGGGTCTGCAGTGTCGCGGCACTATGCTAACATCTGTTGATTGCTACAATCGATGTCACAGGTTGCCCTCCTCATCCCGCTCATACCAGACTCCTTCGCCTTTTGGAGCACAATCACAGGTATATCTGAAGTACCCTGACGTTTTAAAATGAGCTTTAAGGCTTTGTGGCATTTACGACATTCAACTCACAACTATACCGGAAGCATAAAATGAAAGAGAAACTCACACAGCTTTGTTTTTGTACCTGTCCGCTTAGGGGAGGGTATGGAAAGAACAAGAGAGACTGAAGAACGTGTTGAACGTGTAAGAGTATGTCACGTGAAAAAAAAAAAAAAAAAAAATTCGGGAAGCTAGTCGTGAATTAGCAGTTCCAGTGACTTCAGTGTAGAGACTTTTAAGGAGACGGTTACAATGACGTTATTTCGTTTGCAGTGCAAGTATCGACATAACGTAACGTGCACATCTAGGGGTGTTCAAATCCACACGGTAGAGCACTTGCCCGAGAAAGGCAAAGGTCCCGAGTTCGAGTCTCGGCCGGGCACACAGTTTTAATCTGCCAGGAAGCAACTACAACCGGTGTTTCTTGACGTCCTAAAACTATGGCTATTTCCTCAATTGGAAGCAGCTGAACTACAGTGTTTTATTTGGCAGCAAGGTTTTGCGCCGCCTCTCTGGCGTTGCTCGAGTACGCAATTGGTTAAACCACGTACTACCCGACCACTGGATTGGCCGCAAGGGGCCGGATAACAGAGTCTGTTTTGCATGATCGCCACGTCATTTTTACCTTTGGGGGTTCATAAAGAATCATGTGTATGTGCTTCCGCTACCAGCTGATCTACATGACTATACAAATTCCAGTGTTGAAACAATTAATCCAGACATACTGACCAGGGTTTGGGAAGAACTAGCATATCGACTCGATGTGTGATGAACACATGTAAGAGAATCTCTTCGAGATTCCCTTTCATCTGTTGCGCTATTTATAATTTTAACTTCAATATAATAAATGTAACGGCAGCCTTCAGTTTACATATTCTGTACACGCCGAACAAAAATTTTTTTTGGTAAGATACTATAAGATCTTAGACCACTGCACTACTTCTTAAATTTCTTCCTACAGAAACGACGTTTCGACTCCTCTGCCGGGCTGTTCTTCAGGATGTTGTAGTGTTCCCGGTGAGCTATCCAAGACGCTACTTCCAACATTCTATGTGATCAAGTGATTTACTTTGAATCTTCATTGTGAGAGTAATGTGTAAATTTTCCACTCGCAAGATGACATCAGCCCTATTCATGAGATTGCACGCATACGTTTCTGCTTTGATGAACACACAGGTACACTATTTCTCCTGGACTTGCTCATTAGATCTCCCTACATTACAGTAGAAAATATTTGGGACTGTTTGGAACAACGAATCTTACACGGAGATTTAGTATCTCCATGGTCTCTTGAAGAAATTTGTGGCAATGTTACAGAACATTATGTGCTGCGTCCTCGGGTAGCTAAATATTTTATTTAAGTCGTTGTTCAAACTCCCGTCGCGTATTTCAACCTTCATTCTAGTTTCTGAGTTGAATCGCGATCCTCGTAGAAAGCTTTATAGCTGACGTATAGTATACCGATCAAGCATTCCCACTGGCGATTGCTCTAGTTAAGATAATCCTTTCCTGGATTACCTTAGTGAAACAATGTATAGGGTTCCCTCCTAGCTTTACTCCATGAAGCTCTCATAGATGATGTTCGCAAAAGCAGACATAGCAGTGCATTCGATTTTTCAGCAGATGTAAGCAGGCTACCAACGATTCTAATTAGTGCTGTAGGTAGCTACTTTCTACGAAGTAAGTCACGTTTATTTGCAAACACCGTAAAATATTAACGGTTTATTGTTAAAAAAAAACGACTGCTCTCACAAAGTTAATAACCTCAGACAGGATGGAAAAGCCGAATATTAGATGTGAACAGTATATTACATTGTAACATTTCCGAAGCCATTCCAACATCTTCAGTAAATTAATAATATTCGTCCGTTTATTGAATTTACGGGTTTACTGCATATCGTTTTTGCTATAGTGGAGCCCCGATGACCCATAGCCTTCTCCTACTACCAGTTATGTCAAAAGAGCAAATTAATGATTAATATTTAATAAAGTAAAACCGGCATTTCGTGCCAGAAAACGAGTGGTTCCACTGCATCTCTGCTGTCGATTAAGAGCCGTTTTCAAGGATCGCATTTCTGTCTCTACTCTCGTGATTCATCATCGTACCATATAGTCCAGTTGCTACCTCTGCCTTCGTAGGAACCGGCTAACTGCGCAGGGTCGGCTTATTCTGCAGCACAGCTTAATGTACTGAATTGACTTTGGATACCTGTCGTGTTTCAGTAAACCCAAAATTTGGAATAACAAATTCCTTCCTAAAGAAGGGACACCTCACAGTTATCACTGAAGGTAGAATCCTTATTAGGACGCATCATATCCCTCCTCAGTTTCTTTGTGTACAAACGATGTTTTGATACGTCTCTGGTGCTCCTGGTAATGTCTCCACGTCGACTATCTTACCGCCCTCATTTTATACAACCCACTGAGATATGGTGTTTTACATAGTCCATCTAAAGCGCTGAAAACTAGCACAGAACTCTTGTCAGTATGTGACCAATGTTTTGCCCAAGAAACTGCCTATTTTTGTTGAGCCTTTATCCCTCCGAAAACTACGGACTCGATAGTAGCTGGATTATGTTATTGGGAGAGGAGTACACAACAGGACCTGAATGTTAACGAGTTATTAAAAAATATTACAATAACATGCGAAAATAATACATGGAAACAGTAGTGTTAGAAGATCGGCGGATACAATATCGTACAGCATATAAGTAATATCAGAGCTACATTTCCCATGGTTGATTAGGTCACTACAGCAGAGCACAAGCTTCAGTTGGAGATGGATGGGACAAAAATTGGGAGCGCTCTTTCCAATGGAACATTATACAGCATTTGCCTTACGCTATTTATGGAAATCGGAGAAAATCTAAATGCGGTGGGCGAGGAATAAGATTTGAGCGGCCGTCCCCTGTTTGGAGTCCATTGTCTCACCACGGCGCCACGCGATGTCGCTTCCTTCAAGCTTGCTGACAACTTGGCGTGTAGACGACGCTAATGACTTGGGAAAAATCTTTTGCACTCACACGTTATGGAAACCCGATATACACTTTCACAAGTCCATTGAATAAAAGTTTTATTTTGTACGGAAGCTATTTTTCAATAGTTCGGGAGTATAATGATATGTGTCAGTACTTAACGATGTAATACTGCAGTGATTGCGGCGGTACGAAATGGGCATTAGCTTACCGATGCGGAGGCACCAAAGAGTGAAAATTCGAGTATGCCATATGTTTAATGCAAGGTGTGCCACATTTGTGATAAATACAAATTGTATATCTGATGTGGAAAATTGCAGTGAAGTTGTTTATGATGTTTCATAATCACCGCGAGATCAGTCAGCGTCCGTGGAAACATTTCAACGCTCTTCGGTATCCAAGAAAATCATACTGTTAACTTTGTAGAGTATTTCCTCCACAGTGGATACTGTGTCTTATGAAGTTGCTTCGATATATTCACAGTAAGATAAGTGTTCGTAATAGAAGAGCCTCAAGAGCAAAATTACGCTCATTTATTGCATTCGTTACCAAAAATTACTGCTTCATAATTGTTAAGATAAATTTTATCTTGACTATTCGTTTTAACTTTCAAAAGTTTCTTAAAATGCAGTCTAGTTTTCTTAACACCTGTATTATCTCCATTGTGACTTGGTACAGAGACACTCAGCACATAGTTCCTGGGTGGGAAGTAGACTGTGAAAAAGTCGAATGACGTGAGGTTGAAATGCCACAAGAAGGGCAGCACTGTGCGTGGATGGAGCATGAACATTGTACTGTTCATGGCAGTGCTGCCCTCAGTAAAACGGTATTTCATGTGCTGAAAGAGTGAATGACTACAACTATCAAGCTGCTGAGATATAGATCCAGTAAGTATTGGAGTGTTACTGGTAAGGCTTCTAGATGTAATTAACAGAATTACAGCGAGTCCTGTAAATGGATGGACGATCAGCTGAAGACTTCCGAAGCATGATGAAAATTTGGTGTGTGCTTTATATCAGTGTTAGTCCTTGTAGTAAGTAATACTCCTCGCACACATGATGACCTTCACCACTAGCCGCCCTCTCGCTGCCCACCCCCCACTCTTTGTGCATACCTCCTGCCCCTCTTTCTGTCTATCTCTTCCTCCCCCCTCTCTGTCCATCTGCTCCTACCCTGTCTGTCCATTTGCTTGTTCCCCGTCATGTTCCTCTACATCCAATTCCATCTCCTCCTCCCCATCTCTCTGTCAATCTCCTCCTCCTCGTCTTATCTGGGCATATGTTCTCTTTCCTTCAAGCCGTCTGTCCAACTCCTCATCCTCCCTTCTCCCTCCACGTTATCACACTGACCCCGAAAAGACGCTGGTGTTCTTACCTCTACAGAATATCTTTCCAGATATTAACTTATAAGTATCAAAGTCGTTCCAGGGGTTTAAGATGAGCATTCTACCTGTGCCTTTGCTTTTATACGAAAATGTAAAACACACTGAAGAGCCAAAGAAACTGGTACACCTGCCTAATATCGTCTTGGGTCCCCGCGAGCACACAAAATTGTCGCAGCACGACGTGGTATGGGCTCGACTAATGACTGAAGTAGTGCTGGAGGGAACTGCAACCATGAATTCTGCAGGGCTGTCCATAAATCCGAAAGAGTACAAGGGGGTGGAGATCTCTTCTGAACAGCACGTTGCAAGGCATCCCAAATATGCTCAATAATGTCGTGTCTGGGGAGTTTAGTGGCCAGCGGAAGTGTTTAAACTCAGAAGAGTGTTCCTGCAGGCACTCTGTACAAGTTCAAGACGTGTGGGGTGTCACATTGTCCCGCTGGAATTCCCCAAGTCCGTCGAAATGCACAACGGACATGAATGGTTGCAGGTGGTCAGACAGGATGTTTACGTATGTGTCACCTGTCAGAGTCGTATCTAGACGTATCACAGCACTCCAACTGCATCCGTCCGACACCATTACAGAGCCTCCACCAGTTTGAGCGGTATTCTGTTGACATGCAGGGTCCATGGATTGATGAGGTTGTCACTATACCCGCTCATCCGCTCAATACTATTTGAAACGAGATTTGGCCCACCAGGCAACATGTTTCCAGTCATCAAGAGTCCAGTATCGGTGTTGACGGTTCCAGCCGAGGCATAAAGCTTTGTGTCGTGCAGTCATCAAGAGTACACGAGCAGGCCTTCGGGTCCGAAAGCACATCTCGATGACGTTTCGTTGAATGATTCGCACGGTGACACTTTTTGATGGTCCAGCATTGGAATCAGCAGCAATTTGCGGAAGGATTGCACTTCTGTCCCGCTGAAGGTTTCTCTTCAGTCAAATGTTCAAATGTGTGTGAAATCTTATGGGACTTAACTGCTAAGGTCATCAGTTCCTAAGCTTACACACTACTTAACCTAAATAATGCTAAGGACAAACACACACACCCATGCTCGAAGGAGGACTCGAACCTCCGCCGGGACCAGCCGCACAGTTCTTGACTGCAGCGCCTGAGACCGCTCGGCTAATCCAGCGCGGCTCTGTTCAGTCGTCTTTGGTCCCGGTCTTGCAGCATCTCTTTCCTGCCGCAGCGATGTCGGAGACTTGATGTTTTACCGAATTCCTGATATTCATGGTACATTCGTCAAATTGTCGTACGGGAAAATCTCCACTTCATCGCTACCTCCGAGATACTGTGTCCCATCGCTCGTGCGCCGACTATAACAGCACGTTGAAACTCACTTAAATCTGGATAACCTGCCATTGTAGCAGTAGTAACCGATCTAACAACTGCGCAAAACACTTGTCTTATACAGGTGTTTCCGATCGGAGTACCGTATTATGCTTTACATATCTCTGTATTTGAATACGTATTTCTGTCAGTTTCTTTTACGTTTCATTGTAGATTTCACATATATTTAACATACTTCATGCGTATTTGTACACATATATATCACCAGTATTTCGAGCGAAATTCGCCCTGCATTTTATTTTTACGCAGCTTGATGTTTATAAGGTATCACCTGATCTATGTGCTGTACAGTCATATAATTTTGCATTTAGATCCTGTGTTATATGTGGCGACTGTGCGCGAAATGTGCTGCGAATAGATTTTTACTAGTAAAGAAGTAAAAATACGTCGTATTTAATGCGGTTGTTTCTCAGTATCTCACTGTTTATGATGTCTTATTTCCTTAACTATGTCTCATACAACGATATACTTTTCTAGGTACATTTACCATCATCTATGGGTGCTGCCAGCGAAATATGTTACGAAGAGAGTTAGTAGCAAATAAGTAAGAAATGAAAACGTCATACATGATATGGCAGTTCTTTGCGTATCTCAGTATTTGACGTCATATTCTTTTCTTTCTTTCTTTTGCTACTGCCTTTATTGGGCACAGGGTCGGCAGAGTTAAGTACGGAATTGGCTCAGTTAATTTTAACGGGTGGGCGGATGTCCTTCCTGCCGCCAAACCATAACCTCCAGGACCGAAGTAGTGTACCCCAGCTGTCTGTGTCTAGTGTAAATCGTGAAATAGTGTGATTGTGTTGCAAATGTCTGCGAGTCGTGTAACTGAGGCTTGACGTGGGGACCTGCCCAGTATTCCCCAAGTAGGATGTGAAAAACCGCCTAAAAACCACATCCAGGCTGGCTGGCACACCGGCCGTCGTTGTTAATTCGCCGGGTGGATTCTATCCGGGGCCGGCGCGCCTACCCGAGTCCAGGAAGCAGAGCGTTAGCGCTCTGGGCTACCCTGGCGGGTTAGTATTTGATATCATATATCCTAAACTATGTGTCATACAATGCTATATTTTTGTAGGTACATTCAGCGGCATGTGGGGTTACAGTCTGCGAAAAGTGTTGTGAGTGCAGTTAGTAATAAACAAGCAATAAACTAAAATGTCATGCTTGATGTGTGAATTTTAATGTATGAACAGGGAAAATGTAGTAACCGATAAAGATTTTTTCCTTTCATAATTTTGTGGGCGTCGTCAGCGATGGGAAGTTTCGTAAAGATTTGAAATTGTGTGCAAAGTTTTTCGTATCTCTCTCAGTGCTGTCACTCTCAAATACAGGATGAATAATGTATGGGCGTTTATGTGTCGCAGGATGTACCGCTTTTTCACTACCACCCTAACCCTTTTCGTAAGATGTCCTACCAACCGGTCCCTTCTTCTTGTCAAGTTGTGCCACAAACTCCTCTGCTCCCCAATTCTATTCAATACCTCCTCATCACCTATTTGATCTACCCATCTAATCTTCAGCATTCTTCTGTAGCATCACATTTCGAAAGACTCTATTCTCTTCTTGTCTAAACTATTTATCGTCCACGTTTCACTTCCATACGTGGCTACACTCCATACAAATACTTTCAGAAACGACTTCTTGACACTTAAATCTATACTCGCTGTTAGCAAATTTTTCTTCTTCAGAAACGCTTTCCTTGCCATTGCCAGTCTATATTTTGTATCTTCCCTACTTCGACCACAATCAGTTATTTTGCTCCCCAAATAGCAAAACTCCTTTACTACTTTAAGTGTCCCATTTCCTAATCTAATTCCCCCAGCATCACCCGACTTAATTCGACTACATTCCATTATCACCGTTTTGCTTTTGTTGTTGTTCATCTTAAATCCTCCTTTCAAGATACTGTCCATTCCGTTAAACTGCTCTTCCAAGTCCGTTGCTGTCTCTGACAAAATTACAATGTCATCGGTTAATCTCAAAGTTTTCATTTCTTCTCCATGGATTTTAATACCTAATCCGAATTTTTTTTTTGTTTCCTTTACTGCGTGCTCAATATACAGATTGAATAATATCGGGGAGAGGCTACAACCCTGTCTCACTCCCTTCTCAACCACTGCTTCTCTTTCATGCCCCTCGACTCTTATAACTGCTATCTGGTTTCTGTACAAATTGTAAATAGCCTTTCGCTCCCTGTATCTTACCCCTGCTACCTTTAGAATTTGAAAGATAGTATTCCTGTCCACATTGTCAAAAGCTTTCTCTAAGTCTACAATTGCTAGAAACGTAGGTTTGCCTTTCCTTAATCTTTCTTCTATGATAAGTCGTAAGGTCAGTATTGCCTTACGTATATATATATATATATATATATATATATATATATATATATATATATATATTCTCGTCTACAGGCAATATCACGTGATTTAGAGCTTAGTACAAGCAGTTTCCAACTTTATCGGGCCAGGTTTCAATTTCAGACCACCAGCTAAATTATCACTGTGATGTAATCATATCGATAGCTGAATAGCGAATATAGAAGCAGCGACATTGACCCGCAAACTGCTGACGTAGTGTTTCGTAGAAACGTTTTCTGTGCGCTATGAGATATTTTTTAATTTTTTATATTTACGATGCTCGCAAGACCATTCTGGATTCAGAACGACTTTTAGAAATGCGATACATCGAACGATTTTATAACTAGATCGAAGGTGCCTGAACGCTCGATGCATACTGTCCATACGGCAAGTCATCAACGCCTTCTATCACGGGTTGAGGGAGGGGGTGGGGCGTGGGGGGGGGGGGGGGGGTAGAGTTAGAAGGAAGGCAGTTCCGCCAGGGACGTGGTGCGGCGGAAGCAGATCGAGTAACGGGCGGAGGCGTGACAGCTATCGCGGAGGCAGACGCGCGTCCGTATTCGTCACGGCCGCCCCACGCCGGCATCGATCTCCTTGGCGGACGCAGCCTGCAGGCAGGCAGGCAGGCACCTGTGGCTCGCCTCAGCGAGTGCCGGCAGCGAGCAGGGAGGCACGCGAAGCCTTGGGCCGGACCGACCGCGGGAGCCAAGTCTGTGACCCACTAACCGACATCTGCGCCTCTGCTGTTAAGCCATAAGCTGTTCACGGAGCTAATTTCAATGTACTATCAAACGCAGATTACATGGAATGCATGCAACACTGTCATTCGACAGCTACCTTTAAAAACATCTGAAGATAAGCATTTTTATAGGCGTCAGTTGCACACGTACAACTTTATTCTTCATCGGTTTCGGTTCTTATTAGGTGTATGAGAAAAGTAATGAGACCGATTTTTTATGTACCAAAGTACTTTTTTTCAAACTAGTTTTTCGAACTAGTTCACTTCGGCAACCACACAACGGCGGAGACGTTATTTCTAGTTCTGGTAGCAGCGCTGCAAGGCTTCAATTGGTAGGTCCTTAAACACGTCGGTCACATTCTTTTGAATGTTCTCCAGAGCCCCAAAATGACGTCTTCAGACATTTTTCAATTTCTGGAAAGAAAACAGTAAGAAGAACTCACAAATGGTTCAAATGGTTCTGAGCACTATGGGACTTAACATCTAAGGTCATCAGTCCCCTAGAACTTAGAACTACTTAAACCTAATTAACCTAAGGATATCAAACACATCCACGCCCGAGGCAGGATTCGAACCTGCGGCCGTAGCGGTCGCGCGGTTCCAAACTGCAGTGCCTACAACCGTTTGGCCACCCCGGCCGGCAAGAACCCACAAGGGAAGTCCCCAAGGGTGGGATCGAGTTTTAGAAAGCAACTATACTATGTTGTAGGTTATGGTCCCAGGTATCACGCCAAGAGTCCATTCAGCTTGGTTGGCCCTCGTTTGCGACTAATCGATGAAATAAAGTTTCGTAACTTCGCGTGACGTTCTAGTACGCTACAATTGCCGACTAAATGATGGTGCTGTGGTAGTGTAGTGGTAAGCATACAAAACTGACGTCCTTAAAGATGAAGGTTCAAATCACAGCAGGTTTTTCAGAATTATTTTCATTTGTAAATTCTTACTGGAGTGACTGACAATTATTTTTATTCACTTATTTAATTTAAACGTAGTACTTTTAAAAATTCATAACCCTCTCCGCGACATTTTAATCATCGTGTTAACCTTTGCATTTACTCCTATTCTTTCTTCGTACCTTTCTTCTTCATTTGGAATCTTCGTGCATGTGATTTTAATGATTCTGTTTGTATTAATTTCGATTTAAATTCTTCTGTACGATCGTCTCACGTGTTCTTCCATGTTATTTCATTCATTATTTCTATTCTTCATTTTGCTCATTTATTTATAATCCCTTCTGTATTTTATATCATGAGCTACATTGATTGGTCCTTACTGGAACAAGAATTTCTATTTTCAGTGTTTGTGGGAGGATTACCATACAAAAAATACATCTTGTACATAACAAAATTACATTTTTGACACCACTGAACAGCCAACATAAATAACTTAATTCGTCATTCGTTTTTTAACTGACGTGTAGATATTGTTACAGACGAATAAAAACAATTAAAATCGTGTGAACGAAGATCCCAAATGGAATCAGAATGATAGGACCAAAAAATTATGATTAAAATGACGTCACAAATGATTAGAAATTTTTAAAAAGTTACATTTAAACCAATTTATTGAAGAAAAGTAGTGATCAAAGTCGTTTCGATAAGTATTTAAACGTAAATATTTTGAAGAACATAACGAGATATGAACTTCAACCTTTCCAACGTCAGTCTCGCATTCTAACCATAGGATACAGCAATATTAAAGCATAATCAGCATTTTTAATGCCCTAGAATATCACAAAAACGTGAATTATTTCGTTTAGTATTTGCAAACAAGGATGAAAGGCTGCAGGGCGAGATATTTGGGACACTAACCTACTTCACCGTTCAGAAGTCGTACCCACAACCGGAGATGTATCCTTGTCAGGTCAGATGAATAGGAGGACTATGGAATTGCAGGAATTCCTTTTGAGGTCAAGCATTCCGTAATGGAAGTGGTCGTGTGACACGGGGCTTTGCTATGACGCAACATCCACTTGTCTGCAATGTCCGATTTAATTCGATTCACCCTTTTCCCAAACTTTTCAAGGAAATCTGTAACACACTTGGTTGACAATTTGTCCTGGAGGTACAATTTCAATATGCACGGTACCCCTACTGTAAAAAGCGAATAAGTACTGTTTAGATCTTTGATTTGTTCATTCGAGCTTTTTTCGTTCAATGAGACTTCTCAGTACACCACTCCCCACTTTGCCGCCTTGCGTCAGGATCGTAGTGAAAAATCCTGGATTCATCACTTGTGATCACACTACTGGAACATTGCTGGTCGTTGGGAATCCTCTCAAGAAGATCAACCCAGACCATTCTTTGATTGTCCTTCTGATCAGTTGTGAAGGTTTCCGATAACATTTTGGCACGAAATCTTTCGCTAGTGCAAAATTTCAGTGAAAATTTGATGTACGGAGGAAGTGTTTAAGTTTAACAGGTCACCCATCACCCTTATTGTTAAACGCCGATCTGGTCTCACAAGCCTCGTGATGACTGGGTGTTCTGTGATGTCCTTAGGTTAGTTAGGTTTAAGTCTAGGGGACTAATGACCATAGATGTTAAGTCTCATAGTGCTCAGAGCTATTTGAACTTTTTTTTTCTGTTGCTCTCACAAGAGTACGTACAGGTTCAAAGTTATAGCCAGTTTTTGAAGTTGATGGTCTCTCTGAGCGAGATTCATCTTCAACGTGTTCTCGGCCTTCCAAAAATGATTTCTGGCAGCGAAAAACCTGCGCTATTTGTAAGGATTGTTCCCCATGGATCTGTTACAACTTTTCTAAGGTCATACTTGCATATTCCCCAAAATTAATAGGAAAACTGACGGCCTAGCTAACTCCGCTACTCCATTTTCGTAACACACAACAGAAACACAACTTCACTGTTGGCGTTCTCAAAGATCACGTGATGGCTGTAAGGAACGGAAACTCGGATTGAGAATCTGGAAGGGATAAACACACAGGTCTACCTTAGTACAAAGCAGATCACTTGAAGTGGAGTCAGTCTTATTATTTTCCTCCCGCACCATCAGTAGTGTAAGATTAAACAACAAAAACGAAAAACAAATGTCGTGTACACAGACTAAAATAGAGAAGTGTAGTTATGTACATCAAAATGGTTGTGAGTTGTCACAAAGCAGTACATCGGACAGGGCAAAGCTGAATACCGTTTATAAATGAGACATCAGCATTCCATAGTGGTGTGTAAAATACACGTAACTGGACTAGTGCAGGAATCACGGAAGTGGTTTAAAATCCGTCATCAAAAATGTCATCATAGACACCGTTAGGAAAACATCACCAAAGTGTACAGTATCAGAGATCAAAATAAATGAAGATCTGTAATACAGTCATTGTAGGAAGTCTGACAGTACTATTAATACAAGATCAGATTACTGTTGGTTAAATGTCGCCGATATTATCAACAAACTACATAGCATAAAGAGAACTGGCAGAACTAGCCTAGTTGACGCTACCTCGTAAAATATGGCAATCCATTTAATCGTACACTGAACTGACACAACTAATCCACTTTTACGGATCGCTGTAGAATCGCATGCACAAGGTACAGAAGGGCAGTGCATTGGTGGATCTGTCTTCTGTACTCAGGTGATTCACTTGAAAAGAGATTTCAAGCGTGATTGTGTCTGCAGGACGGGAATTAACAGACCTTAAACGTGGAATGGTAATTGGAACTAGACGCATGAAACATTCCATTTCGGAACTCGTCAGGGAATTCAATTCATATTTCGAGAGCCACTGTTTCAGGAGTGTGCAGAGAACATCAGATTTCAGGCATTTCCTCTCTTCATGGACAACATACTGGCCGACGGCCTTCACTTAACTATCGAGAGCAGCGGCGTTTACGTAGAGTTGCCAGTGCTAAGAGACATGCAAGACTGCATGAAATTATCGCAGAAATCAATGTGGGACCTGCGACAAACGTATTCGTTAGGACAGTGCAGCGAACTCTGGCGTTCACGCGCTACGGCAGCAGACGACCGACGCGAGTGCCTTTGCTAACAGCACATCGCTTGCAGCGCCTCTCCTACACTGGTGACCTTATCGGTTTGAACATATACTACTGGAAACAGAGGCAGATTTCTGCATCCACATTTACACGGATACTCTGAAAATCATATTTAAGTGTCTGGCAGGGGGTTCATCGAACCACCTTCACACTTCTCTATTATTCCAATTTCATAGGTCGCGCGGAAAGAGCGAACAAATATATCTGTCCGTAGGAGCTGTGATTTCCCTTATTTTATCATGGTGATCGTTCCTCCTTATGTAGGTCGACGTCGACAAAGTATTTTCGCATTCTTAGGAGAAAGTTGGTGATTGTAATTTCTTGAGAAGATTGCTCTGCAACTAAAAAACGTCTTTGTTTTAAGTATGTCCAACCCAAATCCTGTACCATTTCAGTGACGCTCTCCCCCCATTTCGAGATAATACAAAATCTCCTGTCCTTGTTTGAACTTTTTCGATGCACTCCGTCAGTCCTATCTGGTAAGGATCCCACGCTGCGCAGGAGTATTCTAAAAGAGGACGGAAAGAGTAGTGTAGGCAGGCTCCTTAGTAGATCTGTTATAAATTCTTAATGTCCTGACAATAAAATGCACTCTTTGTTTAGCCTTCCTCACAACATTTTCTATGTGTTCTTTCCGATTTACGTTGTCCGTAATTGTAATTCCTTCGTGTTTAGCTGAATTTGCGGCCGTTAGATTTAACTGATTTATTGTGTGACCGACGTATAGCGGATTCCTTTTAGCACTCGTGTGGATGACTTCACACTTTTCGTTATTTAGGGTCAATCGCCAATTTTCGCACCATACAGGTATCTTTTCTAAATCGCTATTCAATTTGTTTTGATATTCTGATGACTTTAGTAGTCGATAGTCGACAGCGTCATTTGAAAAGAACCTAAGACGGCTGCTCAAATTGCTTCACAAATCGTTTATATAGATAAGAAACAGCAAAGGGCCCATAACACTACCTTCGAGAACACCAAAAATCACTTCTGTCTTACTCGAAGACTTTCCGTCAATTACTACGAACTGTGACCTCTCCGACAGAAAATCACGAATCCAGTCACATAACTGAGACGATATCTCATATGCATGCAATTTCGCTACACGCTCTTTGTGTGATAAAGCGTCAAAAGCCTTCCGGAAATCCAGAAATATGGAATCAGTTTCAATTCCTTTATCTATAAAACTCTACACTTCATGCGAGTAAAGAGCTAGTTGTGTTTCACAAGAACGATGTCTTCTAAATCCGTGTCGACTCTGTGTCAATAGACCGTTTCCTTCGAGGAAGTTCTAAATGATCGAACACAGTAACACAGTAACACAGTACCTGGCAGTAGGTGGCAGCACAATGCAGCTAATATGAAAAACGTATGTTTTTGGGGGTGGCCGGATACTGTTGATCACGTAGTGTATGTTCCAAATTCGTTCTACATATCGAGGTTAATGATATACCTCTGTAATTTAGTGGATTACTCCTATTACCTTTCTTGAATATTGATGTGACCTGTGCAACTTACCAGTCTTTGTGTCCGGATCTTTAATAGAGCGAACGGTTCAATATGATTGTTAAGTATGGAGCTATTGCATCAGCATACTCTGAAAGGAACCTGACTGGTATACAGTCTGGACCAGAAGACTCGCTTTTATTAAGTGTTTTAAGTTGCTTCGCTACTCCGTTGATATCTACTTCTACGTTACTCATGTTAGCAGCTGTTCTTAATTCGAATTCTGGAATATTTACTTCTACTTCTTTTGTAAAGGCATTTCGGAAGGCTGTTTTTAGTAACTCTGTTTTGGCAGCAGTCCGCTGCTCGTGGTCGTGCGGTAGCGTTCTCGCTTCCCGCTCCCGGGTTCCCGGGTTTGATTCCCGGCGGGGTCAGGGATTTTCTCTGCCTCGTGATGACTGGGTGTTGTGTGATGCCCTTAGGCTAGTTAAGTTTAAGTAGTTCTAAGTTCTATGGGACTGATGACCATAGATGTTAAGTCCCATAGTGCTCAGAGCCATGTGAACAATTTTATTTGGCAGCATTGTCTTCGATAGTATCTCTATTGCTGTCTCGGATAGAAGGTATTGATGGTGTCTTGAGGCTAACATACTTCACATACGACCAGAATTTCTTTGGATTTTCTGCCAGTTTTCGAGACAAGGTTTCCTTCTGGAAACTAATATAAGCATCATGCACTTAAGTCCGTGCTAAATTTCGAGCTTCTGTAAAAGATCGCAAATCTTGGAGATTTTGCGTCTGCTTAAATTTGGTATGGTTTTTTCGTTGTACCTGCAACAGTGTTCTGATCCGTTTTGTGTGCCAAGGAGGATCAGCTCCGTCGTTTGTTAATTAATTTTGTACAAATCTCTCAATTGCTGCCGATCTATTTCTCTTAATTCATGCCATATCTGGTCTACACTTACATTAAATTGTAAGGAGTGGAGATTGTGTTTCAGGAAGACATGAAGTGAATTTTTACCTGCTTTTTTGAATAGGTATATTTTTCGTTTATTTTTGGAGGTTTTGGGGCTTACAGTATTCAATGTCGCTACGACAACCCTCTGTTCACTAATCCCTGTATCCGTTTTGATGCTGGTTATTAACTCAGGATTATTTGTTGCTAAGAGGTGAAGTTTGTCTTCACAACCTTCTACCATCGACGTGGGCTCATGAATTAACTGCTCGAAATAATTTTCAGAGAGTGATTTTAGCACAATTTCGGATGATGTTTTGTGCGTGCCTCTGAAATTAAACATGTATTATCACCAACATATCGAGGGTACATTAAAGTCACCACCAACTACAATTGTCTGAATTGGGTACTTGTTTGAAATCAAACTCAAGTTTTGTTTAAACCTTTCAGCAACTATGTCATCTGAGTTTGGAGGTCGGTAAAAGGATCCAATTATTATTTTATTCCGGTTTCCATCAATGACCTCTGCCCATACTAACTCACAGGAGCTTTCTATGTCAATTTCACGACAAGATAAACTACATGTAACAGCAACAAACACGCCACCGCCAACCGTGTTTAGCCTATCCTTTCGTAACACCGTTAGATTCTTCGCAAAGATTTCGGTTGAGCTTATCTCCAGCTTTAGCCAGCTTTCAGTGTCCATAAAGATTTGAGCATCAGTACTTTCTATTAGCGCATGGAAATCTGGCACTTTCCCAACACAGTTACAACGATATGCAACTGTTATAACGATGGTTCCTGTATCTACGTTCTTCTTGTGTTCGGCCTGCACCCTTTTTCACTGAAACCCTTTTTGTTTTTTCCCGAGTCCCTTTAACCTAAAACACTGCCCAGTCAACGTTAGACAGCCCCTGCTAACTGTGTAGTCGACTCCTGCGTCTAGTGGACTCATGACTTATTCAGCAGAACTCGAAACTCAATCACACTATGACGCATGTCGAGGAATCTGCAGCCTTCACGATCGTATAACCGTATGAGCGTCTGATTCAGACCCTCCACTCGACTCTGTACCGGAGGTTCGCAATCGGTCCTGTCCATCATGCTGAAAATGGTCTGCATTCATCTCGCAAGGAAGACGCAGCCTGCACCACTTCTGTTAGCCGCTCGAAACCAGAGACAATCTCCTCTGATCCAAATTGACACACACGTTTCTGTAGTCAATGCTGTGTGGCTCTTGATGTGGTGCAAAGAGAGAGAGACGCCACTGGGCGCATGTTTTGGAGTGATGAATTACGATAGACCCCGGGCAATGTGTGAAAAGGTTTTAGTTTGCCAAATGCCTTGAGAACGTTACCTGCGATCATGTGTGATATACAGGGCAGGTGGTGGTGCGGTACAAGGATATTTTCAATCGTTAAGGCATTGTCCCCTTGTCGCTTTTATGAAAGTGCTAAATGGGGAAGGAAATGATCACATTTTACAGTATAGCATTTATAGCATTTGCGTGCAGTAGAGGGACACTTCGAATACTATGATTGTATCAGCATGGAAATCCGACTTATCGTAAGGCAACATCTGTGAGGCAATGGTTTGCGGACAGTAAAGTTGCTGAAGTGTACTGTCCTGTCTAGAGCACCTACTTTAATCCAATGGTATATTTTTGAGATGCGTACGAACGTCGACTACATTCCAGACCACAGCGTCCAACATCGCTACCTCTTAGGCTTCTGCTCTTGAAGGATGGTTGGTCATTCCTCCAGAGACTTCAGATAACGCATTGAAAGTGTCCACAGCAAAAGTCAAGCGATCACAAATGTAAAGGTTGGACACACACCACATTAATGTCAACAAATTTGTGTCCGGATACTTTTAGTAACTCTTGCATACTGACGATATCCATTTGAACCTAAGCGCCAGCCACTTATGGCTGACAGTGTGTTCATTACCACGGGAAACTCAAAATCTGGCCCTTAAATTGAATTGTAAGCAGTCAACGGTCATCCTCACATCAGACCGATACTTTATCAGCGGACATTTTTGAGCGACATTTCCAGCAAGACTTCTTAATGCTATCCAGGCACTTTTTCAATAAAAAGAGTGAAACATCTTGGTCTAATCTTTTGAATGGAAATCTAAACTGGGAAGAACATACTGTGACAGCGTGCAGGAAATCTGTCTCCTGACTATATGCAGTCCAAAACCTCGCAAAAGTATTTCCACTTCAAATTTAATTAGTCCAGTCGCTAGCGCTAACAAATCGTACTCACTTCGATATGGCACAAATAGTGAAAACTCTAGAGGACTTGAGCTAGAGATGAACGCCGGTGTAAGAAATGTGTGCAGATTCGGTCGTTTGAGAATATTTTTCCTTCCTATACTCAGTTAGGTTCGATGCGACTGGATAGATGGCATGGTTTTCACACGCAAACCTTTTCTCGTTCCATAACTGCAATACGAGATAGGATACGTCCAGTATCTTAGGTCATCCCTTGCATACTACTATATCTCTCTCCACTTTCTTCTCCGTTTCAGCCATACGACTGTGGAAGAAGTTACCCTCCAACCTGCCTCTGGTCCAGAACCACTCGGCGTTCAAGAGGAGATTAAAGTTGTATCTTTCATCTTCGGCATAACTTTCCTCTCGGCGTAAACAAGATTTTTTTTATTTCTTTCACTGTGAACTATCTACGCTTTACTCACTCGTTATGCTCCTCCTATTTTCGTCTCATGTCATCCATTAACATTATCCTCCTATTTCTTGCTCCTCCTTAGGCCAGTCAACTTCTCCTCCACATTTATTCCTTCCATATCAATGTCATAGACTTCTTCTGGTCACCACACACATTCGACGAGAACTTAAAAACGAAATTAATGAACTTTAATAAGATCGACATTTCTTAAATTTCACGTATTCATTACTACAAATTTCGTTACTGTTATTACTAATTTTTATTAATAGTATTATATGTTGATCATGTGCTATATAAATTCTAATGTTTACTCACTGAGGAGGTCTGGTAAGATATTGGGATGGGCCTGGAGACCCTAATTTTGACAGCTGAAATAGCTCTACAAATAAATAAACAAAATGTACTGTGAGTTCTTCTAAAACGTACAACAAGAAAGTGGAAGGTACCAATTAAAATACATTTATTCGCCACCAAAATAACCTCCAGTGACCACAATAAAACGGTACGGAGATTTGCAAAGGTTCTGCAAACTTTCAGCAAAGACCTATGGATTAACGTAAAAATGTGGTGTTGGTAGATGTAAAACGCGGCAGTAACACTTGAATTCTCTACCTGGACAGTAGTGCTAATACCAGGCATCTCATGCGAATCACTACTGTAATATTCAAAGAACCGTGACTGACGCCAGAACAACAGGGAACTAACATGCATCAAGATTAAAAAATAGTACACTGACAATGGCTAGGAGCTAGCCGAAATCTGGATTTGGGTAATAAAACCTGCAATAAAAGGGTCGACTGTTTGCTGCACTCTATCGTTTTTGAGTTAGATAACAGTACCTGAGTGCATCCACTTCCCTAAGGAAAGGAAACCTGCGGAATAAAACTGAGCTGATGAGCAGAACGACGTGTTTCGCGAACGTGAGTAAATTAATCCACAAGTTTCGACAGCGAGAATCGAGGGGCGATTATCGGATTAGTCGGTAAGCCGATAAGCAGGCACGATCCGCAGTTCACATGTCAACATAATGAGGTAACCTTGAATCCGCTGTGTGTAGTAACTATGCAACCTAAAAATCGGTCGCAAAGTGTTTCATGGGAGAATTACACTTCCCTAGGAGTCTTTCAAAGTATCTCAGCCTGTTACCTGATTTTTAAATAATGTGTTCTATGTCGCTATTCCATTTTAGGTCGCTTCGGAGGCTTACTTCTTCGTATTTTCCAGTGATAACTGTTTCCGTTGATTAGTCACCAACAGTGTAATCTTAGCGTAGTGGGTTTCGTCGCCTATTTATGCACAATACTTTACATTTATTTACATTCAGGGCCATTCCCCGCACTAGTCAACCTCCCTGCAGTTCTGGGGCTGCTATACCTTATTGTAGATAACGACAACATATGCTTTATGAAGCTTCCGACTTGATACACTACATCATTTACACATGCGTATAGCAGTCAGTAACGTTCCTAAAGAACTACCTCGTGGTACTACTGAAATTAATTATACATCTGTCGATCATGTTCCGTTAAGAGCGATGTGTTAAGTTTGGTTAGTGCCAAAGTCGTGTACATAATTACAAATCCGGTCCGATGCTCGCTACACGACAGAGCGGAACTGTATCAGTTGGCTTCGAGAAACCAAGGAACACAGTATCAATGCAAATGTGAAGAGTATATCAGGGAATTAAAACTTCAAAGGTACTGTTTCTGGCGTGAAGGGAGTAAATGCCCATAATTAATTGCAGTACCTTATTATTAAGCATATCCTTCATTAACAGATCACGCTGCGTTTGGTATCGTAATACTAAAACACTAAATTGCTACAAAGCTACAGTAGAGTTTACTACTCCACATTTTATTCGAATGAAGTCATAATATACAGTTATGCATGACGTAACTACGATTACTAGATCACCAGTGGTGCGTTCATGCCAAATTAAGTACATAAAGTCCTGCTTCATACCCTACAGCAGTCGTAAATTTTGTGAGGGCTTAGTAATCTAGGATTACTGACATTTGTACATCATACTGATTATCAGTACTTCTTGGTAAATGGCGAAAATAACGATGTCGATGGTTTTAGGTTTCGCTTAAATCCGTTTTCATTGTACTACTGGGTGGTTGTAATTAGAGTGCAAGTAACTCATAGAGGTCCAGTGTGGGCTGTAATTATCGTATGGCAGTAAAAATTTGGTAGACATTGTAGTGCTTTGATGTGGAACCGATTTACGCTGAAAAAGTAAATTACTTCCAGTTTTAGCTACCAAATGTAAATCAGGCGCTGTACAGCGTATAGCCAACGACCCTGGAGCTCATACTGAACACACTGCGTAAGCGGCGGTTATGCCTTTATGCCTTGTTTGACCTTTTCTGCCCCCTGCCCCAGTAGCATTCCAAATCCATTACGTAAAGGAACTCTTTTATACTACTTTCGTTCACAGAGGCAGATTTGCACCTGGTGGCCGAAACTTGAACAAAGTTTTTTTGTGTCGTAAATCGCTTCCGCTTTAACGCATCAGAATATCTATCAAACTTAGCTTCCATATGATAACTATAGTCCACGCTGGACCTCTGTGAATAGCTGCACTTCAATACCACACTTGGAATTATATCATAGACAACAGGAACACGAAGGAGGAAAGAAAAATTAAAGTTTAACGTCTCATAGTCGACAGACGAAGATTACAGATGGAGCACAAGGTCGCACTGGACTACAGGTTTTGAAGAGTGTTTTAAAGTATTGAAATATGTGACATAAACGGCCCTATATTTTAATTACATTGTCTTAGAAACTTAAATTTTTGCAGTGCCAAGGGACAGTAGACCTCAGTACACCGTAGACCTTACTACCTGACATAAAGCTGAATTGGACAACTTAACATTTGGACAGACAGACAGACAGGCAGGCAGGCCGGCAGACGGGCAGCAAAGCCATCCTTTAGGGGTACCGGAAGCACGGAAACCTAAAAACGAGAGAGGAGGTGTAGTACTTAAATAGTTGGACTTAAATTTCGTACAACAAATTTTGGAATGAAAAATTGACTTCCAGGAAGAACCATTAAACAAGATAATTAGATATTCGGCCCCCAATTCAGACTTCACTAACATTCAAGAGTAATATATTGACGGCCCATGAAACAGCCTGAAAATACATCCACTTCTCCATCATCGCAGTAGTCTGACGTGTCTGAATCCTGCAAAGCATTACTAGCATAGTCCGTTTGTGAAATACTAGCAACACACTGTAATAACTCATCCGCAAATTTGCCAAATGCCCCGTAACCGACCTGACATCATAAATTTTTCCTGGCGCAGATTGAACGAATTCTGTAATAAAATTGCAATACGGGCAAGCGAATGATATACAAATCTGTTCGCATGCATCTCCGTAGATAATGCCGTGAACGATCTGGTTTGTACAATTAGCTGCTTGCGATTAATCTAAGCTTCTTCAGGTGTAAGATTCTTTCCTTTCCACATAGTTTGGAAAGAACAACGTTGCCCCTAACGTCAACGAGCCCTGGATATCTAAAGACAGTGGAAGTTTTAGGATACGGTCTGTAACGCAGGTTGTAGCTGCTCTTTATTCGGCATTTCCATTCTTAAAAGTCACGTCAAATGCGTAACGTCTCATCAGCAAAGAAAAGAAAAAAATGGTTCAAATGGCTCTGAGCACTATGGGACTCAACTGCTGAGGTCATTAGTCCCCTAGAACTTAGAACTCTTTAAACCTAACTAACCTAAGGACATCACAAACATCCATGCCCGAGGCAGGATTCGAACCTGCGACCGTAGCGGTCTTGCGGTTCCAGACTGCAGCGCCTTTAACCGCACGGCCACTTCGGCCGGCGAAAGAAAAGAAAAGTCTGAGAACTAAGAAACTCATTCAAGTATACATATACAAACCTTCATTTATGACAAAATAACAAAATATTTAATGACATGCCACATTTTACCATTTGCCATTACAAAGCTTAATAACATTATAGGGTTTTGAAAGATGGAAGAAATCGTGTCCAGCCCACGGAGATTTCCAGCGAGGACTGCCTGCACGGTATCAGAATGTATATTAATACAATTCATTGTGTGCCATCCTAAAACACATAATTGTTTCAAACAGAAATTACGGTAACTATGGCCTGTCATGGAATTTACGCCAACAACCGCTTTTGGAATTCAAATAAGAAAAGCTTGTTGACGTCATAATAGTATCTAAATGTCAAAATGTTATCTCAGAAATTGTATTTAGCAAATCAGGTATGTCCTTTTGTGTATTCTTTCCCTCAGTTCATGAGGAGAGAAACTCATGTATGCAGTTTTATGCTGAGCAAGAACCGAGTGCCAGGTCAGACTTCAGAACTACAGCTTTTCATTTCCACAAAATTATACCACGAGGAACAGGAAAATAAGGGAATTGACGCATTTGAAACGTGGCGTTAGACAAGGATGCGAAAATTAAAATGGGCTTATAATGAATGAAATGTTTCGTAGAATCTGTGTGAGAAACACTCAACAGTAAAATGAATAGGTAGGTAGGACGTGTGTTAAGATGTTAGGGAATAAGTTCCGTCATGGTAGTTGGAGCCATAGACACTAGAATCTACAGGAAAGAAGAGGTTATAATGTTTTCAGATGTTGGTGTAACCGCTCCTCTGAAATGGAAAGGTTAGCACAGGCTTTGGTCTATTCAAATGTAGTTTCTACTACTTATTATAACATGAATGATGTTCGCTGTCAGACACAAGAAGAAACTTTTTCAATGTATCTGTCGATATTTACAGCTTTAGTATATGACGCTAACTGTCTGGACGTAATGCTGCGCATTAGTATGTGCAGTCTTTTGTTATAATTGTCCTAATAGCCCACAAAACGGAATATGTTAATGTGCGTGTATGATACTGATCAGCACGTTGCCTTACAACAGGCTTCACACATTTAGGAAATTTTTTGCCAATTTTTCTTTCTTTCTCCTGTTGAACTACGGCATTCTGCTAGAAATGTCGACCGTTTATGTGTTTGAGCCCTGAGATTTCAGTCTTTCTTTTAAATTTTGGACGTTGGCACGCTTACACCATTTCATATTCCGTACTCCCCGCCTCCCGCCTCCTTATATCATGAGTTTATAATCGTCTACGAGTGAAGGAAGCCATATCATGTTAACAACGAAAGCGTCAGCCTCTAGCAATCGCCGTAACATGTACGCCATGTAGCACACTATTACACGCATTTAACATTCGACTTTCAATTTTTAAGGAACCGAACTAGGCAATCAACACCAAAATATATTCAACAAACTACGCACTGTACTCCAGAAAGTCAGTATCAGAGCTAAATCCCAGGACCACACAAGAATTTTTGACTGCTTTATCGAGTGGGCTGATTCGACAACTCCAAACGAAGCTCTTCCATTTTTCCTAGATCGAATAGTGATGTATTTCGTATTACGGTATTGGTGGTAATCGTTATGGAAATACGACCGATTACCTGGAGACTGACTTCAAAGATTCGCAAGCAAAAACAAGTGCAAACGAACCTCATAGAAGCATGCTATTAAGAGTCGACAGTCGTTCACCGCACTTTCTGTAGGTTATACTTGGCAACAACTTTGCTTGTCCTGTTCAAAGATGGTTCAATGTTGTAAGGAGTCTCATTCTACAACAAAAATAAAAAATAACGAACAACAGTCAGACTTATTTCGGTCACACACATCTTTTGTGACGCTTCGGTATAGACTGCTGCATTTAGTTTCCAGTTTGACCATGCGCGCACACCCTCACGACAGTCTTGAAATGTGAACATGATCTGTTACCTGCCGTTTCTTTCATTAATGCACCATTATATGATTCAGGTAATATCGTTGATTTAACACCACAACTAACTTCTCCTTTCAGGGAGCACCGTACTGAAACCTATCTGGGATGGATCTGATAAGGTAAATTATACCTTGTAACTCGAAATCACCGTCTGAATGTGTTGTATGTGAAAACCTGCACAGAGACCTCGGAAGGCCCCATGGAACCGACCGACCGCAGTGTCATTCTTAGCCAATAGGAGTCACTGGATGCGGATACGGAGAAGCATGTGGTTAGCACATCGCGCTCCCCGCCGTTGCCAGTTTTCGTGACCAGAGCCGCTATTTCTCAGTCAAGTACTCCTTAATTGGCCTCACATGGGGTGACTGCACCCTGCGTGTCAACAGAGCTCGGCAGAGACGGAAGGTCACCCATCCAAGTGATAGCCAAGCCCGGCAACGCTTAACTGACGGAAACCTGTGTTACGACTGCGGGAAGGCCAATGGTACCATAATGACTACACCGTCAGTAAATTTGATGGAGTTGAAATTATGCAACGGGCATAAGGCGAACTCCATATAGGCTACGTTACAAACATAAGATTCCTTAGAGATTATTGAAGCTGTACTTCGCTGTGTAATGATGAGCAACTACATACTTGGTAACAGCGCTGCTTTGCGGTCGTGAAGTGAATACCATCTGACACAAACCGGCTACTGTGTTACTGTCAGTCAGTGTCGTTATTTGATTTGAAGAGACATGGGATCAGCACATCTTCCAGTCGTTGTTAGCTTTCCAGCCCTTGAAGTCACTCTTCTCTTTGTAGTAGTTCCTCAATTGGAATTACGAGGTTGATGCATTTCATTTCATTCTTATCACCGAAGAGAGTCCTTAATAATACCAGACACTGAAACCGGATCAGTCACAATGACCACCTAACTTCAAACATTGGAGCTGACAAATACTTACTGTTAAATATGTGTTCAGTACGTTTGATCAGTCACTAGCGACATGTTTATGGCAGAAAAAATCGAACAAAAATAATAACAACTTTATTGAGATAACACATAATCATTATTCTTCATATTTGTGATGCATTTGCGAGTTGCGGTTTCCTCTAAAATTTATGTAGTGAGTGACGAACAAACCTCAGTTCGCTATTTTTTCGTCTACCACAGATTTCTAGCATTCAGGATGAACCGTCCATTTCAATAATTACAGTGACACTGAAAATGACTCTACTGGTGCGTATGCACCACGAATTGAAACTGTTCGTTTTGGCATCTGCTGCTGCGAAAAGATTCCTATAGTTCAAGAATGGATTCATTTCGACATCAGAAGACTATACCACCATTAGTCGCACTGACGCTCTAATCTGCTGGGAAGACATCTTTATGGTAGCTTGGTACAGCAGTTATATGAATCCTAATTGTGCAATAAACGGTACGAAAGTGGCTAAATCTGTTTAGCTGGATCTTTGTGTAGTATTCAAAGGTCTCGTTAGTACCTAAATTATTGCGAAAATAGTTTGATACGTGCTAAGGAAACTTAGCGCTAAGGTTTACTGATCTTAATTTTCCAGGCGCTGGGTGAGGCATTGTTATGTTTCCGTGAGTAAAGTACTTTCTCTCCTATATCTCTTCATTCACTAGTATAGCTATGGGTGACGTTTGATTCCTCGTCCCAATGCTTCTTGGCAGTTTTAGCTTCCAGTGTCCAGAGTAGGCGATGCGGCAACACCTGGGATCGCCATCAGTGATTTCCTGCACTATTTTTTAAATGCTGTAAAATAATTATGCAGAATCACGAGATTCCAAACAGTATATTCGGCATCAAAACTAGAAACTATAAGACACAAAGACAACAAATAGTACACGAATAGAACACAGGACTAAATAATTCCCAGTTAACATCGACAGTGTACACAAAATGCGTTAATTGTGTATGATTTCAAATTGGTTCGGCGTAAGTGTTCCGGAAGAGATGATAACATGAAACAGTAACCTGTCAAAACACTTATTGATGACATCCTCATCTGACATCACGTTGTTGCATTTCGAACCTTAGATACCACAGAATCCAGTAAATGAAACTATCGATAAAAGCAACAATTTCACAATATGTATGGTTCCTGCTTTCTTGTCTAAGACTTTTATCTTCGTCCCTCCCTCTCTCTCTCTCTCTCTCTCTCTCTCTATCTCTCTCCCCCCCCCCTCTCTCTCTCCGTGTCTCCCTCTCCCTCCATTCCCTTCCCACCTCTCCCTCACTTTATCTCCTTCTCTCCCCTCCCCCCTCTCTCTCGCCGTCTCTTTCTCTTTCTTTCTCCCTGTGTGTGTGTGTGTGTGTGTGTGTGTGTGTGTGTGTGTGTGAGGGGAATGGATGCGGGGCAGCGGCGTGCTTGCACGTTCCTGCGTACCCTCTGCAGAATCGTACTGGTTACGAGAAGGGTATAAAAATGGACAAAGTGCTAAATTTTCATATACCTGGCAAGCATATTTACGTTGCTCCGAAGAGATCATAGCAGAGACCGGAAAGTGCTACTGCAGCAATCGAACGAGGAATTGGACTCGAGAGACAGCGTTGGAAGTCACAGTGGTACAGTAATTTTGCCGTAACGTGGGAAGGGTATCAGGTATCGCTCTTTTACTACGCCTCTGTGAACTATATAAATGGAAATTTTGCGTGAATATGTTTCTCGTTGACACGGCTCTATTATGTGGAGCTAGGGTGGCCGCGGAATCGCACCTGAGAGCGGTATAACTCCTCTTATACCCATGAGTACTAGTTCATCTATCGTCCGTAGTCCCACTTTATTCATAAATTTGTAACTTTCACCCTTCTCTGAAACTAACAAAGGCCTAATTCGCTTTTGCTTTTACACTTTTTGTGTTGAGTTACATATGTACCGTGTACACAGAGACAGTACGTTCTTTTTAACGCATTGTGTAACATGAAGAACTTCATACAAAACTTTTTGGTCATGACGTGAAAGCAACTATTCATTTACGTTCGCAACGTTGTAAGTTTCTTTCACGCAAGCTACAGTACCTACCCAAAGTTAACTATTTAACTAACAGGCCACGAAGGCCCAACGGTACCGACCGGCCGCCGTGTCATCCTAAGCCCACATACGTCAGTGGATGCGGGTATGGAGGGATATGGGGTCAGCACACCGCTCTCCCGGCCGTATGTCAGTTTACGAGACCGCACTGATGAGGATAGGGACGGAAAATGAGAGAATGACAGCGGGAAAATTCACCGCAGAACTGAACGTCTCATTTGTAAATCCTGTGGGCGCCAAAACATGACAATGGCAATTCCATAATGGTGGAATTTAAGCTGGAATTCCAAAACCGTTCATGGGTGGTAGAAATGCTCGTAACAGGACAAGATGGTGCCGAAGCCATATAACAGTGACTATGAAACAATGGAAAAAATAATTTCATTGGATGAGTACTGTTGCATACTCATTGCGACTTCTGGCTGTTCAGTCCCGATAGTAGAACATGGCGGGTTTCGGTGATCATTTGACATCCATATCATGCTATTTTATGGGTCCCATATGTGCTCTGAAGCTGACGGTACTTCCAGGGATCAGGTGTCATTTTCGCTGATCTGGTACATCTGATGGTACAATTTGTTTTTGCCAGTGGTGATCTTGTGACCCAAGACATTAGAGGTCACTCCACACAGCTCATATGTCCGCAACAGGGTTTGTCAGGTCGAGGATGAATTATCACATCTACTTAGGCAACAACAGTCACCGGAAGTAAATATTATTGAGCTTATGTGGTGTACTTTGAAAAGAAGGGTACGTATTGCTGTCGCTCTCCATCATTCTTACCTTAACTTATCACTGTTTTCCAAGGAGAATGTATGGGTATTTACTTCAACACCATGCAGGATCTATATTTATCGATTCCAAGAAAAGTGGAAGCTGTTTTGAATGGCAAAACTACTACGGCATTAGGCATGGTTATATGTTGTTTCGCAATGCACGGAGAGGGGGTTGGATGGTGCTGTCTGCTGCTTCCTGGTGTGAAGTTAATGTGCTTTTAACAAGTCAGTTTTTAACCTGGTAAGTTTGGTCTATGATGTCCTGCTTGTTACGGGTATTTTATTTTGAGAAGGTAGATTCCCCCTCATTTCCGTATCATGAGTTTAATGTTTTGCTGACGTATATACAACTGAAGATGTGATTAGATCTCACGAAACCGGTCGTGCTCCTTTAAATATAAGTTCACATACAGCTGAAAAAAGTTTATTCCTGAAACGTCGATTACTTCAGCCGTGGTTACCCTCAACAAAAAACTGTTTGTAACATTATAGCGTACATCTCGCTGTGGAGTGTAACATTCATTCCGGCTACACTTTTTGTTAAAATATGAGGACTCACAGGACGTCCGGAGTCATACACAAGTGTTCACCCTGTAATTGATTTTTGCACACTGAACAAATTACTCTTAAATTCTGCAGTAACATTAATGCAAAGGCTCTTGCCAGTGACATCTGTCTTCATAATAGTGTATGGAGGAATCAAATTACGTATTAAAATATGACATACACTTATCATATATCGTATTCTCATACTGTCATTTTATTGTCTGCTAGCAATATCTAAGCAGATAACGTACAATTTAGAACAGAAAGCGTTTTTTTTAATCTCCCTACAGTCATTCCTTATACTCGTACTGTCACATGCGTAATCGTAATGAAATAGACGGTACTTATTTGAGACAGTGCTCTCGAGTAACGATTTTTCTGATTCTGCCATCAAGATGGGGAAGCAGTCTTCCTGTACCTCACATGCACCGATATAGAGCTGATAACGAATTAATATCGTTAGTTGGGACTCTTGGAAGAGAGTTATGAAAACCCGCTTGCCCTAGAACCAAAATAGCCTACGCGCCTGCATTACTCATTTGTTCAGAGTAATCAATAAGGTAGTTACATCGATCTCGACCTGCGACATGAAACTTGTAGTTTAGTTTCTGCTGGTATACCAGTCGATTAGCGAGAAGAATTCACCGGTACTACGTGGAAGAATTTACATGGTTTCAGATCAGTCTTCACAGTTTGCTTGCTATTGACGTATTCCTTATTTAGGGTTCAATACGGCAGAAAAATTCACTTCACAGACAGATCTGTCAGATTAAACATTTCATGAATGAGAGAGAGAATACTATTGTGAAAGAAAGAAAGAAAGAGAGAGAAAAAGAAACGAATAGATAGATGCAAGAAGATAAGAAGAGAAATAAACGAAACTCAATTGTAGATGAATATCGATGAGTTAAGCCGGCCAATGTGGCCGTGCGGTTAAAGGCGCTTCAGTCTGGAACCGCGTGACCGCTACGGTCGCAGGTTCGAATCCTGCCTCGGGCATGGATGTGTGTGATGTCCTTAGGTTAGTTAGGTTTAAGTAGTTCTAAGTTCTAGGCGACTGATGACCTCAGAAGTTAAGTCGCATAGTGCTCAGAGCCATTTGAACCATCGATGAGTTAGTGTGATACAGATTTGAGTTTCTACATTTAAGTTTTATTCCAGTACTTTTATAATATGTAGGAAGGTGAAAACAGAGCATTCTGAAACTAAAAGTCGGAAGTCGTTAAAGTATAATAGGAAGAAACGGGCACGAGAGTGACTCCTGCGGTTCCTTGTCTGAGTACCTCTAATTCCGATTTCCTACCAGCTTTTGATGCACATGTTTTCTGTCTTGTATCTAAGATGTGTACACTGTATCGGGTATGTTAATTATTCCATAGCATTCCTCTTTTTACTGGGGAATTGCTAGTTAAACAATAAAAACACGTACCAAAAATACAGTATAACAAATTATCTGCTTGCAATATGGGTAAGATAATATGTTCAGTGGTCACTTCCACATTAACTGTACACAGAATGTCTCTTAAACGGCTTTCTTTTATGTTCCTAAACCCTATTGTACACCAACTTGTAAGCATATCTTCAAGTAAGTGAGCTCGATAGCTATGTTCTACTTAACTCTCTTTCATTGTGAAGACAACAGTAAGTAGAATTACGTAAGACAAACAAAAGCAAAACCGATATTTATTTTATCCATTACTTCATGTGTAGCACATTATAGGTGAAAAAGATTTATGTATTATTGAACTCATAGCACAGAAGAAGAACCTCAGTTATAACGTATTTGATAATACTGAAAACTGTTTTTGACGACATGATGTGGTGACGAATTTTAACAGGCTTCTCTGAAGATATTACTTTTACAACCTATTCCCTATGGAAGTGATTAGTCGTAAATCATCTGTTACTGAGAGACCAAAGTGTTTGAAAGTGTTGATAAATTTAGCGCTTTAGTTGTCCAATTCATCATTTAGATGTAAAGCAGTTTCCTCATTCCTTTGACTTATTTGCAGTTCTTCCTTTTACTTCCTAGACAGATTTATTCCTGTTGTTAGAGGGTCCTACTTTTTCCTTTGAAATGTTAATTGTTATTCGTTCTGATCACAGGAAAGTCTGTAATATGGTTTAATCCTGAAGTCGTTCGTTTCCCTGTTCCTTTAATCACGATGATATCATGATGCTTTTTCGGGCCTCCATATAATGTCCAGTAGTCTACACACGTGAGACAACATTTTTAGACAATTGGCATAAGCGTTGCAGTATACAACAGATGTCTAATTTCTTACAGGCAAATCGTCCACTGTTTTTATGTATGTAAACCGGCATTCCTTAACAGCTTTTTTTGTTTATTACCTGTGCAATGTCGTCCTTCTTGTCATTACCGTACCAGCTGAACGTTATGACCTTAAATATCGTTAATAGCTGGGGTCATTGTGGAACTAAGAATGAAAACGTTACCATTAGCTGTTGCTCTCATTACCTTGGTTAAAGCTATATTTTATGAAATGGGATTATATGAGACGATTAGGAACTACAATAAAGCTCTGGAATATTGTTGTTCAGTAGAATATGGATTAAAATCTGTATTAGTTGGACATTAAAGAGGTTATTGAAGTAGGCGGGTAATTCATGGGCAGTTTGAAACGTGCAGGTACAACGGTGTATGCTGTATTTACCTCATCTTCCCTTAAATATTCTGTGGCGCAGGCCGAGTTTAAATCTATTAACCATGCTTGATAATATATGTGTGATTGTATAAATCACGGTAAATAAATCTGTAAATAGTTGATTAATGTTAAATTGGAAAATGTAATCAAAACCTGTGGCAAAGAAATAAAAGGAGCAAATATTGACGAATCGTGTGCAGATAACATTCATTCGGAGTGTTTGGTCTTTGCAGACGACCGACCATTTTTCATCCTCAACAGAATAAAAAGTCACCCCATAAATGACTCAAAAGTCCACCTTGTTTTTTGAGTCATCAGTCTTCTTCTGACTGGTTTTATGCGGCTCGTCACGAGTTCCTCTCCTGTGCCAGTTTTTTCATTTTAGCGTAGCACTTGTACCCTGCATCCACAATTTTTTGCCGGATGTATTCTAGCACCAGTCATCATTCTTTCGTCGTTTAATTGATATATTTTTTGTGTTACCTACCGTTTGTTCGCAGTAACCTTCTTTGTATCTACAGGGTGGTCCATTGATCGTGACCGGGTCAAATATCTCACGAAATATGCGTCAAACGAAAAAACTACAAAGAACAAAACTTGTCTAGCTTGAAGGGGGAAACCAGATGGTGCTATGGTTGGCCCGCTAAATGGCGCTGCCATAGTACAAACAGATATCAGTTGCGTTTTTTAATTTAGGGACCCCCATTTTTATTACATATTCGTGTAGTACGTAAAGAAATATGAATGTTTTAGTTGGACCACTTCTTCCCTTTGTGATAGATGGCTCTGTAATATTCACAAACATATGGCTCAAAATTTTAGAAAACAGGTGGTAACAGGTAGGATTTTTAAATTAAAATACAGAACGTAGGTACGTTTGAACATATTATTTAGGTTTCTGAGAACGTATGCTGTTACAGCGTGATTACCTGTAAATGCCACATTAATGCAATAAATGCTCAAAATAATGTCCGTCAACCTCAATGCATTTGGCAGTACGTGTAACGGCATTCCTCTCTACAGCGAGTAGTTCGCCTTCCATAATGTTGGTACATGCATTGACAATGCGCTGTCGCATGTTGTCAGGCGTTGTCGGTGGATCACGATAGCAAATATCCTACAACATTCCCCACAAAAAGAAATCCGGGTACGTCAGATCCGGTGAACGTGCGGGCCATGCTATGGTGCTTCGACTACCAATCCACCTGTCATTAAATATGCTAATCAATACCGCTTCAGCCGCACGCGAGCTATGTGCCGGACATCCATCATGTTGGAAGTACATCGCCATTCTGTCATGCAGTAAAACATATTGTAGTAACATCGGTAGAACGATACGTAGGAAATCAGCATACATTGCACAATTTAGAGTGCCATGGGTAAAATGGGGGCCAATTATCCTTCCACCCACAATGCCGCACCATACATTAACCGGCCAACGTCGCAGATATTCCACTTGTCGCAGCCATCGTGAATTTTCTGTTGCCCAGTAGTGCATATTATGCCGGTTTGCGTTACCGCTGTTGGTGAATGACGCTTCGTTGCTAAATAGAACGCGTGAAAAAAATCTATCCCGATTCCCGTGCAATTTGTTGGCTACTGATGCGCGGATTAGCCGCGACAGCAGCTAAAACACATACTTGGGCATCATCATTTCTTGTAGGTCGTGTTTGACGTTTCACATGTGGCTGAACACTTCCTGTTTCCTTAAATAACGTAAGTATCCGGCGAACGGTTTGTACACTAGGATGAAGTCGTCCAGGATACCCAGCAGCATACATAGCACACGCCCGTTGGGTATTTTGATCACAATAGGCGTACATCAACACGATATCGACCTTTTCCGAAATTGGTAAACGGTCCGTTTTAACACGGGTAATGTATCACGAAGCAAATACCGTTCGCACTGGCGGAATGTTACGTGATACCACGTACTTATACGTTTGTGACTATTACAGCGCCATCTATCCCAAAGCGAAAAAAGTGGTTCATTTAAAACTTTCATATTTATTTACGTACTACACGAATATGTAATAAAAATCGGGGTTCCTACTTAAAAAAAAAAAAAAAAACGCTGTTGATATCCGTTTGACCTATGGCAGCGCTATCTACCGGGCCAACCATAGTGCCGTCTGGTTTCCCCCTTCAAGCTAGACGAGTTTCTCTCTTTGTAGTTTTTTTGTTTGACGCTTATTTCGTGAGATATTTGGTCGCTATCAATGGAAAAACCCCCTCCCGTATGTTTTCTTTCCAAATTTTACTGCCGCTCGTTTTAGAGATGTCTTCCCCTCTTCAACTGAATACTGAAATATTGTTATCGTAGGATCTGTAGTCTCAGAGGTTTTCATGCGTGTCTCTTCATTTCTTAGCACCCGGTGCAGAGGGCGATGCGAAACCTTACACCACGCTCCCATAATCAACACAGGACTGTATGCAGCTGCTATGCAGCCTGCACTGGCACCTTACTGCTGTTCAATGTTCATCGCAGAGGACTGGCAGACGGACGCCACCCCTCCTGTCTTCCCTTCTCAGGGATGGAGTAAGCATTGCGATTGGGAGATGCCATGTTCTGACACAGTCCTGCGGCATTTCGGCATTTTGGTGGACGCTGTTTTCGTGCATGGCCTTTCGTGCTGGACGATTGCATTGACTGACGCTGTGCAACAACAAAGGCTTCGGTTGGTACGATAAATGAATCGACTGTCATCCTACTACCGGCGGTGCCTGCAGTTTTTGGTGGTAATGGTGGGATTGTACGGAGTTCTGCCACTGGCCAGGAAGACTGCTTGGACAGGTGTCGGTCCGCAGTGGCTTGTTCTGGTACAACAACGTAGGTCTGTTGCGTCTGAACGGTAGGAGACGTCGTAAGAGCCACCGTGTAAATCACTGGGATATGGGATGATCAAATGGTTCAAATGGCTCTGAGCACTATGGGACTTAACATCTATGGTCATCAGTCTCCTAGAACTTAGAACTACTTAAACCTAACTAATCTAAGGACATCACACAACACCCAGTCATCACGAGGCAGAGAGAAAATCCCTGACCCCACCGGGAATCGAACCCGGGAACCAGAGAGCGGTAGCGAGAACGCTACCTGGCATGATCGTCATCGTCGGTGGAAGTGCAACGTCCTCTGATGAAGGTTATGCGATCCGACGCTGGAGGCACTCAGAACGTACAGTAGGTGATTCTTGCCCATGAAGAACACGTTTTCTGTTGACCATCTTAAATATTATGGCCTCCTATCAGGAGCTATGATGATACGTGTCGTCTGAGTTCAATACGCACTTGGCCTACTCCATTGTCGACTGGATACGTCTTAAATTGGGTCCACTTCTCTGTCATGTGTTCTTGTACCGTGCCGTAGGAACGGCGCCGTGCCACGACGTCTGCTACAGTACGTGTATAGTCCGCTATGTCTTATCAGCGTGATTCACCTCGCGGAGCCCTTGTTTCATCTCTCACCGAATAGCCTTGTCACATGTGGCGTAGTTAATAAGTTTCACGTAGAGCATGTGACTGACGATGGAATAATGGATGCCGACGATGTCGGCAGCCGGATCGTGACCTCCTCCTTTTAAAAGCACTCGACTTCGTGTGCTTTTGACCTACCAAAGCCGTTTGCAAACACGAATTTCAGTGTGGCTTTTCTGTCTTGTGTCGCCATGATCTAGTCCCGATAAAGCATCACATTAGTATGGGCCGGAGGAAGTAAACAAGGCGAGTGTGCTGGAGCTGCAGGCGAAAACAGACGGGATTTCCGCTCCGCTTGGCTGGTGATGTCGGATAGCCTCTAGACCACCTGTGTTCGCTGGTACAAGCTCAACGTACGGAAGGATTAAATTGACAAAATTACTCGAGTACCTAAATTCAAAAGTTTAGGAGAAATCAACTAATCTTTAGGATTAAATCGTTAGACAACAAAATGGCACTTCAGTCTGGAACAGCGCGACTGCTGCGGTCGCAGGTTCGAATCCTGCCTCGCGCATGGATGTATGTGATGTCCTTAGGTTAGTTAGGTTTAAGTAGTTCTAAGTTCTGGGGGACTGATGACCTCAGACGTTAAGTCCCATAGTCTTCAGAGCCATTTTGCACAAAGTGGTCACCTGAAAATTATAAGAACTCTGCAGAATCATATGAAATAGATGTAACAAGAAAATTCAGCACCCAGAATGGAGACAGATGCGTAATCCAAGATATAAAAAAGTTAGAAAGGTAATTTTGTCACTGTCTGCCTGAATGGAAATTCGATGAAAAGCATTCTAAGAAAGTCTCATAAGCTTTCAAGAAGAATCTATTAAAATCTTACACATTGCCAGAATGAATGATGATAGGCTGACCAAATGAATTCTGAGTATTGTCGTCTCAGCGACAAAAATAACTGATAGCTAGAAATAGACCTTGAGAAAACCGGTATGACCGTTTACTTAGCCCAAAATCAACCAATATGGAACACTTATTAAGAATTTTCAGTTTCCAAACAAACTAACTGAGAACTAGAACCAACAGAGACTGGACAGAAAAAAGGGAAGGAAAACTTCAGCGGGAAGCAGAGTGTCAAGCGAGACAGAAGAGGATACCGTTTACTCGTTGCCCGCGAGTACCCGCCACGGCTAGCGTTATCGGTTAGGACTGAAAGAACGCTCCCGTCATCGTAGAGTGCACACGATATTCTGTGTCCTGCTCTCTCGATGCTATTACGTTATTAACAAGTGCTCAACAAACATAAAAGTACCTAAGCACAACCGTACACCTAGTAACACAATTACTTTCATGTATGTTAACGTTAAAAGTAGAGTAGGGGAGAAACACTGATTAACTGGGACGCTTTGTGGTGCATCCCTAATCGTCAGTCAAAAAAGAGTTTTGTTTTATATGTCATCACATGTATCATACATAGTACATTACTCCTCTTCTCATACTACATCTGACATTACACTTTATAAAAATATAATCCTTCTCCTTTGACAAAGCAATAAGCCGATCAACACCAGAACTTGTTTGGCAGGTGTTGTAATACCTTTAGAGCTATAAACAACAGACCAATATTTGCAGAGAAATCTTACATCCACTCAGTTCTCCAAAACAGTCAATCATTTCGCCGCAGAGTAAAGAAGCATCAACAATAGAAACACCAGAAACACTGTCTGGAATGGCAGCAACGCAGATTTTAGCTTATACAAATAAACTAACGAACCCCTCAGTGATTCGCAGTTGGTAAACACATATGGCAATTGAATATATATCCTAATCTCCATCTGTCCAACTCCTCCTCTCCTCCACATTTTTCCCATCTCCTTCTCAATCCCATCATATCTCTGTCCTCCTTCTTCCTCTCAGTGTCCTCATCTCGCCCCCACTCCTCAACCCGGACCCCACTCTTGCTGAACTTGAGCCTTCTTTGTTGTTATTGCCAATCAAACCTTGACTGAAGATGAAACCTCTTCAAATAATCAGTTGATAGTTTGATACCATTGACATACGGGATATGAAAGACGTCTAACGCTGCTGTATCTGTGTGGATAGTAGATTCAATGATATTATTTCGCATGGTTTTAATCCGCAAACTGTTAAGATTTACAGTTTCGAACGATTCATTCCTTAGTAATACTCGAATCATAAGCTAATGAACCATAAATGCAACTTTCCTATTATCTTTTAAAGCAAACTGCGAGAAAGAAAAAAGAGACAGCCCACAGTGTTGTAAGCAGTTTATGTTTACAATCATGTATAAGGAGAACGAACTGCTATAATATTTAAAAATGGCTCCAAGAAAGGAAAAAATCCACACATTTCCGCAGCGTTGCTTAGCCGAAATATTTGAACTTTTTTTAGCAACTTTCCAATGTAAAGTATTATGTATGTTTATATGTCACATATGTGACAGCCTATGGCTGCCCGAACATTATTAGAGTATCGGGTAAGAATCTGAAGTAAGTCGTTCAGGAACTTCCAGAGACTTTATCAGTCAATATTGTATAAAAATTTGAAGTAAATGGGTCAAGAGTTTTTCGAAACATTTGCTACCAACATTACCCCTTTATGTAGAGAATATACATTGAATCGCCATAGAAACTGGTATTGGAATGCTTATTCAAATGCACAGATACGTAAACAGGCAGAAGTCGGCGCTGCGGTCGGCAAAAAGTGTATGACGCAAGTTGTTAGATCGGTTATTGCTGCTACAGTGGCAGGTTATCAAGATTTAAGTGAGTTTCAACGTGGTGTTAGAGTCGGCGCACGAGCGATGGGAAGCAGAAGCTCCGAGATAGTGATGAAGCGGGGATTTACCGTACGACCATTTCACAACTGTATCGTGATTATCAGGAGTCCGGTAAAAAATCACATCTCCGACATCGCTGCGGACGGAAAAAGATCCTGCAAGAACGGTACCAACGGCGACTGAAGAGATTCGTTCAACGCGACAGAAGAACAACCCTTCAGCAAATTTCTGCAGATTTGCTGGTCCATCAACAAGTGTCATCGGGCGAACCATTAACGAAACATCATCGATGTGGGTGGTGGTGGTGGTGGTTAGTGTTTAACGTCCCGTCGACAACGAGGTCATTAGAGACGGAGCGCAAGCTCGGGTTAGGGAAGGATTGGGAAGGAAATCGGCCGTGCCCTTTCAAAGGAACCATCCCGGCATTTGCCTGAAACGATTTAGGGAAATCACGGAAAACCTAAATCAGGATGGCTGGAGACGGGATTGAACCGTCGTCCTCCCGAATGCGAGTCCAGTGTGCAAACCACTGCGCCACCTCGCTCGGTCTCATCGATGTGGGCTTTCGGAGACGAAGGCCCACTCTTGTACCCTTGATGACTGCACGACACAAAGATTTGCTCCTCGCCTGGGCCCGTCAACACCGAAATTCCACTTTTGATGACTGGAAACATGTTGTCTGATAGTACGACTCTCGTTTCAAATTGTATAGAGCAGATGGACGTGTACGGGTATGGAGACAAACTCATGAATCCATGGATCCTGCATGGCAGCAGGGATTGTTCAAGCTGGTGGAGGCTCTCTAATGGTGGGGGTGGGGGGGGGGGGGGGGCAGTAATATGTGACTGCTTATACGTACGTCTAGATACGACTCTGACAGGTGACACGTACGTAACCGTCCTGTCTGATCAACTGCATGCATTCATGTCCATTGTGCATTCCGATGGACTTGGGCAATTCCAGCAGGACAATGGCACACCCCACATGTCCAGAATTCCTACAGAGTGGCTCCAGGAACACTCTTCTGAGTTTAAACACTTCCGCTGGCCACCGAACTCTCCAGACATGAACATGATTGAGCATATCTGGGATATCCTGCAACGTGCTGTTCAGGAGAGACCTTCAGCCTCTCGTAATCTTACGGTTTTGTGGAAATCCCTGCAGGATTCATGGTGTCATACCCTCCACAACTACTTCTGACATTTGTCGACTCTGGGCCACGTCGTGTTGGAGCACTTCTGCGTCCTCGCGGGACTCTACCCTATATTAGGTAGGTGTACCAGTTTATTTGGGTCTTCAGTGTCTAAATACGTATCGCATGTTCGTTCGAACGTCCAGTAGCGTATCGTGTAAAAATTTGCATTAAATCAATAAAGAACGCTTAGAGACTTTTTATAACAAATCTAAATGTTGACTTGCCTTTTTATAGTATTATAGACACTAAATATATATTTGTACATCACATACATTAAAAAGATGTGTAGCTTATGTCCGTCTGAAGGTTTTTTAGAGCATCGTGCAAAAATTTGAAGTTAAGCGTTCAAGACGTTTCGAGATTTTTGATAACCACTTTTACGTTCATCACTAAAATAATTCCTCCGCTCGCTATGTGGGACAGCAACAGACAAGCTGCATCGGTAGCGACAGTGTTAGTAACAAGGTCGTGGCAGCCTTAGACACACACGTGCCTCTGTGTACGACAAAGCCCCTACATATGAAGAACATATCAGTAGGATAGTGATAACGAAGACAGAGTGCAAATAATTGAAGAAGATGGTAGCAAAATAAGGTACGCACGTGCTCACGCTGATCTGTGGGCATAATGACAGAAAAAGAGCACGCTTTTCTCAGTTGCAAGCTTACTCTGAAAACAATACTGATTTAGTGGTCACGATGCTGTAGGACATAGAAAGGCGTTACCTGCCTCCAGCGTGAACTGATATACCCAGCAACTAACTGCCGCGCTGCAGGTTGATCTACAGTCCAAAAGCAGTGGCAAACTATTCATTTTTCGTTTACATAAGGGATTTCCAGAGATGAAAGTCGAGTGCAGCAGAATATCTAAGTAGTTGCTGCGTTTTTATTTCCTTTATTGTTGTTCCCTGCCTCCTTCTCACTTAACGGGCAAGAGTGAACTGGCAGCAGTCCACCATACTGGTCTGCTGCCAGAAACGTTCAAAACATATCAGTATGAAGCCTTATTATTAACGGCTTTATTTGTTTATTTTTTTTAGTCAAAAGTGCTGTACACAAAATAGACAAAGTTCATGAAATATATAAAATTAATACATACAAATAAAATATAGATATGATGTGAGTCAGTTAGAGACATATAATAATAGTTATTGATAAACAAATGACAAACACTCGGCGGCATTCTCCCTGGTCCTCAATACGTCCTCCAGCGTGCAGGAAACTGAACACAGAGGATAGCTGAACAGGTGCCTGGCGGTTTGTTCTGTTCCACATTCGCATAAAGTTAATGGGTTTCATGTGGCCATATTATCCTTTCCTCTAACCAACCCATTCTTAGTCTGTTAAGGGGCTTTCCCGTTTTCCATTGCAGATTTTCGCCTAGGGGGAGTGCCTCAGGAGGTGGGATCCGTAATAAGATATCTGAATTTCTGTTTGTCCACAGGTTTTGTCACGCCATTGACGATGACGCACTATCATCGATGAAAGTTTTTAAAAACGCCTTTCTAGATTTCAGCCTGCTTACAGTAGGCTGGTGTCCATGAAACTGGTGAGCAACGTTTAGTTCTACTTTGAGTCTCTCCGTTTTCGCGTCAACTTCCCGTCTTATATCTGGTGAGGCTATCTCCGCAAGGCTACAGAGGTCGTAGTTTGGCCTTGCCCTCAAGCATCCTGATGTCATTCTACGTGCCTCGTTGAGGACAACATGCAGATGCCCGGCATGAACAGAACTGTACCAAACAGAGTACGCGTATTGATCAGCAGAGTAACATCATACTAGTGCCGATGTTCTGAGTACAGTCATTTGAGCACCCGATCCGGTACTTGTGAGATATCTGATGATGTTATTGAGGGCAGGTACTTTTTGCTTTGTGTTTAGGCAGTGCTTCCTAAATGTGAGGGCACGGTTCAGCGTGAGCCCAGATACTTTTTATCATGGCAGTGCTCCCGCGTTCTTGAGGTGTAGCCGGATTCAGTTTCGGGTAATTATTTTGGTAGTTTGCCGCGAGAGTGTGACGTCCATTTGTTAGACGCTTCTTTACTGTTTCGAAATCTTCGGCTTGAGATATTAACTCCAGATCGTCAGCATAGATGAGGCTTTTCGTTTTAAGACGCTGTGGCTAATCGTTACTATAGATGTTAGACAAGGCTGGTGCTAGGACACTACCTTGAGGCAGACCTTTTCTTTGTATCCTCCACCTACTTTTCTTACGATATTACAGTGCCTTTCTTATTCCGAATTACAATGCAATGATCATTCCGACATGCGTGCATGTCCTAAAAACAGGCACTGCAACGAATACAGCCCTTATGAAATACATGAAACGTATCTCGCTGTTGCCAATATGGACAACGATACTTTTCTTGCCGTCTAGTTTGACACAGTGCCTACTGTTCTCAAGGAGAGTACGTGTTGGGGTTCTTGGTGCGAAGCCAGGAGTGATGTAGACAGGATAGTAGTATGAACCTCTTCATACTACTATCCGATAGCGGAAGATGGGGCAGGCAAGCGTGATTCATAACGGAGATTATAGTTAACAGGAAGAGGTTATCATTGTCTGGAAGGGAGGATCAGCTGATGCGTTCGGATATGCTATGGAGAGCGTATAGGATTGGTGGAATGTGCCAGTATACGCGCAGTAGCATAATTTGTTTGTATTATAGAAGGGTGAAAACTGCACTGTTCAGGTGAAGTCTGCAGATGGTGTAGGATATACGGGGGTATTATAAGTGAGGAAAGGTGGGAATTCCTTGTGATGGTAAAGGTTCTGTGTGCCTGAAAGTTAGTGGATAAGGGAAGTACGCCACAGAGCGTGACGTTCGAGGATTTGACCGAGCGTGGTGGCGCAGTGGTTAGGACACTGGACTCGCATTCGGGAGGACGACGGTTCAATCCCGTCTCCGGCCATCCTGATTTAGGTTTTCCGTGATTTTCCTAAATCGCTTCAGGCAAATGCCGGGATGGTTCCTTTGAAAGGGCACGGCCGATTTCCTTCCCCATCCTTCCCTCACCCGAGCTTGCGCTCCGTCTCTAATGACCTCGTTGTCGACGGGACGTTAAACACTAAGCTCTTCCTCCTCCTCCTCGAGGATTTGAAGGGAGTTGATTGGCTGGGGAAGGGGACCAAACTCTGAGGTCATGGGTCACACCAGATTAGGGAACGCCAGGGAAGGAAGTCGGCTATGCGATTTAGGAAAACCATGGAAAATCTAAATCAAGATGGCCGAATGTGAATTCGAATCGTCGTCCTCGCGAATGCGAATCAAGTGTGGTAACCATTGCGCAACCTCGCTCTTTTTAAAGAGAGTGATGGAAAGTTGGTAGAGCGGATAACCAAGCAACATTCGCATACGAGAGGGAAGGTTGGATCAGTGGCATAGGAGAGGAAAGGTTGGATAAATGTTTTGTAGGTGTCGACAATAGTGAAGGGATGCAGTCCACATGTCTGGCCAGCTAATAGCTTCAGTCTATTAGAAGTTGGACCACTTTTTTTGCTTTGTGATAGATGGCGCTTTAATGGTCACAAACATAAGGCTAACAATTTTAGACGAACAGTTGGTAACAGGTAGGTTTTTTAAATTAAAATACAGAACGTAGGTACGATTGAACATTTTATTTCGGATGTTCCAATGTGATACATGTACCTTTGTGAACTTATCATTTCTGAGAACGCATGCTGTTACAGCGTGATTACCTGTAAATACCAAATTAATGCAATAAATGCTCAAAATGATGTCTGTCAGCCTAGATGCATTTGGCAATACGTGTAACGGCATTCCTCTCAACAGCGAGTAGTTCGCCTTCCGTAATGTTGGCACATGCTTTGACAATGCGCTGACGCCTGTGGATCACGATAGCAAATATCCTTCAACTTTTCCCACAGGAAGAAATCCGGGGATGTCAGATCCGGTGAACGTGCGGGCCATGGTAAGGTGCTTCGACGACCAATCCACCTGTCATGACATATGCTATTCCATACCGCTTCAACCGCAAGCGAGCTATGTGCCGGACATCTATCATGTTGGAAGTACATCGTCATTATGTCATGCAGTGAAACATCTTGTAGTAATATCGGTAGAACATTACGTAGGAAATCAGCATACATTGTACCATTTAGATTGCCATATATGGGGGCCAATTATCCTTCCTCCCATAATGCCGCACCATACATTAACCCGCCAAGGGCGCTGATGTTCCACTTGTCGCAGCCATCGTGGAGTTTCCGTTGTCCAATAGTGCATATTATGCCGGTTTACGTTACCGCTGTTGGTGAATGACGCTTCGTCGCTAAACTGAACGCGTGCAAAAAATCTGTCATCGTCCCGCAATTTCTCTTGTGCCAAGTGGCAGAACTGTACACGACGTTCAAAGTCGTCGCCATACAATTCCTGGTGCATAGAAATATGGTACTGGTGCAGTCGATGTTGGTGTAACATTTTCGACACCGACGTTTTTGAGATTCCCGAGTCTCGCGCAATTTGTTTGCTACTGATGTGCGGGGTCGCCGCGACAGCAGCTAAAGCCCCTACTTGGGCATCATCATTTGTTGCAAGTCGTGATTGACTTTTTTACATGTGGCTGAACACTTCCTGTTTCCTTAAATAACGTAATTATCCGGCGGACGGTCCGGACACTTGGATGTCGTCCAGGATATCGAGCAGCATACTTAGCACACGCCCGTTGGGCATTTTGATCACAATAGCCATACATCAACACGATATCGACCTTTTCCGCAATTGGTAAATGGTCCATTTTAACACGGGCATTGTATCACGAAGCAAATACCGTCCGCTTGGGCGGACTGTTTGGTGATACCACGTACTTATACGTTTGTGACTATTACAGCGCCATGTATCACAGAGCGAAAATAGTGGTCCAACTAAAACGTTCATATTTCTTTACGTACTACACGAATATGTGATAAAAAATTGGGGTTCCTATATTTAAAAAAAACGCTGTTGATATCCGTTTGACCTATGGCAGCGCCATGTAGCGGGCCAACCATAGCGCCATCTGGTTTCCCCCTTCATACTAGACGAGTTTCGTTCTTTGCAGGTTTTTCGTTTGACGCTTATTTCGTGAGATATTTTGCCCGGTCACTATCAATGGACCACCCTGAGTAATGATTGTTTCCATCGTACTTAACAAGCTTTCCACTGTAAAGTCTTCGAGCGCGAACAGAACACTAGAACGCCAGTCTGCGGGTGTCAATAAAACAGTTGAGCGCTGATATAGTAAAATAAAAGCGGCTGGGCTGCGAAGTCAGGAGGTGTGGTTTAGAGGGCGCCACAAAGGGCTGCCGTGCGTTTTTCCGCACACTTTAAATAACTCGTGTGGCCCGCCGGCCGGCGCGCCCCCTGTGCCTACCTCCCGGCGGCCACCCCTCCCCTACCACCACTCAGCCACTTCGCGATCCACTCCACTTTATGGAAGAATGAAGCTAATGCTTTGACGCTCGCGACTTCACCAGCAAAGCGATAAAAATAAATGCGCGCCGGGCAGGACCGACACCGACGCCGACGCCGGCGCCGAGGCGGGCACGGGCCGGTTCGGCCACCAGCCGTTCGATAACGCGCGCCACGCAAAATTATCCGCCGTCGCCCGAGAGCACGCACTCCCTGCCGCCGCGGCCGTCTGCTGCGGATCCCGGCTGTGAGGACTGCCATCACTGTAAACACTGGTCGCTTTGCTGCCGCTGACGAAACATCGACAAGTAAAAGCACCCGCTCTGTACACTGTATTCTACTCCACATTAGGTGGTTTCAAACCGCGATGAAGCAAATGTTACTGTTGTGTGTGTTAAAAAAAGAATGGTCAAATGCGAGTTGGACTCGTGCACTGAGGGCTCGGTAGAAACTTAACTACGTGTACAGGGTGAAAAGTGTTTAAACCGACAAACTCTGGTAGGTTGTACGGGACATCAAAACAAATATTTTCCCCTAATGTCATTTTTTCCTATGAGGAGTATTTAAACCGGTAGAGGAAGATTTCTCTGGCGGCAAATTATTTAAACCAACAAACACTTTTCCATTTTTTATGACCAAGAGACAACACATTAACAAAACCCAATTTCTATTACAGTAGATTTTCAGAAATGCCTCCATTAACATGTAAACAAAGGTTACACCGTCGGATCATGTTCTATCTGACACGGGCAAAATCCCCAGGAGTATCCTGAATTGTTCCTGCTGCTGTTACTATCCGGGAAACCAGATCCTCTTCTGATGCAACAGGAGTTGCGTAAACTAGGTTGCGCATCTCTCCCCACACAAAACAGTCCAGAGGGGACACATCTGGGGATCGAGCAGGCCATAGTACAGGACCACCTCTGCCAAACCACGTTTCTGGGAACCGTTGGTCCAGGAATCGACACATACCACGACTTAAATGTGCCGGCGCCCCGTCATATTGGAACCACATGCATTGTCTTGTACGGAGCTGGACGTCTTCCAGCAATTCTGGCAATGCTCTGACGAGAAAATTCTAATAGTGCCTGCCATTTAATGGCCTAGGTAGCAGATACTGCCCAATTAAACAGTCCCCAACAACACCGACCCACACATTAACGAAGAACCGCACTTGATGAGCGCTAGTAACTGTGGCATGTGGGTTATCCTCACTCCAAACAAGCGAATTCTGCACGTTGAAGGCTCCATCATGCCCGAACTTTGCTTCATCGGTAAAAAGCACAGAGGATGGAAATGTAGGATGCATTTCACACTGTTCCAGGTACCACTGCGAGAACTTTGCTCTGGGTGGATAACCAACTGGTTCCAGGTTGTGAACACGTTGTAAGTGAAATGGACGTAACAATTGCTCTCGAAGGACTGTTCTTACATTCGTCTGATTCGTCCCCATGTTACGTGCAATTGCACGAGTGCTGATAGAAGTGTTGCAAGACATCTTCCTCAAATTGGAGCGTTCTTACCGTGCGACGGCGTCCCTGTCCAGGTAATCTGATAAATGACCCGGTCTCACGCAGACGTTGGTACACAGCAGCATAGGTCGTATGATGCGGGATACGGTGATTAGGATATTGTTGTTGATAAACCCGCTGTGCAGCTCGTCCGTTGTGGTGCGCTACGTACTACGTAATCCGGCCCCCACCGGTTTAAGTAATTCTCATAGTAAAAAATGACTTTAGGGAAAAATATATGTTTTGATGTGCCCTACAACCTCCCAGAGTTTGTCGGTTTAAATACCTTTCACCCATAATAAACTGCCGGAAAAAATTAGATTATTGCAACAGTGCAAACGGAGTACATGAAATGATTACATTTAAAGATCAATAACACAGGTGGTTCTGAGGTACCCATGCTGAAACCGTATTAGTGCGTTGTGTACACTCCACGAGCGGCAATGCAGACGCTCGCTCTGGCATCTAGTAGATCATACAGACGGCGGATACTGTTCCTGGATACGTTGTGCCACGATTGATTGACCTGTTCAGGTAGTTCGACAAGAGTTGTCGGTTGACGAGTCGCACGAGTTACTTCTCTTACCATCATATCCGACACGTGTTCGTCTGCTGGAGACAAGTCTGGAGATGGTGCTGACCAGGGAAGCTGCTGCACGTCCTGCAGAGCACGGCGACTTTCAAGCGCAGTGTATGGGCGAGCATTACCTTTTGGAACAACACGTCACCTTCCTGTTAGGCCGGAAGAACAGGTCTAATGACGTCCTGCGCGTAACGAGCGCTTCTTAGCGTCCCCTCTTGAAACACAACAGGTGAAGGAGAGCTGCAGGTTATCGCACCCCATACCGCTAGACCTGGAGTGCCCTCAGTGGGTCTTGGATTATCGCACTCAGTGACTATCACTTGCGAGCCGGCAGAATCTGCATCCGTCTCTGAAGACTGTTCCATCTTGCAAGTGATCCCCTGACAGCACGAGTCGGACCGCGCACGTCCATGCTGTAGTTTGAGTGGAAGACAGGCTAGAGGTGTACGTGCCTGTAGTCCAACTGCTAATAACTTGTTCGCAACATTTCTTGTTGACACGTATGGACACACAAGCCCCTTATCTGTGATGCAGTAACTGTACGATCTGCCTCTGCTGCCCTTAAAATATGACGATCCTGGCGGACGTTTGTGCTGCGTGGATGTCTAGAAACTTATCTATGGATATTAGAATGGTCATGTGATGATGTTGATGATTTTGGGGCGCCCAACTGCACGGTCATCAGCGCCCATACAAAGACCCAACTTTTATACAGTCCAGTTTCCTTTTACACAATCCAATATAGCCACTCTCACGAATAATGATGATGATGATGATGATGATGATGATGATGATGACGATGATGAAATGATGAAGACACAGGAACACCCAGTACTCGGGCAGAGAAAATCCCCAACCTGGCTGGAAATCGACCCCGGGACCCCGTGATCCAGAGTCAGTAATGCTAGCCACTACACTGAGGACAATGTTCATGTGAGCAATGATACCAGCTCTCCAGATAATGATACTGAAGCGATCCAGATGTCTCACGTCCATGATCACTCGCGATTTGCATCTTCCCTGACGTGTGTATTCTGATAAATTACTATGCCATCTCTTGTAAATCCTGCCTCATATGTTAATAAAGTGCAAGTTGTTAACTACAGTCTATTGTAGAAGACATTAGCAAAAAGATAATATCGCATGGTTCTCTGCTGACCGTAAAGCCTATAAAGGCACATTTGCATGCCGTGCGTGAGTTTCCTCGGAAACGCGAAATCTTAATTAAATAATTAATCTGTGAGAAATAAATAAAGCCTATGGCACAGAACTGCAGCGCTGTGTCGCTGATAAAACAAAAACACAATTACGATACTCTTATGTTGGATTAAGGAGAGAGAGGACTTGGATAAGTGGTGCGGGAAGCACGTATATTTTATTGACTGGCACACCGCCATATTTAATGTTATATAAGATCACTGCGAGTTGCAATCTTACTAGGCACTCGAATCTGTAAGGAATTTATATTTATGAAAGTAAGTAGAATTATTTAACTGTAGGCTTATTCGTTGAATATATCTGATTTAACTAACTGTGTAAACTTTTTATGTTTAGTAGACAGTCACCTCTGTACGACGTATTGACATGGCTGGCAAATTATTCTAATATTGAGATTTAGATTTGAGTCCGCACCTACCGCAGCAGTCTTTGGAAACGATTTAAATACGAAGTCCGATTATTTGAGTCTTATTTCACGGTCAACTACGAATAACATTACATTTACGAAAAAGCCATTGTCAAGCGTCTGATACCGAATAATTAAACGTCACGTAAATATTAATTACAACCAATCACTATCATACAATAATACATAATTAATATTTTATTTTATTTTATTTATTTTATATTGGCGACTGCGTGTCGGACTTGTTATTTTGTCATTTGTTACATTGTTCTCTTTGTTTCATATGAAAACCTGGACGTGAATGTATGAGAAATAACAAAGATCTGAAGATATTTGCCAATTATAAAATTTTGCGGGAAGACGCAATGAAGCTTCCAGCAAAATAAGGTAAGACGCAGCATCTTTGCATTGGCAGGCTTGACCAGACGCATAATTCAGTGTATTAGCTCTTCAGTAGATTCTGTAGTATTTCTTTCGCGCGTAGCAGTTTTCAGTGATAAATTTCATTCTCAGTATTTTTCCTTAAACAATAACTTCTGCAACAATACCAATACACGAGTGTACAATATGGCCGATTTCTGTACGATACGTTGTAACATGGACAGCAGCCATTAACAATAATCCCATATTCAGTTTACATTTTTAAATTAACAAACAGCCATTGTTGCTACGAGCGATTCATGCTCAACTGCATTTTATTTTAAAACCAGTGTCAAACATTAATTTCTTGAAATATATATCACGTGTGGCATGGTCATAACTAGAAAACAATACGCAAAGATGGAACAGCAAAGACATACTATTCAGACGCAATCCGACTCGGACGAGAGACAAGTGTTAGAAAATGACTTTACGACAGCAACCGGTAGTGACGATTCATCAAATATTGACGCAAGTGTTAACGGAAGTTTTGACAATAGGCCGTCCACCACAAAAATTTCAAAGTCTCAGTCAGAGCCCATGTTAATACATGACGTCACGTCTAATGACGCGGCGGGGGCAGAGACCTTGCAAACAGTAAACATTGCCAACATGTTACAAATGCTAATGAAACAGAACGCGGAAAACATGGCAACCTTAAAGACACAAAATGACGAAATTAAATCTGACCTCATAACAATCAAGGCATGTAATGACACTTTGTGTAAACGTGTGGAACTTATAGACGCCACACTGACCAAACAGATGACTGAACTCAGTGCGAAATTTTCCAAGCTTAATACGAGACAAGAAAAGACTACAAATGACGTAGCACTTTTACAGACACAATTAAAAAACCTTAATGTCACGTGTGAAGCTCTTACTGAACAAATTCAAACATATCCTTCAGTACACGACAACCTTGAAAAACGAATTACTGACGTGCAGAATAAATTTGACGATGTTGAACAACACCTGACTGACATCTTACAATCTGATGCCACAGCTCATTTTCAAAATATTAATAAAGAATTTCATGATTGGGTAGAGAACAAAGACAAACATTTTGATAGATGCATACGTGAAAATTTACCAACAATTGTGCACGACTCCGTAGCGGAATACATCACTAATAACAAACAGCTGATTAGTGACGCAGTACAATCCGTCACTGCACCCATGAGACAATTCACCGATCAACCACAGTCTGAATGTAACGAAAATATCAGTCAAAATGTGCAGTTCAGAAATCAATATACATTCGAGTATGACGCACACATACCGCACACGACAAACACACAAGAACAAAACACACCACGACTACAACACATACCACGACGTGCAACCACAAACACAAGCTATTATCATGGTAAACCACAGCAACATTATCGTAATTACTCGCCAGCTGAGCATTGCAGTAATTACAGTGGAACAAATCCATATCATAATGCAAAGGAAGAAGAAAGCTTAATGAAACACAGGCAATTTCAGGCTTTTATCCCAGAAAAACGAACCATTCATCCGGTGATTTTTCTTAAATCTTTTAGTAACGCATTTCCACGCACTTGGAGTGACCGGAAAAAGATTTCATATATTGTCGGTTACATCCAAGGCGATGCAGCTGTCTGGGCATACAGTCAAGCTGACGTATGTACCACGTACAGTGAGTTTGAGCGTGCTTTTCTGAACAAATTCTGGTCGCAATCCGTCCAGGAGCGACTCAGAAGACAAATTTTAGAACCTGAAACTTTTAACAGTAAAAATGGTAACTTACGCAGATATTTTGAAAAATACTTGAACATGGGACATTTTTTAGACGGACCAGTCGCAACGCGTGATATACTCCGAGCGTTGAAGGCCAAATTGCCTTTCAACATTAAGGAAAAACTTCTACATATTCCGGATGACGATTCAGATTATTTTTTAACAGCTTTAGATTCGGTTGACATGTTACTTGAAGATCAGCGCTTCGCGCGGCAAAACAGCAGCCACAATGTTTACACTAGTGGTATGCAAAACATGCAGGCTTGCCAACACAATTCTGGCGCGCCCACAGTTGGATACGCGGTACAGCAAAAACAGCAAACTCACATGCCGTCTCAATACGGAAATCAAAATCAACACGCGTATTCCAATACAAACAACAATTACAACAGTAATAACACTTCATGCGGCAATCCATACAAAAGGCACCGCGGTAATAACAACAACGGTAACAACGGATACAAATGTAACAACAAAAACACAAACAGAAATAGAAATAATAATAACTACGAGCCAAGACAGCATCAAGGCTGGACTCGTAGCGATCAATACTTTCATTCAAATACTGCTTTACCACAGCAGCCACCAGGACAAAATTGGAGCATACCTTACGACCGACAGGTAAGTTATAATGCGCAACAGCAACAACAACCGCAAAAGTTTGGAGATCATAATAGGCAATATCCGAATGTGAATATAATAGAAATGACACCTGATGCACAACCCCAATCTGTGTCAGTACCTAGTACAAATGATAATCCAACAAACTAGAAACAGTCACTACTTTGCCCCAGGTCGTGGCTGAAGAATTCTTGGGGGGCGACTTCAATGTTAATCAGTTATTTGACACCACACTTGAACAACAGAATAATGATATGCCGAGTAATTCTAAACAAAAACTACCTGTTTTATTTATAAGATACAACCACAATAACAATATATCAGATGAACTTTTGCAAGACAGTACACAATGTCGTTTAAACACAAATGAAATTGTTTTAGCATCTACTACTGGTGTAGTAGGTGGGATTCCAACTACTATTATCCTAGATACAGGTGCAGCTGTGAGCGTTTTGTCTTTTAATTTCTATAAAAAGATGTGTGAATTGGAACCTGTGCCTGAGTTTCCTGCCCAAAACTGTAAAATAACTACTGCACTAGGTAATAAGTCATGTAGGGTTACGAAGCAAGTTTTTGTAAACGTTAAAATAGGTAATGGAACCGTACAATGGCCATTCCTGGTTGTACAAAACCTTGTGACAAATTGCATATTAGGAATAGATATTATGAGCGAGAAGGACTGCATTATAGACTTCTCCAAAGGTAAATGTATTTTAAATGATAAAGGCAGTGTAATTATTATTGATTTGGACAGGAGAACTCTAAAGCATGACAAACACTGTACAGGGTACAAGGTTCAGTTAGTACTTGACAAAGACATTCAAGACATGCAAACACACTCATCTGACACAGAGCTAATGGACTTGAAAACATTGCTTGATCATAAGATAAGTGAAGCTACAGCTCTCAGTGTACATGAACGTATAAAACTACAGGAAGTGTTATCCAAGTATTTACAAGTTTTTACCAAACGATTAGGTGTTATCAACACGTATGTGTACAAGATTGAAGTTAAGCCTCACAAGATCTTCTACCATAAGACATATAACGTACCGTTATCTCAACGACCTGCTGTGTGGCAAGAATTAAAACAAATGTTAGACTGGAAGGTCATTGAACCATCCACCTCACCTTATTGTAGTCCTCTACTTGTTGTCAAAAAATCAAATGGAAGCATTAGGTTAGTGTTAGACGCACGAGCTATTAATGAAATAATTTTACCGGTTCACACAAAACCTGAAAATTTAGAAGAGCAATTACAGAAATTTCTAGATGCAAAATATTTTTCCACAATAGATCTCGCTAATTCGTTTTGGCAGGTGGGTATCACTCCTGATTCTCGGAAATATACTGCATTTATGTTCGGGGGGCGAACCTATCAGTTTTGTGTTCTACCCTTCGGACTGAATGTCAGCTCTGGGGTATTCATTACAGCCCTGGATACCGTACTTGGCGACGATTTAGTTGAGACAGTCACACACTATGTAGATGATATACTGATAGCTACACAATCTTGGAATGAACACGTTGACACTCTTCAAAGAATTTTAAACAAATTTGCACAAGCTGGAGTCACAGCCAACCTAAGAAAATCAAAATTTGGTTGCAGTGAGATAAAGTATTTAGGACATATCATTAATTCACTGGGCATACGTCCGGATCCCAGTAAATTAGATGCTATCAGAAACTTTCCTAGCCCTCGAACTAAAAAGCAGTTAAAATCATTCCTTGGGCTATGTTCATTTTTCAGGCGTTTTTTGCCACAACCACTTTTGAACAGTAAACATCTGCTAAATCTACTCAGAAAGAATCAAGTTTGGATCTGGTCGGAACAGTGCCAGAATGACTTTAATACAATTAAACATGCTTTAGTGAATGCTAACATTTTGAGCCATCCAGATTTCAATTTAGATTTTTGTATGACTTGTGACGCTTCACGTACTGGCTTGGGCTGTTGCTTATTTCAAGTTGTAAAGAATAAAGAGGAGGAACAGATAAGAATTATTGGGTTTGCGAGTCGCACTCTAACTGAATGTGAGCGTACATACTCCACTACTGAGTTAGAAACACTTTCCATAGTATGGGCATTCAATAAATTCAATTATTATTTATTTGGAAAACATACGGTAATTTACACCGATCACCAGGCCCTGACATTTTTGTTAACTTGTAAACTTGTACATCCTAGACTATCACGATGGGCAGTTACACTTCAGAACTACTGCTTTGAAATTAAGTACATAAGAGGTAAGGACAACACCATTGCAGACACTTTGTCTAGACTTCCACAAGGTATGAATGATACCAACAGTGACTCAGAAAATATAAATGACTACAGGATTCTCTTAATGCAAGACAAGCAGTATCACCAATATTATATTGATATGTGCAGAAACATGGCTGAATTACAAAAATCTGATCCTCACTGGTATAAGATAATAACATTACTGGTAGAAAAACACAACCATCCTTTGACTAAGTATTACAAGTTACACAATGATGTGTTATTTTACCGCCGACATCCAAATGTTACTAACTGGTGTGTATGCATTCCTAAAGAGTCTGAACGTAATCTAATTTGGCACACACACTTAGTTTGGGGTCATTACGGGACGAAAAAGTGTTTGGCAAAGCTCAGTACATACTGTTATTTTAGCAATATGAGAAGAAAAATTTATAGGGAACTAAAAACATGTGTTATATGTCAAAAATCAAAACCTCAGAATTTATCCACAAAAACAGATTTACATTCTATTTTACCTAGTAAACCCCTGGAAATTCTGTGTACTGACATCAGTGGACCGCATCCAGCAAGCTCTGGAGGCGTCAAATATATCTTAGCTTTTTACGATATATTTTCTAAACATGTAAAACTTTATGCTTTAAAATCCGCCACTGCAAATGCTATAATACGAAGATTCTCAAGTGATTACCTGACGCACGTGGGAAAACCTAAAGCAATTCTGTCAGATAATGCAGCATACTACTCTGGGTACAAATGGAGAAATTTCTTGAAGGACAATAACATTAAAAGTATATTTATTTCAAAGTTTAGTCCACAATGTAACGCGACTGAGAGACTTTTCCGAGAACTAAACCGATTCATGAGGACCTATATTTCATCAAAACATACTAATTGGGTGTCCTACCTAAGTCTTTTCGAGGACGTACACAATAACTTAAATATTTACAATACAAATTACACACCTAACGAGATCATGTTCAGTTGCAAACAGAACGATCAATGGATAGAACCATTACCTAAGTTGTCAGACATGGAAATCACACCTGAACAGAAAATAAAAGAAGTATTGACTACACTGACACATCACGCACAGATACGAAACAAACATCACAGAAACATAATAAAAAGAAAACAAAAATTCGAGGTAGGAATGCTTGTACTACTTCGTACTCATCACAAATCTGTAGCACTCAAACGACGCAATGCTAAGTGGCGTCTGCTATATGAAGGACCTTATATAATTGTTAACATACCGCATCCTGGTGCGTATCTGTTACAACATCCTAGAACTAACAAAATTATTGGGCTATACGCACACTGAGATCTTAGAGCATTTCATGCCAAATAATGTCAAAGTCATACCCATGAAAACATTGCTAAGCAACTCGCAAAACTCTGTTTGCTACAACACAGATAATAAGCAGTATAGAAATTTTCATTTCAGCGGTTCCAGTGACGCAGTTGAAGACAGAAGAACTTTTCTTTCAACGCCGCGGCACCACCGAGAAGACTGAATATTAAAGTAAAATTTATGATTACGTAGCAGTGAATGATATATAAATTTTTCACGGAACATTTGTGACTGTAGGTACCACTGACTTGGTATGACACCTGACGAACCGACAGACGTCATCTGTGAAGCGATCTTTCACTTCGAGAAATAGATTAGACGCACATCTCTCAGCAAGAAAAGCATCTACCAGTAGCCAAGGCCACACAGACACTATACACACACGCACAAAACGCGAGGAATCTAACAGCTTTCCGTCTCTTATTATTTTGAATATTTATTGAGTAGTGAAAACGCCTGGTCTTGCCTACTGATGTAATGAATGTTGTGTCTAACCTATCTTAATTTCAGATGACATCACAAAAAAAAAAAAAAAAAAAACATCGATAAAATCCCAGCAAAACCGTTAAAGAGGACGTAAATATCTGCAATCCATGTAATCAAATGTGACACAATGTAATAATTTATAGCTATGTAATAATGATGAAAACATGTTTATGTGTAACTGTATTATGTTTATGCTAAGAAAATATGTGACGTGTATATGTATGATTACTTATGTTTTTTTTTAAACTGATGTATAATGTAACTGTTACTGTGTGAAAATTTGAACGATAACGAGTGCCAAAATGTGAAAAACTTTAAAAAAAAAAAAAAAAAACCCTCAATATGTGAAGTGCATAATTCGTGCATCGTCTAGTGACATTACTACAGTACCCAACTTCAAGATGTTAACTGGATTAAATGGACACAAAGTGCCAGTCCAGAAAACAACACGACGGGTGGAAGAATTTTGGTTGGAACTTCAGAGAATGAAATGTTCTCGAAATGTGACGGACACTCTTACCTGGACTGTCCAAGGATCGACGCCAGCTATGTGCCGTCCGAGGTTCTGCAACCAAGCTTCCACGGAATATCGAAAACGAACTGCATATGGACTAATTACTCGACGGGTCACGTCTGATCTGTAATAAACAATGCTTTTTGTCACAACGAACTGCATCACAACGACTATAATGGAAATAGGAAATGGACATGCTTATGTATCAATCACGTTGTTATACAGCGATGTTACTGTGATCAAAAAACTTTACCACGACGACACTAACCTGTGAAACAGTACTGCACAGTAGATGAATATGAACTGTAATAACGACACGATGTGTATAGGTCAACGCACATGAAACAACAGAACATTTTTCGTTGAACCATTTCATTGCAATGCTATGTAACTAAGAACATTCAACAATCTAAAGTTGTATTGTATTATAACAAATATTGTAATTTTAAAACTAAGTTACCTGTCATAGAATGTAGTCTTCATATGTAATCTTGGTGGAATATTTTCTTTGTGCAACGACTAAGAAATGCGCGCGCACACGAACAATATGAACTGCAATACTGTGCCGCGTGATCTAAATTTACGAAATAACGGCAGTGCCGCAGTTACACAGACGCTTCTGCGCATGCGCGCACTCTATCTGCCAACATAAGAACTTTTACGGCGCACCCGCGTCATTCAAATTTTGTATATAATGTGTATAATGTGTAATGTAAGTCATGTAAATAGTTGTAGATAACTTAGATTTTCTTGTGCCTTTAGGTGAATTGCTCGCCTGCAGGTGTGTCCTTTCGCCTCGCAATTCAGGGGGCAATATAAAGGCACATTTGCATGCCGTGCGTGAGTTTCCTCGGAAACGCGAAATCTTAATTAAATAATTAATCTGTGAGAAATAAATAAAGCCTATGGCACAGAACTGCAGCGCTGTGTCGCTGATAAAACAAAAACACAATTACGATACTCTTATGTTGGATTAAGGAGAGAGAGGACTTGGATAAGTGGTGCGGGAAGCACGTATATTTTATTGACTGGCACACCGCCATATTTAATGTTATATAAGATCACTGCGAGTTGCAATCTTACTAGGCACTCGAATCTGTAAAGAATTTATATTTATGAAAGTAAGTAGAATTATTTAACTGTAGGCTTATTCGTTGAATATATCTGATTTAACTAACTGTGTAAACTTTTTATGTTTAGTAGACAGTCACCTCTGTACGACGTATTGACATGGCTGGCAAATTATTCTAATATTGAGATTTAGATTTGAGTCCGCACCTACCGCAGCAGTCTTTGGAAACGATTTAAATACGAAGTCCGATTATTTGAGTCTTATTTCACGGTCAACTACGAATAACATTACATTTACGAAAAAGCCATTGTCAAGCGTCTGATACCGAATAATTAAACGTCACGTAAATATTAATTACAACCAATCACTATCATACAATAATACATAATTAATATTTTATTTTATTTTATTTTATTTATTTTATAAGCCTGCACTCATTGTGTATGATAGTGATTCTGCTCGTGCGGAACCGACCACACAAGAGTATGGCTGGTACCTATAGCAATTCCCATAATCCCCACACTTGTTTCAAGATAATCTTCTGCACGTCGCAATACCTGTTTCTCGTCTTCTAGCATGCGAACTGTGCAAGGCCTACTGCGGTCTATTGTTCTTGTTGCGACTGAGCAATCACCCAGGAGTCACTACAATACTGTCGGCCGGCATTAAGTTGCATAGATGCTATGAAACCAATGGCTAACTACGCAGATGCGTCTAAGTGGTCATAAAACCAGTTCAGTTTGCTTTAAAATGAACACTGCGCGTGTTCTGTGATTGTTCTTGCCATGGCATCGGAAGCCACGTGGTCACTGACCACTCTAGTTTCTTATGTAACCCTCTTGTCTGGAGCTACACTAGGCTTATGAGTCGTTAGAAACCCAAAGCCATGATATAAAGTAAATTATCTGCGGCTCCCAAGATTTTTTTGTAGTACAGAATGATAGGCTGCCAACTGTTTTTAACTTCTGTCTCTTTGGAATCGCCATGTGATTGCAACCCAGTAATTCTCCCAAACGTATGAAAATGTTTTCATTGCTGAATTCCCAAGCTAAATTAACGTGATCCATTCCTCCTTCCTGTGCACACATGGGATGTAGACGAGTAAAGCTGTGTCTCCACCTGCGTCACACTCGTAAGTAAACATTGTAATAAACGACCGATGCTCTGAATGGAGCCACCTTGTCATTTAAGAATGTCTCGCATCCTTTGCCTCAGGAATCTTTGAGTCACGAACCAGAAACTATCAAAGACAACACTCAGTAAATACACGTAAATAGCTCGTCGCTGCATCCTATGGACGAATCCTAGCTTCTCCGTTGAGTTATTTAGCTGTTTTGTGTTGCTTTGCTCTGAATCAGTTACTCAATGTAAGGCCTAGATGTGTTAGTTCATGAAACAAAATCCTGGACGACCCTTCCACATGCAGTGAGTGACGTACACGCGCTCTCCAATTTCTGGATAGCGAATCTGCTCGAGTTTGCGTATTAACTAAGCGCAAATAAAGCCTTTGCTTGTGCACACATCTTCACTATTTATCCTCTCTCGATGGGCACTGAGGTGGAAATTTTGCGTCCCCCACCCACGACGTATGACGTGGTGTAGAGGACGCAGCGTTACGGAACAGCAAACAAAGAAACGCGCTTCCCATTGACGCTAGTACTCGTTTAAACCGGACCAGAATCAAATACAAGAATTCATACTTTCACTCATCGCTCGACCTGTTCACTGCACCTATAGAACGAGCTAACGTCGTTTCATTCCACATTCACGAACTATGTATCTCCAAAGCATGGAGACAGCCACAGCAAGACGTCGGAAACTTTCAAGGAACCTAGGGGTTTAAGACGTGTAATTTAAGAAAGTTGTTCAAGAACATAATTGTCTCTTTCGAAGTTCGAACAAAACGGCGGATGAAACGTAACGTGAAATCGACGTGTAACCATCAAAGGGGAAAAAACAGATAATTTATGTCGTTCAGTATATACGATATTGATTCGAAGAAGGAAAAGGAAAAAAAAGCAAAACACCGTCCGAACAGATCTCGAAGGCCCAACTTTACCGATCGGCCGCCATGTCAACCCTAGCATTTGGGCATCACCTACATCTAAATTTACATTTATACTCCGCAGGCCACCCAAGGGTGTATGGCGGAGGGCACTTTACGTGCCACTGTCATTACCTTCCCTTCCTGTTCCACGCGCGTATGGTTCACGGGAAGAACGACTGCCGAAAAACCTCCGTGCGCGCTCGAATCTCTCTAATTTTACATTCGTGATTTCCTCTGGAGGTATAAGTAGGGGGAAGCAATATATTCAATACCTCATCCAGAAACGCACCCTCTCGAAACCTGAACAGCAAGCTACAACGCGATTGTCCAAATGGTTCAAATGGCTCTGAGCACTATGGGACTTAACTTCTGAGGTCATCAGTCCCTAAAACTTAGAACTACTTAAACCTAACAAAGCTAAGGACATCACATACATCCATGCCCGAGGCAGGATTCGAACCTGCGACCGTAGTGGTCGCGCGGTTCCAGACTGAAGCGCCTAGAACCACTCAGCCTCTCATGCCGGCACACCACGATGCAGAGCGCCTCTCTTGCAGTGTCTGCCCCTTGAGTTTGCTAAACATCTCAGTAACGCTATCACGCTTACCAAATAACCCTGTGACGAAACGCGCCGCTCTTCTTTGGATCTTCTCTGTCTCCTCTGTCACCCCGACCTGGTACGAATCCCATACTGCAATACTCAAGTATAGGTCGAACGAGTGTTTTGTAAGCCACCTCCTTTGTTGATGGACTACATTTTCTAAGCACTCTCCCAATGAATCTCAACCTGGTACCCGCCTTACCAACAATTAATTTTATATGATCATTCCACTTCAAATCGTTCCGCACGCGTACTCCCAGATATTTTACAGAAGTAACTGCTACCAGGGTTTGTTCCGCTATCATATACTCATACAATAAAGGATCCTTCTTTCTATGTATTCGCAATACATTGCATTTGTCTATGTTAAGGGTCAGTTGCCACTCCCGGCACCAACTGCCTATCCGCTGTAGATCTTCCTGCATTTCGCTGAAATTTTCTAATTCAAATTCTCTGTACACTACAGCATCATCCGCGAAATGCCGCATGGAACTTCCGACACTATCTACTAAGTCATTTATATATACTGTGAAAAGCAATAGTCCCATAACACTCCCCTGTGGCACGCCAGAGGTTACTTTAACGTCTGTAGACGTCTCTCCATTGAGAACAATATGCTGTGTTCTGTTTGCTAAAAACTCTTGAATCCAGCCACACAGCTGGTCTGATTTTCCATAGGCTCTTACTTTGTTTTTCAGGCGACAGTGCGGAACTGCATCGAGCCCCTTCCGGAATTCAAGGAAAATGGAATCTACCTGGGAGCCTGTATCTAATATTTTCTGGGTCTCATGAACAAGTAAAGCGAGTTGGGTCTCACACATCCCTGTTTCCGGAATCCATGTTGATTCCTACAGAGTAGATTCTGGGTTTCCAGAAATGACATGATACGCGAGCAAAAAAATGTTCTAAAATTCTACAACAGATCGATGTCAGAGATATAGGCCTACAGTTTTGCGCATCTGCTCGACGACCCTTCTTGAAAACTGGAACTACCTGTGCTCATTTCCAATCATTTGGAACCTTCTGTTCCTCTAGAGACTTGAGGTACACGGCTGTTAGAAGGGGGGCACGTTCTTTCGCGCATTCTGTGTAGAATAGAATTGGTATCCCGTCAGGTCCAGTGGACTTTCCTCTATTGAGTGATTTCAGTTACTTTTCTATTCCTTGGACACTTATTTCGATGTCAGCCATTTTTTCGTTCGTGCTAGTATTTAGAGAGGGAGTGCAGTGCGGTCTTCCTTTGTGAAACAGCTTTGGAAAAAGGTGTTTATATTTCAGCTTTACTCGTGTCATCCTCTGCTTCAATGACATTATCATCCCAGAGTGTCTGTATATGCTGTTTCGATCAAGTTTTTTGATTTAACATAGGACCAGAACATCCTAGAATTTTGTTTTCGAATTCACTGAACGCTTCACGCGTAGCCCTCCTAACGCTAACTTTGACATCGTTTAGCTTCTGTTTGTCTGAGAGGTTTTGGCTGCGTTTAAATTTGCAGTGAAGCTCTCTTTGCTTTCGCAATAATTTCCTAACTTTGTTGTTGAACCACGGTGGGTTTTTCCGGTGCCTCACAGTTTTAGTCGGCACATACCTGTCTAAAACGAATTTTTCGATTGCATTGAACTTTTTCACATAAACACTCAACATTGTCAGTGTCGGAACAGAAATTTTCGTTTTGATCTGTTAGGTAGTCTGAAATCTGCCTCCTATTATTCTTGCTAAAGAGATAAATCTTCCTCCCTTTTTTAATATTCCTATTTACTTCCATATTCAGGGATGATGCAACGGCCTTATGATCACTGATCCCTGTTCTGCTCTTATAGAGTCGAAAAGTTCGGGTCTGTTTGTTATCAGTAGGTCCAAAATGTTATCTCTGTTTAATTGCTCGAGGTAATTTTCGGATAGTGCACTCAGTATAATTTTAGTCGATGGTCTGTCCCTACCACCCGTTCTAAACATCTGAGTGTCCCAGTCTATATCTGGTAAATTGAAATCTCCACCTAAGACTATAACATACTGAGGAAATTTATGTGTAATGTATTCCAGATTTTCTCTCAGTTCTTCTGCCACTAATGCTGAATCACCGAGGGGCATGAGGGGAACGCACTGCTCTCCTGGCCGTTGTCAGCTTTGTGAATGGTGTCGCTGCTGAGGGCACCCCACTTACCAACAGCACTCGGCAGGACGATGAATCGTCCAAGTTGTAGCCAAGCCCGACAGCGCATAACTTCGGTGATCTGACGGGAATCGGTGTTACCACTTCGGTAAGGCCGTAGGCAAGAATCTGACATCAAAACGGAAATGTAACTTAGTGATGTACAAGGGTGTTCAAAGCTTGAGGACGAAAGTAACTTTCGCATGATGTGTCACCACCAAGTAGCATAGTTGGATGAAACTTGGACCACACGTAGAAACTGCTACAGTGTAGTACAGAAGGTAACTGAAAGAGTCATGCAATGGGACGACCATAAATAACACTTTTATTCAAAGACAATAATTACACTGAAGTCACCGCGGTTTATGGTGATCCCCTTAACATTGCAGAAGGTCGGACATGATTTTTAATAGGATGTGTGATTATCACTGACGGAAGTGTATTCTGTAACGCTCTCACATGTTAGCCGAATGGTTGGTAAAGAGTTTTTGTGGTCGGACGCTCCGTTCCTCCGCTAGCTAGACTGACATCCGCTGGATGGTCGTTGGTGCCTGTGGACGTGCTGCAATACGACTGCTCTGCGCATCCCGAATGATGGAATTTACGTCGGCGGAATGGGCAGGCCGGTACACTGTGGTTGTAATTACATCTTCCTTATTTATACCAGAGTAGACATACCACTGTTTGCCATATGGGTACCATACTTCGTGAGAATGATGTTCAAACAGTGCTCTGCAGGATCTGAGTTGTTAGTAGTGGCAGTGAGATTACTGTCGTTAGGCGCCAGTACTAATACGGTGATGTAGGTTTGGAACACTAGCATCAGAGTCCATTATAGTTGCAGACAGTCAACAAGTGTGGGGACAAGCTGAGCAGAGTTTTATTCAAACAGCTGTCTTATCAAAATAATAGCAGTAGTGCTTCTGCTCGTAACAAGTATCGACGCATTAAAGGAATAGGTAGAGGTACCTTTCCCACAACAAGGCTGAAGCTGTTACCAAGGTCGAGAATGCTGGACTCAATACGCGATCTTCAAATTTCGCACGAACTGTGTCAAGACAACTGAACATTCCATGTTCCACGCTCGATAAGTGTTGCTAACAATTGTGAAATGGTATCTACTGTGCGATGGCAGGCTATCGTGGATTCTGATGGTCGTCACACTGAGCAACGTTTATGACCTGGAACGAAAGCATGGTATACAATTAACAACTTTTACTCTCTCATCTGGAAACTGATGCTTTTCCTTGAATGGTGTACTTGTTACTTCTCTTCCTCATGTCCTTACAAATGTTTCCAGGAAGTTTCATTCACCTGCGATCACTCGTTTTTCATGGGGTCCCTCTTAAATAGCTAAAATTTAATTACAGCCCCCTGTACATTCGCCGAATGTCCTCCTGTATCAAGACCTCCTCCACTTGTGCTTTTCGATGCGCTTTGTCATCCGCAAATTGCGGTTACTTCAGTTACTTCCTGCACTATACTGCTTTCCATGTATGGTCCAATTTCCATCGAGCTCCATCGAGCTATGTTACTTTGCAGCGACAGATTATATGAAGTTTACATTTTTTCCTAAGTCTTGCACACCAGTGCACTATTTTTCATTGTGTCAGTGACACTGATGTCATATCGCATAAACTGAATCATATTAACCATACAAAGAGAAAGAAAATAAATGAACACAGTGTTGCTGTAAAGAGAGTCACAAGGAACCACTTGTCTGCAGCTTTTAGGCTGGAAGTAGAACCATTAGCAGTGAGGAATATAACACTGTACTTTTGTAAACTGAAGAATTAAAAACGCATCGCCAAAGCGTGTCACTACCACATTAAATACATTTTAAAGCTGCTAACTTTACTATCAAGTTAAAAGTCGTTTCAGAAAAGGCAGAACGGTGTGACATATTCAACTCCCTTCTAAGTGGCTTCTCTAAATCACTTTAGTCAGATGGCGAAATCTTTACATCGAAATGTATATCTTTAGTCACAGCTTTTTCTCCATCTTTTATGACGTCACTTGTTATGAGGACGTAGGGTTATAATAATCTTTCGGTTTCCTTTTTTATATACAAATGCGAATTTAACAATAAGAATAATAATCCCCTTGCGCCTCATAGAATCATCCTGCATACAAAAGAATGAGCTACTGCTAAAGATATATCAGAGTTTCAGCTTCAATACACCTGAAACCTGTTACGGCATGTGACACACATAAAAAGTCTTATAATTTCTGCACTGCACCCGAAATAAGATCGCCAAATTAAGTCCAACAAGAGTAAATTGTGTTAGTCTGCTCAATAGTTAAGGCGCTGGATTCACATTGTGAGGTGTTGGATTCGAGTATCCTTTTATTAAGATTGAGGATTCAAATTTTTCCAGGAAAATGCTAGGTTTGGATCTTTTGAAAAGCTGTAGGCCATTTTTTGTACTAGTCTTGTTCAATCCAATCACGCTGCACTTCTAACGACTTGTCACTAGCGAAGTATAATCATTTTCCCTCCCTCCTTTTTTAACAAGTATAAAAAAAATCACGAATGAAGTACAGATAGTGAGAAAGGACAATTTACATGCATGCCACTTAGTGGATAAATTCAGGAAAATTGTTTAACAGAAATTTCTTTTCATTCCGTTTTTTGGTTCTTTGCTAATGAATAGTGTATACGATATATATCACCCCCACGGGTGTTGCCCTCAGACTTGCCGAAGACGAATCAAGAAAGTAATTCACGTAATTTATAAATGTGGTAAGAAGCAAGAAGAGTACCGCTGGTCTTATGGACACTGTATGGAGTGCTTTAGTGCGTCTATTGGAGAGAAATTTTATTGTAAATTTAGCATTTATAATGTTATGAATAATGTTGCGACATGCTCCTCACGTATGTCCCTTTCGCGAGATGTTGTCTGTACCATCTTTCCTTAACGGTGTTGGGCTACAGTCTACCACTTGCGTATCGGTATTATTATAGACCGTCGTGTGCAGCTTATCTTCGCGGCTGTTATCGCAATAAACATCAGTTGGGGATGAAGTTGGTAAGCGGATGTTGGGGGACTTACAGGCTTAATCGATGTATTCTTAGAAAGCTATTAGGCCTAAGCTTCGGAGCCTTTACTGAGGTGTATTTTGTCCCATCCAAAAAGGAACGGTCCGAATTTTACGTACGCTTTCCAGTCGGTGCCTAATGAAATTACTCATACTTTTCCACGACCCCGGTCACAAATTACAGATAAAATGCTACTCGCTGCCTCGCATTTCTGCCGCTCAGCACCAGTAGTAACATGCAGATATGAGGAGGGAGCTCACGCAAGATAAAAAGTTAACAATATACACTGATTTTAGTGCAGTTTCATTGACAATGGATTCGTATAGCTACATTGTTCACATCTTTACGTAATATGAAACGCAGCCCCTAGACACACCTCGTCTCAAACGCACACACAAATTTTCAGTTGGTGATTCCCAGTCCGTCTGTGCATTGCTCCCCCTCAATCGTTACCCCCCACCCACCCTTCCTCTCCCCCTCCTATCACAGATATTGCTGCGAGCACTCCGTTCCCTAGGGGTGAGAAATCTATGCTTGCAAGTTGTCATCGATGTCAAAGTTGTAACAAGTGAGAATCGGAAGGTAACACAAATTCGTGTGACCGTTTCGGAGATAAAACTACTTACTACAGAAGGTGCACATTGTACACTGGCCAACTGCCCTCCATCGTTTAATGGCTTAGTACGTGACTATTTCCCGAATTTGCGCAGACACATTTTTATTCTGTAAAGAAGGAAATCATTCAAGCCACCAGTCACGAGATCCAATTACGAACGCCGGAGATGGAAAATTTTCTGCGGCCTAGGGCACTCCCGTCTGCCAGTCGCCAACGCCGCATGAAGTGAACTTTCTGCCTGGCGGACTAATATCTGTACTGCACCTGGGTCTTGCCATACCAGATCCAGGGCACGCGTATGTCACCAATTTGACAATTTAGTTTCGGTATATTTTTGTACAATGCAAGCAAGTCTCAGCCTTTCATTTTTCTGCTGTTCTCCACGTTCCACAGACGTGATTCTTGATAATTTATCAGTAATCATTCCGCTTGCTTCATTATAGGTCTTACCAATTAGTTTTCTCGGTTGTTGTTGCTTCTCTTGCCAAACGAAAATAACCGGTTAACACAATAAAAGTAGTATTGTAGAACAAAAGCAAACTGGTGCTTTTCATTTATTATAATGTTGTTCTACCAAGAGCCGACGGATGATTCTGTTAACACAAACAATAATACTGTAGTTGCGTTTATTAAACGCCTCAGGAACTTCAAGCAAAACTAACTTTAGAAATATCCATTCCATACTCCATTTTATTTAATTTTTTAAACATTTACCTGCTGCATTTTAAATGTTTCCCACTTGTATCCACTAAGCCTTATTCGGAATATCACTCTCGTCTTACCAAGGTCAGCGTTTCCTCTTTCAACTCTATATCAAGGCCTAAAAAAGTAAGCTTTCCTTTCTTCAATAACTCCTCTTTATCAACACAAGCCACTTTTGAATGAATGTGTGCATTCAATTGTCTTTTCCATTTATAGTTTAGGAAAAAGAAATTGAAACACATTTATATACATTTCCGCACGTTAGAACTGTAAATTACTATGGCTCAGAACATGAACACCGACGATTAATGGAATATTTGTGCAGTAGGGTCCTAGATATCATCAAATGGCTCAGTACTATTCTCATTCAAACAACTGGCGACAAGTCGATGCTATATGGTACACAATGATAGAATATATATTAAGACATCAGGAAATAACCTCCATGGTACTAGAGGGAATTGTAGAGGGTAAAACCTGCAGGAGAACATAGAGATTGTGGGCTTCAAGAAGAGGAAATCACCGCAAGAGAGGAAGACAAGCACAAGTCATGCGATTTTAAGCGTTGATTATTGCCTCCTAAGATAGATTTCCTACTCCTCGCCGTAAATAATGAAAAGCTGGGTCAATCATCAACGCACACGTTTTCTGCAGCAAAGTGTGATGCTTGATAATGAAAACACAGCAATGTATACCGGGGATTTCTTGGCTACTGTTCCATTTAATGAAATGTGCATCACACGAGCACCGGTGATGAGAGTAGCGGCCTAACCTTGTCTAAGTCCTATTATTTAACCGCTGGCGCCTGTTGTGGCATTTGGCCTTACACGCACTGTGGTACGACAAGGGAAAGACTGCCTGACCAGAGTGATATACGACGCTCTCCTATCCAGGTGGCTACAAACCATGCTACAATGCCGTCCCTCACGCTTTAGATTAAGCGCAGGTCGCTTTGTGCTACTATCCTATTCACCGACGTTCAAAGAGTTCTTGTGTTGCTGTTGACTTTGCTTCCAATAGTATGACACCCCCTTTATTCACTGATAACAAAAGTAAATTGCCCTCCGTCTGTCCGCTCAATGACGCTTTATCTCCCGCTAAGCGCTAGGTATCATCTTTCCGTGAATATATTCGTTCATCTTAGAGAGCTGAAATACTCGATCACGGCTGTTAGTTATAGACAATAAACTTTATATAACTGAATGTATTTGATACATATTTCAACTGTAATATTGCTGAAGAACAGTGTCACTAAAAAATGAAAGAAAATAGAGTGCCTATCGCGTGAGGCAAATGATTAATCAAGGATTCCTCGATATATATACCGCCATGTTATCACTGTCAGGCGTCACCTTTTGATGTACGGAATGATTGTGCTGCTTTTTGACATTATTTTCGGTAACGAGTTCATGTCCATGTTAGGAGGAAGCAATCAGCATTTAAGGACGTGGCGCTAGGGTGTGTGTCCTGTACACTTTATGCAGCGTCACTGACTTCCCACCTCGACAATAACAGCACATGCAGCCGCCATTAATAACTACTATACCTCACCCACGAGATTACACAGCACGATTTCAGACAAGTTCGTCGGCTTGTGCTGATTGTTAGACTACATTGTGATTTCCTTGACTGCACCTAACATTCTTTGTTCACCTCTTCGATCCTCCTGCCATGTTTCCTTTTGTAGCTGAAAGTAGCAAAGGAAACGTAGAAATTTTGAGCACCGTTTTCAAATGTTACTTTACAAAGGAGAATACAGGATTATTGCCCAACTCAGTCATCACATCACTGTAATGATACGGGAAGAAGGAAGATCAGTGTTTAATGTCCGGTCGATATCTAGGTAGTTAGAGACGAAGCACAAGCTCGGATTGATTTAAGGGTGGGGAAGGAAATCGGTCGTGCCCTGTCACAGAAACCATTCTGACATTTGCCTGGAGTGAATTGGGGAAATCACGGGGAACCTAATCAGGATTGCCGTATGTGGGTTTCAAACTGGACCTTACTAATGCAAAAAAATAAGGTAAGCGAAATAGATTTGAGCAGCAGCCAAGTTGAGAAACAGTTTAGATCGTTCAAACTGAACAAAGCTCACAGCTCGATGGAATATCTGCCTGATCCTATACGCGCAGTCAAATGAAAACAAGACAGAAGGAATAAAAAGTATCATTTCAAAAGCAATTCCCTTAACTTGTAGAGTATTTATCCCACTGTGAGACACGAAGGTGTGTCTACATAGGAAAATGTTTGCGATACCTACGGAACCATTACTTTACCCAGGGGTGCACCTCCTCGTCCGAAGTAAATCGACGATCGCGAATGCCTTTCATCAGGCTAGAAAACATGGAAGTAGTATGGGAACAGATTGGAAATGTATGGGCAGTGCGAAAGGCCTTCCAAGCGAAACTTGTGGTGTCGGTGGACCCACATGTAGACAAGGTTATTTTGACTACGCTGGAGAAGTTTCGCCAAGAAGCCCATACACAACCTCGACACACTGTCAATCACTCCACTTCCAATTTCCATAAATTTAGAGCCTTGGATAAAAAGATTCGTGGCCGCTGATTTGCTTCAGAGGAAGACCTACACGTTTGGACACAATCATCGTTCCTTAGGCAGTAGGAAACATTTTTCCATAAAGGCATTGAGTCATGTCTCACAGTGGAGTGATTGTATTAACAGTTATGACGATTACTTTTGGAATAATAAACAGTTTGCTTACTTTTCTTTCCCTCTGCCTCGTTTCCATTTGACTACCTCTTTTGTACTGACGAAAAAAACTGCAACACCAAAAAAATTATTGACGAAGAGTATTGAAATTTCGGGAATACTCAGTGGAATGCTGTTCATCGCTGCTGTCCATCGCTGAACCTCTGTAGCAGGTAGCGCACTCCAAGCAACCGAGATGAGATTTTTTTTAGTACAGTCTCGCGAATAATAAGAAGAAGCAGATTAAACGAGGGACCAGCCAACAGAATGTAGGAATTAACAACTTAAATGAAATGATTAAGGAATACGGAACAAAAAATGGAAAGATCATACAGAAATAATGGGTGACGAACGTGTACTCTAAAACAAATGACCGACGCACCACGAACCATCTAGCCGAATGGAACCGAAAGCGGTGTATGTGACCTACATTCACAATTTCAGAAAAATCGAATGATCTGTTCAAGAGGAAAAGTTGCACTAATGGAGACGTCAGATGCGCGTTGGTTCATCTCTGGCCTTTGTGCAAGTAGCTATTCTACAGTCTGCAGAGACGTCTTCGCTGGTTATAGGGTGATGTGTTGGATTCTGCCTACTTACCAAACGGTTCACGAGAGTCCGACGTTTAAAACCAAACCTATCCACAGTGACTTTTGTGATGGGATAATGTTGTCTACTTCTGTCTGACGAATCTGAAGCTCGCTTTGCGCTCGGTAACCTCTGGAGGAACTCGAGAGCACTCTGTCGCAAAGAGCATCACTTTCCTGTGTCGTCCATCTTTATCAGCGTGAGTGATTATACACTGTTGTTAGCTGCAGTGCGTTGATCCGCCTGGACAGCAAACGTGGAGAAACAATGATCTTTCTTTCTAAAATCTTACTGTTGTCACCGTCTTTAGTGAGTTCTCAGATTTATCATTCAAAGCAAAAATCCCATTTATCCTTCAACTGTGTCATTTTTGATGCACTCTACTCTTACAGATTTATGAAATTCCTTGTGAAATGACGTTTCACTAGTCTGGATTCCGATTTGCCTCTCGACGTTTCTTATCGAAAGTTCACAACCATAAAATGGGTTTTAGACTTTGATATTTGTGTTTTACTCATAGTGTAAACTTATTTGTTCTAACCGTTTCTAAAAGGTACTATTCGTTTCATCTACTTTTCCGTTTTGATTCTTCACAGTTGTATCGAACGGCGAGGTTACTCAATATCCACTCCCTCCCCCCACAAAACTGTAATGCACTACACATACTCATTGCAAGAATCTTCGCCAAAAAACGTTGTAACTGGACGAAAGGCTGCACTCAGCGTTAGAAAATTAAAGAAAGAAAGGTATGATTTTAAGACAAGTAGGGTCAACTTCCAGTTACTAATTATTTGGCTGCCGTGACTGTTACTATACAGCAATTACAAACGTTTCAAGAAACGGCTTCAAGTACATTCAGTTCATTTATTCCCCTTCTGGTTTCAGTGTCTCCAGTCATTTTGAAGATAATGCCTGAGTAAGTATTTACAAACAGAAATGTTGTTTATGCGTACCGAAAACAATTAGTATAGCTTGTAGTAAAACCCTATAAATATTTTTAGCGTGTGAAGTCGGGGATACAACGTCCACTGCCAAACGTAGGAAATATACAGAGAATCTGCGCAGCCAGGAGCTCATTTGAAGAAATCCAGCTCTGCTCTGGACGAAAAGTAATAGTTTCGTGGACTTTGACTATAAAACCCGAAAATTCACCAGTAGGTGAGACATCGGGTTGTGAAAGAATTCATTGTATGTGCAGAGATAGCTCAGTTCCTACTGGTAGGGAAAAAAATTCATCACCAGTATCAGACCGGCAAATAAACGAGAGTTATTTGCGTCAAGAGCCTAATCACCACACCCTACGCCAAGTTATTGGATAAAATTGCAAACCAATTACCAGTGTGTCTTGCAACACGGAAATGAGCAACTGTTGGTAGCAATCCATTCATTGGCCACCTTGTTACTGTTAGCAGGGAGTAAGCTACTTGCTGGCTGCGGGTTCGAATGCATATTCAACAAGAGCACAGCAAGAAGACGCTAAACGCCCTTATTGCAATCTACCCACAACGGGTTTATTTAGAAGACTTGTAGGTCGAGAAGGGAAGATATCATTAAACGAGACGAAAGAAACTTTCCTTTTGTAGACTCCCACTGCCTAATGCCTTATGTCTAAGTGCGTAACGTTGTTTGCAATGGGAAACAAAACGAAGTTTCTGTCGTCACTGGGCGTCACATGAACGACGTGATGAGCACTGTTTGTCTGGTCTGACTGCGGCTATGCAATTCAGAAACGAAACTGCAAATATCTGCCGAAGCACCCGAGAAAATGCACCTGACGACTCTTTAGGAGAATGATGTGCATAAAAGGGTGGTTAGAAACAGTCTGCAAAGCTTATGAGAATGTGTCAGGAGAGGTTGTGCTGAGAAATAATTTTTAAGACAAAATTCGTTACGTTGCGCATTTTCCGAGTCATTCAGCGTTGAAGTTAGCCAATTAGGTTGTCCCGCTCGCAATTTCAAGTAATTGCACGCTCTGAACAGTGGTAATGCACAGAAATATGTGTTACCACTTGTTGGAAAGTTTATTACTAGTTAAAAATGTGCCTTTCTAAGAAGTGATAAATTTAAGCTGCGTGAGCAGAAGTTACGTTGGTTCGGCTTGAGGAAACCAATCGACGAATACGGTTGGGGCACCACCTCTGGCAGGCTGCGTGAATACGCGTTCCCAGCGACCTGATTGGTTAACTTCAATGCTAAATAACTCGGAAACGCTGCAACGTATAGAATTATTTTCTTAACATTTGTTTCTGAGTACAACGTACCCTAAAACACGCATACAAACTTTTCAAATTGTTTTTTATCACCATGTACATACAGTATGTATTTTAATTCACATTTAGAAATTCTTCTATGGATTTGGTTCTTTGTGTTTTAAACTACTTACTTTATCAATTAAGATTTTACATCGCTCTGCAAACGGTCAAAGAATTTTATGGTTAAATACCTAACTCTTCTTTGTGTGACATTAAAACTCACCACAATCAAAGGTACTTCTGGAATTATATTTACGAGTATTGCCGCTGTTTTCGAACTGCGCTTGACTGTGGACAACAACTCTCTTAAGGGATTAAATGTAATGTACGGGGAAGCTAAGACAACATGAGAGTATTACAGAAATGGAGGAAAAAAAGAGTGCCAGAAGGGACACTGGGCACGCCAATCAGCGGAAGTATATATAGACCAATATATAATCTGAAGATGGAGAGTTTTGCATGACAAAATGTAGAGGTGTCGTATTTACTCGACGACCGTAGCTGATAGATGGTACATTCCATGATGAAGCTGAACTCTAAAAAGCAGCTGGTGCTACCTTAAAGAGATACGTGAAACATTATTCTTTGAAGAGTAGCGGATATATCATATTTCTCCAACGTGCAATTTTATTTGCTGAACACACACAATGGAAAATCAACATTTAGAAAGCATTCTCAAAATAACTGAATAAAAGATTTCCCCTCGCCGATAAATCAAAACATGTAGCGAAATTTATCTCTCTGCTGTTTTCGGGCCACTGTATCTGATCAGTCGCCATGCAATACGCATTTGTGTGAAAGGAAAGCCAATTTCGACTGAATTTTGGAATGCACGGTGCTGGAATCGTATTTGAAAGGAAAAGGGGAGCCAGATTCCGTCTGATAGCTTCTGGTACAGCGGCCTTAGCTCTCACGAAGTTAATAGAGAATAACATTTTTGGGATTCTGATTCCGGCAACTTTCTAGATCAATATTTTCAAGAATGGCCAGTGAATGCAACCTCTGTTTCTCCTACGGATAGTTGTAGATTTGAATTAAATGTCTTTTGAATAACTGGAAACCTTCGTATGTTTTTGAGCTTACTTTTTGGTTGCTAGTGCCATTGTCTGCTAGCGCGAAATGCAGTGGATAGAATGTGACATTCATGCATGTCATGATAATATAAATGACAATTGAATCAGCAACCCTTCATAAAAAAAAGTACAAAATCTTTCACAAGCAAAGTAAACAATCATAAAAGTAGTAAAAACTGCTTTTGATTATTTTGATTTTTTTTCATCATTGAAAAATTTCTCTTAAATTTAAGGAATGTATTGAAGTAATGTAAGAGCTTAAGCTGACTTGGATAAAGTCCGTTTTAATAAAATCTTTCCGGGTGTGACGGCGTCTAATGTAAAAGGACTACCAACGTTTTGGTGGCTGTTGCAGGTAGCCTTCATCAGATTAATTCTGATGAAATATGACGCATTCTGACACTCTGCGGGATTTTATTGAAATGACATAAAGCAGTTTTCAAAAAAACCGTTGTACAATATCACAACATACTATTCCCGTCCGCAACTCGTGGTCGTGCGGTAGCGTTCTCGCTTCCCGCGCCCGGGTTCCCGGGTTCGATTCCCATCGGGGTCAGGGATTTTCTCTGCCTCGTGATGACTGGGTGTTGTGTGATGTCCTTAAGTTAGTTAGGTTTAAGTAGTTCTAAGTTCTAGGGGCCTGATGACCGTAGATGTCAAGTCCCATAGTGCTCGGAGCCATTTGAACCATTTTTTACTATTTCCAGAACTTATTTTCAGAAACGATGACCATAGGGCTTTGCAATATGTGTTCTAAATGGTTTCCAAGGATAGAACGAATCCTGTCGGTATGATAAAATAACTTCGGAGTTTTCTAAATATAAAACATAGGCATTAATTTAATGAATAAATTTATGAGAATGTATGTATGGAGAGAAGCATTGTACGGTAGTGAAACATGGACCTTGGAAAACCTAGAAAAGAAGAGAATCGAAGCGGCAGAGATGTGGCGCTACAGAAGAATGTTAAAAATTATGTGGATTGATGAGGTAGGATATGAAGAGTTTCTCCGGAGAATTAGCGTGGAATTAAATACATGGAAAATACTGACAAGAAGAAGGAACAGGATAGTAAGGCATCTGCTAAGACATCACGTAATAACTTCCACGATACTAAAGGGGGCAGTTGAGGGTAAGAATTGTGGAGGAAAACAGAGATTGGAATAGCTCCAGCAAATAATCGAGGACATATATTCCCGGTACTACTCTGAGATGACGAGATTGGCACAGGAGAGTAATTCCTTGCGGGCTGCATCAGTCAGAAAACTGATGAATCAGAAAATAATTAAAAATTGTGTAAGCTTTTTGCAAACTGATACAAGCTCTTCAGTAACCATAGCTCATCTATAGGTTCTGATGCTTGGGTTTGCCAGTATCAAAACATGTGACGTAAATGGGCGTCTCTTTTCACTGCATTGACTTAGAAGCTTCTGTAGACCTCAGCACGTACACACATATTAACTTGGTACCTCCATCCGTTCCAGAGACCCTACAACAAAGTGATCCTGTAATGGTTTACTTTTTATCGATTAAGGTACCGAAATCTAATAAAGTCCGTTATTTACCATTATGGAATGGGAAGGAGATCAGTTGCTTGTTATGTGAAGAGTTACTAAACTATTATCGTCTTACAAATTTAACCTCGATAAGCCGTCACTTTCTTCCTGAATTTACTATACTTGTTTTTTAACGTTATTTGACTGCTGTTGTGTAGTTCCCTTGCTACACACTTTATAATTTCATGCACAACAAAGAGCCAACTTTAAAACAATAATCATGATCCGTTCTGTTCCATGACCACATACAAGAACGTACAAATAACAAAATATCCACGCTAGAACTTACAGTATGAAACCCTTCATCAACGTATATCAAGGGTACGTGATTAATTCTGGTGAAAAGTAAGAATCTGCAATAAAATAAATTTGCCGGCAAATGTATTCATATACATAGTAACACTAATTAATGTGATCACCGCCTATTTTCTACGTCGATGTGCAATAACCATTCACATACAGCAAGTGGCAGCACTAACATTGGTGGGTATGTGAAGCTCGTGGGGGGTGGGGGGGGGGGGGGGGAGGGAGGGGGGAGCTGTCCTTTTGCGGAAACGGAAGGATTTATCTTAGTCCAAAAGGGCGCGACGATTGCTTTCGGGCAAGGTGAAAGCATTCCCAAACGGCAAACTGCAAAGCATGTAAACTGTTCGCGCACCACCGTGATTAATGTATACCGCACGTGACAAATTGGTGCTATCCCAAAACCGGAGCCGACGGAACTGTAGTGCACAGCTGGCCGTAATGGCCTAGACGAACCAAGGACCTACCGACTGCGTCTCCTGAACGACCGTTCGATATAGCCTGTACACCTGTGAACACGTGTGCATTGAAATTTTAGGGAATAGCGAAAGGAAGAATAGCCTTACGAAACAAAGCAAAACAAAAACTATTTTCCTGTGCAGTGAAAACAGAAAATTATGATCAAAACAGGAACAGTCTGAAGGTGCGGAAATTCAATTTTTTCACAATTATCAAATCAAAATGTACTGCAAGCAATACTGAGTTACTCCGTACATTGCAGCACGCTTAGATTGACTTCTGCATGCAGCCCTCAAGGTTGTCGACATTTCTCTGCTCAAACCTGCCGCACTCTTCGACGGCGGTGCTGAGGTCATCCAGCGTGTGACGTCGGTCCCAGTGGCACGCACTAGGAGCTTCCGCCGTTGCCATGCGTAGTAAATCCGATTCTTGTCAGCAGATATCGCAAAACATTTCATGCAGCCGATTGAAAGAGCCGGAAAGACTCACCATCAGATACCTAAGAACAAAGTACAACTCTGCAAATGGATGCTTGCACATACTGCTACATATATAACACGACACCGAGCAGCAATGTAATCTAACTATTTATCTTACACTGAAAATGATCAAAAATGGTTCTAATGGCTCTGAGCACTATGGGGCTCAACTACTGTGGTCATCAGTCCCCTAGAACTTAGAACTACTTAAACCTAACTAACCTAAGGACATCACACACATCCATGCCCGAGGCAGCATTCGAACCTGCGACCGTAGTAGTCGCACGGTTCCAGACTACGCACCTAGAACCGCGAGACCACCGCGGGCGGCTGAAAATGATCACTGGAAAATCGTGACGTACGTGGAGTATATCGAATGCTTATCAACATGCTAACTATAATGAATACGCCACAAATACAAGAAGAAGGTAAAGAAGAGGTTGACTTGAAATTATTTTCAAGTGACGAAAAAAAAACTATTTTTTTTATTTAATTTGAATATATCTGTACACTGTATACAAATTGTACAACTGCTAAGCGTCGTATCGTGTGAAGTGCGAGGTCCCAGATTACAGTTGATAGGTCACAGCGGCACCGCAAGTTAAAGACAGTCGCTACCAGACGCAGCCAGGAATTCGAGTCGTCGATGAAGATACACCTTCAAGATACTCAACACGCCGCCGCTCGCCCCACTTTGTCATCGTCATTGAATACAGTATCATCAGCACATTCTAGATCCGGTAGAGCTTGTACTAATAGTAAAACTACACTACTGGCCATTAAAATTGCTACACCACGAAGACGCCAAATTTAACCGATAGGAAGAAGATGCTGTGATATGCAAATGATTAGCTTTTCAGAGCATTCACACAAGGTTGGCGCCGGTGGCGACACCTACAACGTGCAGACATGAGGAAAGTTTCCAACCGATTTCTCATACACAAACAGCAGCTGACCGTTATTGCCTGGTGAAGCGTTGTTGTGATACCTCGTGTAAGGAGGAGAAATGCTTACCATCACGTTTCCGACTTTGATAAAGGTCGGATTGCACCCTATCGCGATTGCGGTTTATCGTATCGCCACATTGCTGCTCGCGTTAGTCGAGATCCATTGACTGTTAGCAGAATATGGAGTTGCTGGGTTCAGGAGGGTAATACGGAACGCCGTGCTGGATCACAACGGCCTCGTATCACTAGCAGTCGAGATGACAGGCATCTTATCCGCCTGACTGTAACGGATCGTGTGGCCACGTCTCGATCCCTGAGTCAACAGATGGGGACGTTTGCAAGACAACAATCTTCTGCACGAACAGTTCGACGACGTTTACAACAGCAGGGACTATCAGCTCGGAGACCATGGATGCACTTACCCTTGACACTGCATCACAGACACGAGCGCCTGCGATGGTATACTCAACGACGAACCTGGTGTACGAATGGCAAAACGTCGTTTTTTTCGGATGAATCCAGGTTCTGTTTACAGCATCATGATGGTTGCATTCGTGTTTGGCGACATCGCGGTGAACGCACATTAGGAGCGTGTATTGGTCATCGCCAGACTGGCGTATCACCCGGCGTGATGGTATGGGGTGCCATTGGTTACAAGTCTCGGTCACCTCTTTATTCGCATTGCCGGTACTTTGAACAGTGGACGTTACATTTGAGATGTGGTACGTCCCGTGGCTCTACCCTTCATTCGATCCCTGCGGAACCCTACATTTCAGGAGGATAATGCACGACCGCATGTTGCAGTTTCTGTACGGGACTTTCTAGATACAGAAAATGTTCGACTGCTGCCCTGGCAAGCACATTCTCCAGATCTCTCACCTTCTGAAAACGTCTGGTCAATGATGACCGAGCAACTGGCTCGTCACAATACGCCAGTCACTACTCTTGATGAACTGTGGTATCGTGTTGAAGCTGCATGGGCAGCTGTACCTGTACACGCTCTGTTTGACTCAATGCCCAGGCGTATCAAGGCCGTTATTACGGGCAGAGGTGCTTCTGGGTACTGATTTCTCAGGATCTATGCACCTAAATTGCGTTAAAATGTAATCACATGGCAGTTCTAGCACAATATATTTGTCCAATAAATACCCTTTTACCATCTGCATTTCTTCTTGGTGTAGCAATTTTAATGGCCAGTAGCGTATTATCAAAGTGAGAAGTTAAATTAATGTGTGATAGTTCTCCAAGAGCATTACGGTATAAAAAGTATTCTTATTCTCGGCGACGGTTGTAAATAGATATTTTTCTATATTAAAGGGCTATCATGAAATGGACTAATATTTTATATGTATTGTGGTAATCATCAGACTTTAGCCATAAGGGAAAGGAACTTCATGGTTTAACGTTGACCAGATAATTTGTGAGTGAAAATTGAAGTACTCCTGCATGCTGAAGGAGGATATTCATGTGTTGGAAGCGGTGTGTTCGTGCTTTATGATGTTGAAAGACGACCGAATAACCTAAATGTTGACTGCAATATTGGGTAATATATTAGAGGATTCTGTCTTGATGCTGCACTGCTGCCAATCACTATCGATACCAATGAGGGGCGTTCAACATTTGTGAAGGATGCTATCCCACGCATGACTGACACATCTTTTACGCCGATCATCAGGCGTCAGTTAAATTCTGCGTTCGTCATGATGAGAACTCGACACCATTGGTCCGTGTTTCATTCCAGGTGTTCCCTTTGCCATCCTCGCCGCGCACCACGGTAGTGAGTGTTTGGACTTGCTCATAACGACCGCCTAGAGGTCAAATTGACAGTTGAAAAACCGTTACGTAGTATTTGGAGCGGTGCCGTTCTTATAAGTGCTTCCGAAGTGGCAGTGCACAGTTCCTTTGCCTTTTCTTCGGGACTCTAACGGGCAAAAAGTTTAGGTAGCGGTTACCAGTTGGTGTTATTGACTGCTGGCGACGGCTCTGCGCCTGACGACCGCGGTTGTGTTACCGAATGCAGTCGTTGTGGTGGATGTCAATTTGGCAGACGACTTCTTTTGCGTATAAATGACCTCAAGCACCCGATAATAACTGGAAGTGCCCCTTCGAGGCTTGTTTGCGCTTTGCCCTTCACGACTGGAAACACAACTCTATTTAATTTCACTGACAATACCGATTTACTTTTATCTCCATTACATGTGTGGCTGTAGGAAGCGATTACGGTCAAATGAGTTTTGAGAAAGAAGTTTCCGACAATAAAACTACAACTAGAGGCAAATTATTCCGTAGGTAAAATAGTCCTCCATTCGGAACTCAGAGCATGGACTACTCACGGGGACTTCATTATCAGGAGAAAGAAAACTGGCGCTCCACGAATCGGAGCGTGGAATGTCAGATCGCTTAATCGGGCAGGTAGGTTAGAAAATTTGAAAATGAATACACAAAGCAGATTCAGAATTATGTACATTGCAGTAGTTACTCGGAGATGAAGAAGGTTGCGCAGGATAGAGTAGCATGGAGAGCTGTATCAGACCAGTCTCTGGACTGAAGACCATATTACATATATAACGATAGCCATCACCAATAGAGATTAAGTACTGAAGCGCGTGGTTGTTTGACGATTAGGAATGAAGAGGGATGGATACATAAAGTTATAGAAGTCCTTCATCTGCTTCACATGAGGCCTCGTGATGATACAGAGTGTATCGTAAACTGACAATATTTTATGGCTGTTTCTTCTCAATAAAACACGGTGTATATCTTGTACTCGTACATCCTCTAATGTATCGCTTTGAATTATTGTTCAAAGATTATTTTACAACTTGACATAATATGTTTCAGTTATTATCTCATACGAATATCTCATCGGGTCAGTGAACCACAAAATGAAATGTTCAAAATGTCTTCCTCCACCCAGGTAAGCTGAAAATTGTATCTACAAGCTCTACTCATTGGTGGGATGGGAGACATTCACATACCTAGCGAGGCAGAAAAGGGTTACATGACATGCATTTACGCGAATTGTGATGATTGGTATTTACTTAAGATTTATTTACTTTCCAAGCGCTGCCTCATGTCTCTACCTACAAAGTCGTTTGTTAAAAAAGTGCTAAAGGTCAGTGGTCGTCAAACTGCGGCACGCGTGCCAAATGCGGCCCAAATAAAGTAATCGTGCGGCCCGTGTTTCTCAATTGTATTTTATAAAAAATGGCTCTAAGTACTATGGGACTTAACATCTGAGGTCATCAGTCCCCTGGATTTAGAACTACTTAAATCTAACTAACCTAAGGACAGCACACATATCCATGCCCGAGGCAGAATTCGAACCTGCGACCGTAGCAGCAGCGCAGTTCCTGACTGAAGCGCCTAGAACCGCTCGGCCACAGCGGACGGCTTCTATTTTATTATACCAGGGTAATCCCAAAAGCACGGTCTCCTATTTTTTATAAGTACAAAGACCTGTTTATTCCTACAATGGTTTACATCAGTTCACTGCTTGAACATTTAGCTGTTTTTCGACATAATCACCATTTCTGTCGACGCATTTTTGTAGACACTGTGGCAGTTTTTGTATGCCCATGTCATACCAGCTAGCCACCATGCTGTTCAGAAAGTTATGAACCTCTTCTTTTCCATTAAAATTCTGTGAGCGGTGCTTCCGGAAACCTCAGCAACCAACCTGCAGAGAACATCCAGGGCCATCAGCCGATCTTCATGCATGCTCAAACTTCAACATTGTCTCCTCACAATTGACGGTCTCCCGCTCCTTTGTGTATCGTGAATTTCGGTCCGACCAGCTGCAAACTCTCTACACCACTTAAGAACATTTTTGACATTCATGCACGACTCACCATACACTTCCGTCAATTGGCGATGGATTTCAATCGGCGCAGTGCCCTTTGCGTTCAAAAACCGAATAACTGCGCCCAATTCGCACTTGGCAGTAACATCCAACGGGAGCTCCATTCTCAACGGCTGACAAGCCAAGACTGAGCACCTCAGTGCGGAGTGCTCATGTTAACACACAGCGCGTGAAGCACTCTTCATAACAGTGTGACCAACTGCCACACAGACAGAGTTCTGTACTTACAAAAAAATAGGAGACATTACTTTTGGGATTACCCTCGTAACATGCATCTAGCAACTAGGGGCCGAATCTAAAAACGTCAACTAACGTTAAGAGCTTCCTAAGAGGGTAGTTTTCCCGCTCAGCGACAAACAACAATGTTAACAGAGGTAGTAATGTTTTACGATGTGCCTAGTTTTAGTCGGCGTTGCTGAATTTGGCTGTGAATTAAGTAAATTTGGGCGCTTACCTCAGGGGCAGAGGGGTAGGTATCGTTGCCACTGCGGAATTAATAGAAGGGAGTGCGGGAATTATTTTATTGTTTGTCTTCCAGTACCGACGACTAACAGACGCGAGCGACTCGCAACTATCAGCTTCATGGTGTATATTTTCACAGGGAAGTAACAAGGATTCCTGAATGCAATTTGCAGAGCTAGTCGTCTTCAAATACGGTGCATATTTGTAATAAAGAATATGAAATTAAATTAAGGATGTAATACAGCATAATGAGTAGAATATGTTAACACAGATGATCGTGTTTCATATTTTAGAATGCATTTTTTTATAAGTACAATACTGTTATTAATCAATCAGTCATTCGCTCACAAACACAACAAGACTTGGTGAGCCAAACACAGTGTAGCAGCTTCGGGGTCGCTCTGAAACAGCGGAAGTCGACGCGGAGTGTACCGAATGGTGCCATGGTGCCGATGTTTAATGGTCAGTTTTTGGGAGCCGGCGGCCAATTTATTGAGCGCTTTTGTATTACGCTGTTGGTACCTCTTAATATGCCTATTTATGCAGGTTACCAATTGACAGTTATAAGAGTCGAAGGGCATAAAAAGTAAGAAGCTGTTGACAGGGAAATGAGACAGTGTGCCTATCGCCGACATTATTACATCTGTACATTGATCAAGCAGCAAAGAAAACAAAAAAGAATTACAATAGGAATTTGAGTCCAGGAAGAACAAGTAAAAACTTTGAGGTTTGCCGATTACTTCGTATTTCTATTAGAGAGTGAAAAGAACTAGGAAGAGCAATTAAACGCAATGGACAGGATCTTGAAAGGAGAACGTAAGATGATCATCAGAAGCAAAACTAGGCTAATGGAATGTTACAGAATTAAATCAGGTGATGCTAAGAGAATCCGATTAGGAAACAAGGCACTAAAAGTATTAGAGTTTTCTATTTGGGGAAAAAAATAGCTGATGGTGGGCGAAGTAGAGTGGATATAAAACGTGGATTAGCAATTGCAAGAAAAGAGTTTCTAAAGAAGGGAGGTTTGTCAACATTGTATATAGATTAAGTGTCTGGAAGCTTATTCTGAAATATCTGTGAGGAGTGTAGCTAGGTATTGAAGATAAATATGGACGATAAACAGTTTAAACAAGAAGAGAAAAATGGTTCGAATGGCTCCGAGCACTATGGGACTTATCTTCTAAGGTCATCAGTCCCCTAGAACTAAGAACTACTTAAACGTAACTAACCTAAGGACATCACACACGTCCATGCCCGAGGCAGGATTCGAACCTGCGTCCGTTGTGGTCGCACGGTTCCAGACTGTAGCGCCTAGAACCTCTCGGTCACCCCGGCCTGCCAAGAAGAGGATAGAAGCTTTTGAAATGTTGTGCCCTACTGAATAGATTTGGTAAGGAAAGAAATTTTTGAATCAACTCGACTAGATCGCATAGGACACATTCTGAGACATCAAGGGATTGTCAATTAGTACTCTGGGCAGGGTGGGGTGGGAGGTTTGTGGAGGGGGACCAAGATAAGAATATAGTAAGCAGATTCAAAAAGACGTCGATTACAGTAGTTATTCGGTGATGAAGAGGCCTCCACAGGGCGAAGTAGCATGGAAAGCTGCATCAAGCCACAACAACAACCAAGTATATGTGCGGCGCGAGGTGAAACCCCACAATGCCAGTATTGGCTCTTGAGCAAAATACTCTGGCGACCACTGTACCAGATCGTCGGGAACAGATCGAAATGTTAATCTGAGAAATCTGATTCCTGTATGGTGCACCCTGAATTTATATTTACCGAAGAATATGGTTTTCTCTCTGCATCTCCTCCTCATAAATTCGTCGGCGAAGTAGGGTTTGCGCCTGGAAGCGCGAGCAGGTACGTGGCCGTCGCCGGGGACGAATCTGTCGCGGCCGGCGATTAGGGTCAATTAAGGGCGGCTAATCGAGTCAGCCCAGCAGGGGCGGTGGGTAGCCAGCAGCCGCGTCCCTATTCGGACGCCTTGGCCTCCATAGGCCCTGCCGCGCGTGTCGGCACGGCGTCCTGTGCGAACCGCCCTTTCACCGGCGCTGCCTTTTCTCTCTTCCAGGACGCGCAGCCCGTCTCCAGTAGAAGGCTTTCATGCGGCTGAAGCATCGAATCATTGTTATATCTATTCAGTACCATAATTAGTTACCAGGTCAGCAACGCACGTTGTAAAATTTATCTTCTACGGTGGTGAGCTGCTAGGACGGAGGCACTGCAGAATTTGCAAGCTGTCTGACTCCGTGCGGAGAAGCTGTCTGAATGATTTCTTTCTCTTTCTTTTCTCCTTAAGTCATGAGTCGTCTGACTTGTTGTTGCGGCCCTCTTCGATTTCCGCTCCTGTGCCATCATTTTCATCTCAGAGCAGCACTTGCAACCTATGGCCTCAATTATATGCAGCATGTGTCCCACTTGGTTCTTGTACTTATGCTATATTACCTGACTGTATAAAACAGGCAACCGGTTACCGCAAAATTTTCCCTTTCCTGTTTCCGATACCCATTATGGGTGACTTCACATTTTAATTAAGTAATTTATGTGACGAGAGCATTATTGGCTTTAAATTCTCCCCTCTACAGCTTTCTCTAGTACCACGCAAGTTATTCTCTGATGTCTTAGAAGATGTCCTATAATTCTGTCCCTTCTTCTTGTCAGTGTTTCTATACATTCTTTTCCTCACCGATTCTCCGAAAAACCTCCTCATTCCTTACCTTTTCAGACCACCTAACTTGAAACATTCTTCTGTAGCACCACATCTCAAAGACTTCGAGTCTCTTTTGCTCCAACTTTTTCACAACGTGCTGCCACACAACGCAGTTCTCCAAACTTACATTGGCAGATAATTCGTCCTCAAAGTAAGACATGTGTTTGATACGAATATACTTTTGTTGGCCAGGATTGCCCATGTTGCCATAGTTAGTCTGCATTTTACGTCCTCCTTGCTCCGTCCACGATGGATTATATTGCTGTCTAGGTAGCAAAATTTCTTAACTTCATGATTCAAAATTCTGATGTTAGGTTTCTCATTGTTGCAATTTCTGCTACTTCTCAATACTTTATCGTTCTTCCATTTAATTCTTCTTCATTTTCACTGACTACAGCACTGCCATCACCGAATCCTATCACTGGTATCCTTTCACCCTGTATTTTAATCTCAGACTTGAACCTTCCTTTCGTATCTCTCATTGCTTTTTCGGTATATAGAATGAACAGTAGGGGTGAAAGACAGCATCCCTGTCTTACACTCTTTCTAACCTGAGCACTTCGTTCTTCGTCTTCCAATATTATTATTCCCACTTGGTTCTTGTACTTATTCTGTATTACCTGACTGTTCTGATACGTATAAAACAGGCAGCCGGTTACCACAAAATATTCCCTTCCCTTTTTCCGACACCCAATAGCGGTGTCTTCACGTCTTAATAAAGTAAATTATGTGACGAGAGTATTATTGGCTTTAAATTCGTTCGTCAGTTACTACATGTAATCGTGATTTTTGTGATGAAGACACCCATAGTCGGTGTCGAAACCTGTTGAAAGTAAAATCTTGTTGTAGCCGGTTCGGTATTTTATACCCCCCATATTCTCGCATTGTTGCTGCCTCACAGCCACGTTTAAAATAGCTACCTGAGTCAGTGTGCTGAAGCATGTTTACCTCGCGGCTTGGTTCATGTGATGCTGCCAATGCCGGTCGATACCAACAGCATACTTAAGTGGCACTAATTTCACTGACACTCACGAAAATTCAGTGAAGGATGTGTGCTGGACCTCTGGCGTTTATGAATGACGAACTGTTATTTAACCATTTATGTAGCATATTAAGTGGGCGACCACTTGGTGAATCATACACTAATATGTTTAAAGAGGATATTTTGTTAGATTGCAGTACTTTTTGTACCATAGCTCTATAGTGAGGAAATCGTCCAAGATATGTAACATATAATAATAAGAAAATACATAAAGAGTGTTTACGAAAATGAAAGACTCATGCCTCTTCCACAGATCCTAAGCAAAAGGTCCGCATTGATGAGGAATAAGCAGCAAAAATCTTTAACATATCATCATGTAATAGTTAGTAACAAACTTGTCACAAAACATGAAAATATTCAGTACTCTGGTGTGCATATGATAATTCTTAAACTATTACAGTCATAATCAAATAGTCCATCTTTTTACGACACTTACTTACAGTGATACTCTGCAAAAGTCAAACACTCGGAAAAATCAAAGTGTTGGAAGCAGCCGACCAAGGACGATGCGCAGACCATTATATTGTGTGGACACGGCAGAGATGGTATCCCACAAGGCAAGTACCAACGGTATTAAATGAAGACAACTTGATGCTAATGTATTGCTAATGGACGTAGCGGACTATTCTGAACAATGGTCGTTAAAGAAATTTTCGTTTTACTCAAACAGACAATGCATTTCCTTTTACCACAGTCTGGTGCTATCCTCTGTGGTGAGACGCTAGGTACTGAGCTGTTTATATTTAAATGCCGCAACTGGCTGTGAGCAAAAATATAGCAAGTCTCTGGAAGAAAGTTTTAATTATTGACAATGGGCATCTTGCAATGACCAGAATTTTCCGTCGGGTATATTTTCTCCTTAATGTCGCATGGGTACAAATGCGACTGAGGAAAGTTGGGCTTTGCTTAAACAGACTTGTCAAGAAAGATCTTAAAGCAACTGTGTATAGAACTAAGATCAAGTTTACCACATACAGCTTTACTTATATAGTTATGAACGTTATTAGCGCCAACGCGTCATCCACGTTGCACCCAAAATTCGTAGAATTTCAGACCTAGTGTGATGGCGCAGTGAATAAGACGCATGACTTATATCCCGGAGCAGTGGTTCTCAGAGTCCAGCTCAGTCATGTTTAAGTTTGCTGTGCCTTTAATGAGCATACGTCATATTTTATGCAACAGTCACATTATTTGAAATTTTTAATAATATTTCCACATCAATCGATTCTTCTAAGAAGATATTGAAGGAGTTGGTCACCAATATATCACTAAGCCTCTTCTCACTCTGAATTTTATTAGTAGTTAAACATTAACAGCTGCCGACAACTTACTGTTTTTTTTTTTTTTTTGAGCAGTGGACACTTTTTTGAACCAAAGTACCTGACAGTAGCTCTTTGTGAAGATTATTCTTATTTCTTGTACTGATTCCACGATCTGAACTGAGCTGCTGATCTGAAAGAGAGAGATATTCACTACGGGAAACTTCATGAAGGAGTAAATAAAGAAAGAAGTAGTTAGCATAGCCAGCTCTTCGAATAGGCCGCTGCAGGACATTCCACACTACATACATAAATCGCTTTACACGCTTTTGGACTCCGAGGACCTCCGCTTGTCAAACAAGCAGTCAACTGCTCCCCGGAGTGTGAACACACTGCCTCTCTATAGCTGTATCCTTTCTCTAACAATCCCTACAAGCTTAAAGTATGACCCTGTAACTGAATAAGAGTCCTTAAAATGATCCCTAGCATTTCCTCTCGCTATGACGCCTAAAAGCGATCTGTGGTTCCCTCAAAAAGTGACTCGACTCAGATTCGTTTCCGCCCTGAGACCTACCCGGTCCAAAAAGAGTCTACATCCAGTACAAAGATACCTATGTGAATGTGATCAAATCGGAAACGCTATGATTCTGAATTAACTGATTCTGTGGCCAGACAGTGAACGGCAACACAAACACTTTACACAAACAAAAATAGATCCTAACTGGCATGGACTCCTTTCACCAGGAACGCCCCATAAACTTTACAGCCCAAATTCCTAAACTAAGAGTGCAACAACTGCAGTGTGTATGAAAAGCAATCGGGGAAACTACGTAGACTGGTCGTACATATCAAAACCAGGAAAAGAATATGCATCACACATCCAGTATTGCTTTTGTTTTGGAATAATCATCGAAAGAATTACCTTACAGATTGGTCAACCAATTAACTGTTCACAGTTTGCTTATGCAAGAGTCCTATGAGCAATAAAATGATGTAGTATATACATAATTGGACAGTATAGTGCTTCGTACATACATACCGATGACTTAAATAACATGTGGACAGGCAGGGAAACGTCAGTTCCAGGGCGTAACCTGAGTCATAAGCAACATCTCATAAAAAATTGTGTATCTTTTCCAGAACGACAGAGGATATTTTAAACTGCACCACAAAATTATTTCCTGTCTGCTGACAAGTATTTGGATGTTTTGAAAATTTTCTATGATATTTTATAAAGTAATGACACAATGGAAAATCTTCATGAGCCAGTTACTGGGAACAAAGAATAAGCACGGTGTAACGGGTGTAAGTGCAGATATTACTATTGGTAATTGAGGAGAGTGTGCTGAACAACATTGTGTCAGTATTTACATCATTTTCAGGCTAAAAATTAGAGATATTAGAAGTTGTATATTTTTACTTTGGTTAGAAACTCCAGGTACATGTGGTAAGAGCAAGCCATTGGTGCTTATTTTCCCCTGGGCAGCAGCTCAGGTGTTGAAATGTCGATGTGTTGATGCAAAACCGTTAGTCTATGCTGACAGATGCAGTCCATTTAATGGTGCAATACGACCGGGCAGAAAAATCAGGTCATAAGGTTTGTGACGTCTTTATGGGAGCACTGTTCTAAGCAGAGAAAAAGTAAGCAAGACACTCGTGAGTGTACATATCTGCACTTATACCCGTTAGATCCTGTACAAGATTCTCCGAATAGTAACTAAGGAACGATGTCTTTTGCAATGTGACTTCACAGTATACTCCTTATTTTGGTGAAAAGAAACAGCTGTTACAGTTATTCCAGGTATTTGTAATACACTCTGTATATTGCTGGCCGTTCATGAACATCAATAAATTAACCAGCGCTTTTCGTCCTCTGATATGGATAACTGAAATAAAAAGGATATTATAAACTAGTGTGGGACATTGTTGACGACATGTATTTGTAAAACTAACGTTTTAGAATTGCGTCGCGTCATTCAAAAACCATGAAAAGTGAGATGAGCTTTTGAATTGACTGACTACCTGATAATGACAGATACTGTCTCCACGTAGAGTGACAGTTGAAAAAGGAAGTATTCGATTTGCTTCTTTTAGATTTTTTCTTTATTTTGCTGCGCATACATCGGAGCAGCACCTGGTCAGGTGATAAGAGTGATTGGTGTGGAAATTCCTAGCAGGTTAAAATTGTGTGTCAGACCGAAACTCGAACACAGGACCTTTGCCTTTAGAAGGCAAGTGCTTTACCGACTGAGATACCCGAGCACGACTCAACACTTGTCCTCACACCTTCACTTCCGCCATCTTCACTTTCGCCATTTCCTCGCCCTCTACCTTCTAAACTTCACAAAGTTCTTCAGCGAAACTTTCAAGACCAGCACTCCCTTCTTCCAGGAGATCTTCTGACGGGTCGCGAGTCGTGCTTGTTTAGATAGCTTAGTAGAGCATTTGTCCACTACGGTCGCAGGTTCGAATCCTGCCTCGGGCGTGGATGTGTGTGATGTCCTTAGGTTAGTTAGGTTTAATTAGTTCTAAGTTCTAGGGGACTGATGACCACAGAAGTTAAATCCCATAGTGCTCAGAGCCATTTGAACCATTTTAACCAAGCATTTGTCCGCGAAAGGCAAAGGTCACCAGTTCGGTCTCGGTGCGGTACATAGTTTTAATTGACAAGAAGATTCATGTCAATGCACACTCCACTGCAAAGTGAAAAATTTCATTGTGGAGTGATTTATGCGTTTAGGAACATTAAGCTATAAAACAGAGTCTCATTCAGCTTCCAAAATCTGTTACGCAGTGTCAGGAAATGTATCGTCGCTTTCACTTAACAAATGGTTTCGATGAAAATAAAATAACGCAATACAATATGAGGTAGAAAGATAACGCATAACAATGTAATCTAAACCATAAATTACGCGCACTAACCCCGTCCCTGATGTGAATTCGCGTGAAAAACACCAGGTATGTTCATGTATCGTTCACCTGTAGGGTTAAACAATACTCTAACAATAATGTTACTGGTATCGGCATATTCAACGTTCATACGTAACTTCCTGCCTGGTATCTACCGATACATTCTATTCGTACATAAACTTAAAACAAACAATTATTTTAGGATAGATACAGACAGGATACCCCGGAGTGAAAGATCCTCTTTATGCTGCTTAAGATAGTTCATGTAAATATGCACTGTTACCAAAGATGTTAGTGTAACCTACGTGGAAATCAGCTGCAGGCTATCACCAAAATACACTTAGGGATGCATCTCAGAAACACACAAACGTGCACTTAGAGCTCCTTATTATTCGGTGACTTGTGACATCATAAAGCTTCCTTCCGTTGCTCCATAGCCTGATGTCGGCCTGATTTCTATCTCATCAAACAAGGTTTTGCATTGTTTGTAGTGACCAATAGCTTCCGGCCAACAGCGCTGCTGCAGAAAGCCATTCTCATTGCCTCTCCACGTATAGTTTTTTTTATTCTAGTTTGTAATCAAATTTCAACGGAAGCTCTGCGCATCAACCGATGCAGGAGGTTGGCCAAAAATTCGCACTGCACATAGAGTTCGTAATACTGGGAGACTTCGTAGAAAAAAAGGCCTGCCAGAGGGACTTCTCGAGTAAGCACTTCAAACTAACTTCGACAACATGGCCCCTAGGTAAATATGAGTACCACGAAATCTCTTTGACTCGATTTTCCAACTTCCGAGTCCAACAAATACGGCCCGTTCACATCGTCCAGGACTTCTCCGTGATTACGAGGTGCATTCAAGTTCTAAGGGCTCCGATTTTTTTTCTAATTAACTACTCACCCGAAATCGATGGAACTAGCGTTACTTCTCGACGTAATCGCCCTGCAGACGTACACATTTTTCACAAAGCTGACGCCATGATTCCATGGCAGCGGCGAAGGCTTCTTTAGGAGTCTGTTTTGACCACTGGAAAACCGCTGAGGCAATAGCAGCATGGCTGGTGAATGTGCGGCCACGGAGAGTGTCTTTCATTGTTGAAAAAAGCCGAAAGTCACTAGGAGCCAGGTCAGGTGAGTAGGGAGCATGAGGAATCACTTGATAGTTGTTATCACGAAGAAACTGTAGCGTAACGTTAGCTAGATGTGCGGGTGCGTTGTCTTGGTGAAACAGCACACGCGCAGCCCTTCCCGGACGCTTTGTTGCAGTGCAGGAAGGAATTTGTTGTTCAAAACATTTTCGTAGGATGCACCTGTTACCGTAGTGCCCTTTGGAGCGCAATGGGTAAGGATTACGCCCTCGCTGTCCCAGAACATGGACACCATCATTTTTTCAGCACTGGCGGTTACCCGAAATTTTTTTGGTGGCGGTGAATCTGTGTGCTTCCATTGATCTGATTGGCGCTTTGTTTCTGGATTGAAAAATGGCATCCAGGTCTCATCCATTGTCACATTCATGCTGTCGTTGCTCATCAACATTGCTTGGCAACATGCCACACGGGCAGCCATGTGGTCGTCCGTCAGCATTCGTGGCACCCACCTGGATGACACTTTTCGCATTTTCAGGTCGTCATGCAGGATTGTGTGCACCGAACCCACAGAAATGCCAACTCTGGAGGCGATCTGTTCAACAGTCATTCGGTGATCCCCCAAGACAATTCTCTCCACTTTCTCGATCATGTCGTCAGACCGGCTTGTGCGAGCTCGAGGTTGTTTCGGTTTGTTGTCACACGATGTTCTGCCTTCATTAAACTGTTGCACCCACGAACGCACTTTCGACGCATCCATAACTCCATCACCACATGTCTCCTTCAACTGTCGATGAATTTCAATTGGTTTCACACCACGCAAATTCAGAAAACGAATGATTGCACGCTGTTCAAGTAAGGAAAACGTCTCCATTTTAAGTATTTAAAACAGTTCTCATTCTCGCCGCTGGCGGTAAAATTCCATCTGCCATACGGTGCTACCATCTCTGGGACGTATTGACAATGATCGCGGCCTCATTTTAAAACAATGCGCATGTTTCTATCTCTTTCCAGTCCGGAGAACAAAAATCGGCGGCCTTAGAACTTGAATGCACCTCTTAATTCAGAGAGAATATCTGCTAGTAGTTACGTGCCTGACATATGGCCCATTATCATACAGCGAATTCAGTGGCCTGCATGTGGGGATTTGAACGTCCGTGTAGCCTGGTTGTAGTCAAGCGAAAAGACAAGTCGTGGATTTGTTCTACATCTACATGGATACGCTGCAAATCACATTTAAGTGCCTGGCAGGGATGCTGCGTGTCATTATTCTAGGAGGTAAATTCCCTGATACGAATCAACTGGGTTGTGATTGTTCATTGTTGGGCACCATTCTCGCGATATGTCATGTTGTATTTCGAAAACACTTTGGGACAACTTTATTTGATGCCATAGAGAACATCTAGTCCAATACGCCAATAGAAATTCAACCAGAAGCAGAGGAAATGAAACAAATTGATAGGAATATAAAAATTGAATGCTCTTAGGGAACGGATTAAAGTTGCATAAATGAAACATATTAATGAGGCTACGATAACTAAGCTTAGGGTACGAATTTTACTGAAATACAGCAGGAACGGGGTAATACCTAGCTTCTGGGCATTTTAAGCAGATGCTAAGATACACTGTGTGATATTTATTAAACGTTGTGAAGATATTCATCACATAACAGGTATTAGGTGAATAAACTTTCATTTTATTCGGAACTGTAGTCTGTTATCAACAACGGTATTAAATGTAACTCCCACAGGCACGTGTACACTCTTGTACACTTTATAGCTTCTAAAAGCCTCAGAATGTCACCTTAACGATCTTCTTTCCATTGAGGAAACAATCACTGTCAGTTAAAGAACTGGAGAGTGGTATGAAAGATTGCTTCTTCCCATCGCATGCAAGACGCTGTTCATCTTGTAAGGAAATTAAAGTAGATAGTGTGAGTACAGGCAATACTCGATAAAACAGCATGCCGGATTTCAAACAACACAAAATCTCCAAGATTAGGGACGTTTTACTGAATCTCGATACTTAGCACGAACTTGAATGAGAGATGCTATTAATAGTTTACACAGCGAAACTCTGTCTCTAAATCTGGCAAAAATTTCAAACAGTTTCTGATCGTATGCGAAGTATGCCAACGGCAAGGCACAATCAATATCTTCATTGCGTGATCGTAATGGCGTGATCGTAATAGCGACACAGAAGCAGAGTCAGTAAACACGGATTGCTGGAACTAGTTCACAAAAGGAAATACAGTAAATATGCCAGCACGCCTATCAAAAATAGCGGCCACAATGAGCAATTGAGAAACAGATACATCCAACTTAGCGAAGTAACTCAAGATAATAAAGCCACGTGTTCCAGTCTAGATTGCACATCAATTAGGTTGTTTTCGGAGTATGCTGATGAAACAGATCTAGTTGTAACGATCATATACAACCGCTAGCTAGACGATAGATTCGTACATGAAGAATGGAAAGTTGCAAATGTGACACCAGTACACAAGAAAGGAACTACTAGTAATCCGCTGACCTGGAGACCCATATCTCTGATTCCAGTTCGCAGTAGAATACCAGGACATGCAGAGTGCTCCAACATTACGAAATATCTCGACAAAAGTGATCTATTGATGCATAACCAGCACGGATTAAGAATATGTCATTCTTGTAAGACAGTACTACCTCTTATCTTATTTCTCTATTATCATAAAGGTCACAGTCGAAATAACTGACGGGAAGCTACCTAGTGAAAACGAGTGAGATCTGCCATTCCGCTAGGGAGTGTTATAGTTCCTCTGCTGTTCTTAATCAATATAAATAATTTAGGAGACAAAATGAGCAGCTCGCTTCAAGTGTTTTCGTCTGGTAAAAGCATCAGGAAATCAAAGCTAATAGCAAAATGATTTAGAAAAGGTGTCTAAATGGGGTCAAAAGTGGTCACTGACCGTAATCAATAAAAATTGTGTGGACATCCACATGGATACTAAAATAAATCCGTTAAATATCGATTACATAATAAATCACACCAAATTAAATTTATAGGTTCAGTTAAATACCTAAGGATTACAATTACAAATTTAAGTTCAAACCGCCACAGAGAAACTGATGTATGAAAGGTGAACCAAATACTGCGTGTTATTGCCTGAACACTTATAAGATGCAACGAACCTACTGTCTGCATACATTTGCCAGACAGAAATGACGGAACGCGTATAGAAAGTTCAAAGAAGGGCAAATCTTCGTGTATTATCGCCAAATAGGGGAGGGAGGTGACAGAGGCCTTTTTCCAATGTGGCGACGTCTTTTTACGAAATTTCAGTCATCGAGTTCCTGCCCCGAAGACCAAAATACAGGGTGTACCCCTATTTTGTTGACCACTACCTACATAGGGTGAAATAAGCATCTTAATAAAATAAGGGGAATCAGAACACGCAAGGGAAGATTTAGGTGGTCTCATTTAGGCTACCATATGTTGTCCCAGGGCGAAACAGTAGAAAAATAGTCTGAAAGCGGTTCTATGAACCCATTGCCAAACACATAAGTGTGAACAGCAGAGTAATCATGTATATGTAGATGCACTCTTTGGAGACAAGTCAGGAAACAAAGCAGACCAGTCGAAGATGCCTAACTACACACTGGCGAATATACAACTATTGATAAATCTGTCCTGTTGTTATTCCCAATCACTCCCCAAATCACGGAGAGGAGTGGGTCTGGAGCTGCGACCTTTCGCTAGGTCGTCTACGGACTCGTTGACGTCGAGCTGGTAGTCTCACCCAGCGTCCCAGTCGATTCTGGCTGTGCACTGTGCAAGTCTTCGTTGTCTATGGTATGGTGTCAGCAGTAAGTGACGCATTGTAACTCAAGATATCATCCTAGGTTCTAGTAGTATTTTCCATGCGTTTCGTCGGGAAACCGCCTGAAACATCTTCCCGTGCTTCAGCTGTTCTCATCTGTCTGTCAGTCTGTGGAACAGTAATACGGTGATGATGTCTTTCTGTAAGGATTCGTACCTAGTCTTGTTGCCACACAATCTCGTCACCACTAATTCTGCAAGCAAAGCCCCTCATGCCAATTGTTCTACCTTTCTAACAAAAAAATGACGTGAGCTGCTCATGTACGTTCTAACCATGCTGAGTTTCTTCACATGGAATGTTCCTATAACCCAGCACCCATCATATACTCTCGTAATTCTTCATCTTTAGGAATGCATTTCATGTACTGAAAATATGCTGGCACATGGATGTGATTTTAGTCAAGGCGTCCCACTGACAAGGAAATACTGGTGTATCAATTTAGTAGAGTTATGTGAAGGTGTTCACGGGGTAAGAATTCCCATTCCCGTTAGTGTAGTATTTTCTCAAATACAGGGCTACCGTTAGATATTGTAGGTATGTCTAGCTCATGGGAATACTAATGTCTATTAGAAGTTTTAGTTGGTAGCTTATCGGCTTCACCTTTTTTCTTACAAATGAAATAACGCTTTTGCTCTCATGAGGTCCTGGTTGTTGCTCAAGAACTATTGCCATCTTCACTGACATAAATAAAGATTCTGTTACCGGACTGAAACTGATACCCAAGAACCAACAGCCTATTATCTAGTTTCTTTCTATAGAAACTACCAGTACACTTTATAATATCTCTCCTTATTTGTCTGCCTTTACATATCTATACTTGTAACCACCCTCCTCATCTTTAAGTTCGTACCTTTTTACAACGGAAAGGCGTCAACATGTTACTTTGTATTGCTTCAAGAAGATGATGGAGTAGTCAGACAAGTGCTAAAGATTTATCTGTGGCTTTTCTTCTACAACAATAATTTATGTGTGGTTTGATTAACAAAAATAAAGGATGGGGAAGGTGGCAATTAAATTAAGAACTTGCCAATATATTCAGAATTAAAGTTACATCTTAGAATGTGGCGTAGTACTACCTTGAAAAACTATGTAAAACAATAGACTTGACAGACGAAAGAAGCAAGCGGTAACAGTGATACAACTGCTCAAATATAGCGTCCTACAAGAAAAATACCATCACGAGACAACATAATCTCCGGAGGAACTGCAGCTGACGCGAGAGGTGCGTATATCACAACTACCGAGCTGTCTGCAGTCCAGCTATTTTTATTACGACTCGACTAGTTTCTGAATTATTTTACCGGCACTGGGCGTTAAAAACACATACACTGAAGAGCCAAAGAAACTGGTACACCTGCCTAATATCGTGTAGGGCCCCCGCGAGCACGCAGAAGTGTCGCAGCACGGCGTAGGATGGATTGGACTAATGTCTGTAATTCTGGAGGAACTAATACCATGAATCCTGCAGGGCTGTCCATAAATCCGTAAGAGTACGAGACGGTGGAGATCTCTTCTCAACGGCACGTTGCAAGGCATCCCAGATATGCTCAATAATGTTATGTCAGGGGAGTCTGGCGGAAGTGTTTAAACTCAGAAGAGTGTTCCTGCAGCCACTCGGTAACAGTGCTGGACATGAGGGGTGTCGCATTGTCTTGCTGGAATGACCCGAGTCCGTCGGAACGCTCAATGGACATGATTGGATGCGGGTGATCAGATAGGATGCTTACTTACGTGTCACGTGTCAGAGTCGTATTTAGTCTTACCAAGGGTTCCATATCATTCTAGTTGCACACGCCCCACACCATTACACAGCCTCCACCAGCTTGAACAGTCCTCTGCTGACATGCAGGGCCAATGGATTCAGAAGGTTGGCTTAATACCCGAACACGTCCATCCACTCTACAGAAATTTAAACGAGACTCGTTCGACCGGGCAACTTGTTTGCAGTCATTAACAGTCCAATATCGGCGTTGACGGGCCCAGGCGAGGCGTAAAGATTTATGTTGTGCAGTTGTCAAGCGTACACGAGTGGGCCTTCAACTCCGAAAACTCATATCGATGATGTTTCGTTGACTGGTTCGCACAATGACACTTGTTGCTGGCCCAGAACTGAAATCTGCAGAAACTTGCGGAAGGGTTGCACTTGTGTCACACTGAACAATTCTCTTCTTGAGTCGTCGTTGGTCCGGTTCTTGCAGGATCATTTTCTGGCAACAGAGATGTGGTAGATTTCATGTTTCAACGGATTCCTGATATTCAAGGGACTCTCGTCAAATGATCGTACAGGAAAAACCACACTTTCATCGCTACCTTGGAGACACTGTGTCCCATCGCCCGTGCGCCGATTTTAACATCACATTCAGACTTACTTAAATCTTGGCAACAGGTCATTGTATCAGCAGTAACCGATCTAACAACTGCGCCAGTCACTTGTTATCTTACATAGGCGCTGCCGACCACAGCGCCGTATTCTGCCAGTTTACACATCTCTGTATTTGAATATGCGTGCCTATACGAGTTTCTCTGGCGCTTCAGCGTAGAACGATAAAGAACACTGCCCAATCGTAATCTTATAATTAGAAACCTCAAATGTCTTTGCTGTAAAAAACAGCATAAAAAATTACTCCAAGGACATGTTAACCATGATAATGATGTTAAAAAGTACGCAAGTTTATCTTGACTTATTACATACCCAGCTGGAACCACTCAGCTGTGATTAAATCTTATAGAGCTACCATACCGGAGGATGTTGACTGCTACGTTTTACATCATGATCCAAGTAATCCCAGATAGTTTCTTTGGGATTAAGATAGGGTAAGTTAACGAGGCAATCGACGTGCGATTGGAAGCGTGAATGTATGCTGCCCGGAAAGGACATAATTTCGTACACACGCCATACACACTCGAATCTCCTATGAGAACACCACTCACAATCATACGTGCACAGTCTCAACTTCTTTTTCAGCATTGTTTATTGACGAAGCGTAGGTGGATTCTAGTCGCACACTTCCGCTGCAGAATGATTGACATGGATCTGAACTGACTGGTAGCAGCGGTTCCTGTTATGTTTGACGCTGACTGCCACTGACAAGTCGTGATATTTGTCTCTTGTCCTTGTCGGTTACAACTTTTTAGAAAACTGTTCTTATAATGCATTACATGGCATTGAATAGTACACTGCCGGCCGGAGTGGCCGTGCGGTTCTGGGCGCTACAGTCTGGAGCCGAGCGACCGCTACGGTCGCAGGTTCGAATCCTGCCTCAGGCATTGATGTGTGTGATGTCCTTAGGTTAGTTAGGTTTAATTAGTTCTACGTTCTAGGCGACTGATGACCTCAGAAGTTAAGTCGCATAGTGCTCAGAGCCATTTGAACCATTTGAATAGTACACTATTCTTGTTGACAATTTGTACAGGCCAACTTCAATTACGGTTGCAGCTTATATGCAACAAATATGTAACGTAGCTAACGTCAATATTGCAGCAGCAGCGGCTAATATTGCCTATGGTTGTCTGTGAAACTGGACTTGATAAGCAACCTGAGCTATCAGTAAATGGAATGTAACCTGCATAACGCTGTGTATGAGTTGTATGAGTGTCAGTTTCATTGTCATTTCAGCCCTCAACAGATCGTTATATGAAAAACTTAAAACTAACATTTGCGTAAGCTATCTCACTGCGGTTTTGAACAAGAATTTTACGAGTGATACAGAATCTGAATTGTGCAACGGAATTTACTGGACTAGGGTACATGAATGTTGTGGTGTCTCAGTGTCTCCGTTTTGGCCCTACGTTTTTCACTCGCCTCTTTAGATGACTGCCTTTTTCCATGTGTTTTGCAGCAACGCGCAGCAGCATGCAGGAGCAGCGGCTAAAGCTTATTGTTACTAAGAATAAATTTAATAAAAAGGTGTTTGATTGGGTCCTGTTAACTACTAAAGAAATTCTGAGAAGGGATCTCATAAATTAAGTCTATTTAAAACTTCATATCCATCATGAACAATTACTAATAATGACAATGACAAATGACGTATGTATCAATAATGGCTGAGTGGCAGATTAACAAATTATTTCAATTTCAACATTGCATTAACATCTAGTAACTACAGTATATATTTAGATGTGGAGCGTAAATAGTGTTATTTGTTGGAAAAAGAGGATTCTTTCGGTGACAAGCAAAACATGGGATTATTACAAACTCATGCTAACATTCACGAGCCTAAGAATCCAATTGCTTTTGCGCTATGCTTGCGAATTTTACCTTGAATTCCATCTTCAAGCATAGTTAAGGGTAATTAGAGCGGAAAAGCTATTTTCGCGTTTTCAGATTTTTATCTCATTATAAAATTTGCAATTTTCCGAATAAAATTATATATATATATATATATATATATATATATATATATATATATATATATATATATATATATCACTTCTAAACTCACATAGGAAGTATTTTATCTTATTTTTTTAAACATAATCTGCACCAGTTGAAGCTGTTAAGATTTTTACGTGCATTACTTCAAAATATAATAAAATCGGTAATTTTTTGAATAGAAGGCTGTGGATTGCTGTGTTATAAAGGTTAAATTACGTGTTTGTATTGGCAGCACTGTCAAAAACAGTATCGTATCGTTTCATTGTATAAACATGCGTTTTTTTTTTCGTCATCAGTCTACTGACTGGTTTGATGCGGCCCGCCACGAATTCCTTTCCTGTGCTAACCTCTTCATCTCAGAGTAGCACTTGCAACCTACGTCCTCAATTATTTGCTTGATGTATTCCAATCTCTGTCTTCCTCTACAGTTTTTGCCCTCTACAGCTCCCTCTAGCACAATGGAAGTCATTCCCTCATGTCTTAGCAAATGTCCTATCATCCTGTCCCTTCTCCTTATCAGTGTTTTCCACATATTCCTTTCCTCTCCTTTCCTCTCCTCATTCCTTACCTTATCAGTCCACCTAATTTTCAACATTCATCTATAGCATCACATCTCAAATGCTTCGATCCACTTCTGTTCCGGTTTTCCCACAGTCCATGGTTCACTACCATACAATGCTGTACTCCAAACGTACATCCTCAGAAATTTCTTCCTCAAATTAAGGCCGGTATTTGATATTAGTAGACTTCTCTTGTCCAGAAATGCCTTTTTTGCCATAGCGAGTCTGCTTTTGATGTCCTCCTTGCTCCGTCCGTCATTGGTTATTTTACGGCCTAGGTAGCAGAATTCCTTAACTTCATTGACTTCGTGACCATGAATCCTGATGTTAAGTTTCTCGCTGTTCTCATTTCTACTACTTCTCATTACCTTGGTCTTTCTCCGATTTACTCTGAAACCATTCTGTGTACTCATTAGACTGTTCATTCCGTTCAGCAGATCATTTAATCCTTCTTCACTTTCACTCAGGATAGCAATGTCATCATTGAATCGCATCATTGATATCCCTTCACGTTGTATTTTAATTCCACTCCTGAATCCTTCTTTTATTTCCATCATTGCTTCCTCAATGTACTGATTGAAGAGTAGGGGCGAAAGGCTACAGCCTTGTCTTACACCTTTCTTAATACGAGCACTTCGTTCTTGATCGTTCACTCTTATTATTCCCTCTTGGTTGTTGTACATATTGTATATGATCCGTCTCTCCCTATAGCTTACCCCTACTTTTTTCAGAATCTCGAACAGCTTGCACCATTTTATATTGTCGAACGCTTTTTCCAGGTCGACAAATCCTATGAAAGTGTCTTGATTTTTCTTTAGCCTTGCTTCCATTATTAGCCGTAACGTCAGAATTGCCTCTCTCGTCCCTTTACTTTTCCTGAAGCCAAGCTGACCGTCACCTAGCGCATTCTCAATTGTCTTTTCCATTCTTCTGTATATTATTCTTGTAAGCAGCTTCGATGCATGAGCTGTTAAGCTGATTGTGCGATAATTCTCGCACTTGTCAGCTCTTGCCGTCTACGGAATTGTGTGGATGATGCTTTTCCGAAAGTCAGATGGTATATCGCCAGACTCATATATTCTACACACCAACGTGAATAGTCGTTTTGTTGCCATTTCCCCAATGATTTTAGAAATTCTGATGGAATGTTATCTATCCCTTCTGCCTTATTTGACCGCAATCCTCCAAAGCTCTTTTAAATTCCGATTCTAATACTGGATCCCCTATCTCTTCTAAATCGACTCCTGTTTCTTCTTCTATCGCATCAGACAAATCGTCACTCTCATAGAGGCTTTCAATGTATTCTTTCCACCTATCTGCTCTCTCCTCTGCATTTAACAGTGGAATTCCCATTGCACTCTTAATGTTACCACCGTTGCTTTAAATGTCACCAAAGGTTATTTTGACTTTCCTGTATGCTGAGTCTGTCCTTCCGACAATCATATTTTTTTCGATGTCTTCACATTTTTCCTGCAGCCATTTCGTCTTAGCTTCCCTGCACTTCCTATTTATTTCATTCCTCAGCGACTTGTACTTCTGTATTCCTGATTTTCCCGGAACATGTTTGTACTTCCTCTTTTCATCAATCAACTGAAGTATTTCTTCTGTTACCCACGTTTTTTTCGCAGCTACCTTCTTTGTACCTACGTTTTCCTTCCCAACTTCTGTGATGGCCCTTTTTAGAGATGTCAATTCCTCTTCAACTGTACTGCCTACTGCGCTATTCCTTATTGCTGTATCTATAGCGTTAGAGAACTTCAAACGTATCTCGTCATTCTTTAGTACTTCCGTATCCCAGTTCTTTGTGTATTGATTCTTCCTGACTAATGTCTTGAACATCAGCCTACTCTTCATCACTACTATATTGTGAACTGAGTCTATATCTGATCCTGGGTACACCTTACTATCCAGTATCTGATTTCGGAATCTCTGTCTGACCATGATGTAATCTAATTGAAATCTTCCCGTATCTCCCGGCCTTTTCCAAGTATACCTCCTCCTCTTGTGATTCTTGAACAGGGTATTCGCTATTACTAGCTGAAACTTGTTACAAAACTCAATTAGTCTTTCTCCTCTTTCATTCCTTGTCCCAGGCCCATATTCTCCTGTAACCTTTTCTTCTACTCCTTCCCCTACAACTGCATTCCAGTCGCCCATGACTATTAGATTTTCGTCCCCCTTTACATACTGCATTACCCTTTCAATATCCTCATACACTTTCTTTATCTGTTCATCTTCAGCTTGCGACGTCGGCATGTATACCTGAACGATCGTTGTCGGTGTTGGTCTGCTGTCGATTCTGATTAGAACAACCCGGTCACTGAACTGTTCACAGTAACACATCCTCTGCCCTACCTTCCTATTCATAACGAATCCTACACCTGTTATACCATTTTCTGCTGCTGTTGATATTACCCGATACTCATCTGACCAGAAATCCTTGTCTTCCTTCCACTTCACTTCACTGACCCCTACTATATCTAGATCGAGCCTTTGCATTTCCCTTTTCAGATTTTCTAGTTTCCCTACCACGTTCAAGCTTCTGACATTCCACACCCCGACTCGTAGAACGTTATCCTTTCGTAGATTATTCAGTCTTTTTCTCATTGTAAACTCCCCCTTGGCAGTCCCCTCCAGGAGATCCGAATGGGGGACTATTCCGGAATCTTTTGCCGGTGGAGAGATCATCATGACACTTCTTCAATTACAGGCCACATGTCCTGTGGATACACGTTACGTGTCTTTAATGCAGTGGTTTCCATTGCCCTCTGCATCCTCATGTCGTTGATCATTGCTGATTCTTCCGCCTTTAGGGGCAATTTCCCACCCCTAGGACAAGAGAGTGCCCTGAACCTCTATCCGCTTCTCCGCCCTCTTTGACAAGGCCGTTGGCAGAATGAGGGTGACTTCTTATGCCGGAAGTCTTCTGCCGCTAATGCTGATTATTTACCAAAATTTAGGCAGTGGCGGGGATCGAACCCGGGACCCAAGATGTTTTGATTATGGATCAAAGACGCCACACCTTTTTTTTTGTACATATTTTTCAACTGACATTTAAAAGTAATAAACCACGGGTACAGTTTACATGCGTTGTATATCAAAATGCTATCGTTTTTCCGAGGAAAAGTTACGAATAGATTGGCAAATTTCTCAAAAAGTACAGTATGACGCCAAAACGAAGTGTTTTTAAGTAACGTGGGTTTCATGGTAATAGATTTTCGAATAAAGGGAAACATTGTGTTCAAAATGTGGCGTGTGAAGTTACAGACAATGGAATACAGGCAAACTCATCAGTATCTAGAGAAACACCCGTTAGTGCTTCGAAGATTAAAATAAAACGCAGTTATACACAGATTACTCAGAACTGAAGTGATGTAAATGGTAGGTTAGGTTATATTGTGACAAATTTACACATCCTAATAAGGATGTTAGGTGAATGTGTGTGTTGTAAAATATGTGAAGGGGCAGTTAGTTTACATGAAGACGGTGAGGTATCAAATGGACTACCCAGAAAACTTATCATTAATTGTGTCAGTTGTACATATACTCATTCATTTTGGAATTCTGATAAGTGTAAAGATAATTATTTTGAAGTAAATGTTAGGTGGTTTTATGGATTGAGAGCTATTGGCAAAGGAGACACAGCAGCAGAAACAATGTGTGCTGTGATGAATATGCCACGCCCACCTGGTACAATCGACAAGTATGCAGGATTTATTGGAGCTACTGTGGAATCTGTTGCATGTGAGTCAATGAAGGATGCGGCAAACGAAGCTATTGAAATAAATGATGGTATGACTGATACACTCTAGCTTTTGATGGCACTTGGCAGAAGCGCAGCTACAGTTCTAAGAATTCTGTTGCTATGGTGACCAGTGTGCATATTGGAAAGGTAATAGATTTCCAGATTTTAACAAAACATTGTCATAAGTAATTTTTTTTAATAATCCGAGGCGACAGTCATAATATATTTCATTAAAGCCAGTACCGCCATGTTAGGCACTGTGTAACACTTAAAACACTTGATAATGACACTTTGAAGCGGAAATCATGTTCATGTAAGTGTAACTGTAACACTGCAAGTAAACAACAGTCTAATGGTGGTACTGACATTAAAAAAATTGTCATAAGTGTCAATCAGGGAATGAAGAAGGGCATATTTGTGACAGAAATTATGAAGGAACAAGTGGTTGTGCGGAGACCTCTGCAGCTATTGAAATTTTTAGTCGATCTGTGAACGAAGGGGAAGTGCGTTACTAGGTTCTCAGTTGACGGAGACTCAAAAGCATATAATAGTGGAGTAGGTGCTCAGCCGTATGGTGAAAAGATTATCACAAAACTGGAATGTGTTGGTCATGTACAGAAGAGGATTGGCACCAGGTTGAGGAAGATGACACAAGAAACTTTCTGATGGTAAAACAATAAGAGGCAGGCTGTCAGACAAAATGATTGATGACAAAACAGCAGTATTATAGGATGGCTATTGGAAATAATACTGAGGATTTGTTGAAAATGAAGCAGGCGGTATGGGCTACCCTATTCCATGTTTCTGCGTTTATTCCATACACACGGCACTGAAACATTAGCTCGCCGCCATGGCCTATGACAGCCGAGGAGAGTCGCACTTCTAACCTACAGAACTCCAAAGTGAAAAGTATTCACTTTTTGTGTGTGTATGTGTGGGGGCGGGGGGGGGGGGGGGGGGGGGGGGGGGGAGGGAGGGGACTCTTAGACAGCCTGACAAAAAAAGTTCGTACACGTACACAGAATCGGCGGGTATGTAAATGATTAGAGTTGCAACTCTTTGTGACAGGTTGAACGGTCGCCAGAGTGCGTTAGTATTGTTTGGGTTTAATGTTGTTACCAGACCTGCTAGGGTATATTAGGGAAGTGAACAGCTTCATATGTTGAGTGATAGTTCTCAAAGACACGCAGACGCTGGGTAACCGTGTGATACAGCTTTATTACCACCTGACAGAGTTCTAAAGGGGCCTCACAATGTGACTCCATCTGGTCGGCTGATCGAATCGTAATAATTGTGGGGTATTCGGTTATGACAGTGGTATAGTGTTGGACTACTTGGAGACGTGAGGGTACGCATAAACAGTCTGTCCCGCAGGAAAGGTGGCTGATATGAAATAAAATACAAGACGTTGTTTATTTTCTTGCCTACATTACTTTCTACTCAAAAGTGGCTCGTTCTGAGTAAATACGCAACTGGAAGCGTTGGAAAAACCGTTCGAAAGAATCTGATATTCGAGCTTTGAATCTGCTTGCTGTACCACGGTCGTAGCCTTCTGGATATTTGAAATCGTGTCGAAATGCTTTCTATTCGTTGCCATTTTCAGTTTTTGAAATGACCAGAAGTCTCGAGGAGACAAATCAGGCGTGGAAGGAGGGCATTTTGAGCCACGAAGTCGCGTAAGACCTTGTCGTAATGCAACAAACACCACGTTCTTTAACCCTTTCACCCCGGCGCCGTGATACGGCGCATTTTTCGCGCTGCCCGCGGCGCTACTCGGCCCTACTTTCACACTCGTTGTGTTATCGAAATTATTGTACTTAATGCTATATATTTATTCGGGAAAATATTTATACAAATCACACAGGTTTTTGATATGTGTATCGTGTCTGTGCACAAATCCAGGTCTGGGGATGTCAATGGAACACCTGGAATAGCACGTGTACTTCATGTAGATGCAGCTACAACAGGTGTTTCGTATTCATCGTCAGATTCGGACGATGAGTTGCTTTCAAGTCTCTATCCAGTATGAGAGAAAGAGCCACGGTATATCACTTATCACTTATAGTAGAAACTAATTCAGGCTAACAATATGCCACTTGAGTGACTCTGTTGTTGACTAAAGACTTTGAACAACGCCGCTAGATGGTGCATAGGAAAGACTTCCACACAATTCGTGCGTAGTGAAGCGGAGTAATATGGCGCGAGGCGGAACTGCTACAGCAGGCTGGGCGGCACATGCCGCACTCGACTGCTGCAGCGGCCCATAGGTTGAGCGACACATCGCTCCCGACTGCAGAAGTTCACCGTAGCGAAAGGGTTAGTTGCGGTATTCAGGAGTAACACAAATAGTAATCAGCAATCATAAATTGGAAATCTGTGCTAAGTTTCTATGGGACCAAACTGCTAAGGTCATCTATCTCTAGGTTTACACAAATCTAACTTAAACGAACGCTAAGGACAACTCGCGCGCATACACACACACACACACACACACACACACACACACACACACATGCCCGAGGGAGGGACCGAACCAGCGACGGGGGAAGCCGCGCGAACCGTGGCAAGTTGCTTGAGACCGCGCCGCTTCCCCGCGCGCCAATCTGCAGTTACCATATCACCTTCTGTAGAAAATTCCTTTTGAATCATAGAAAACAGTGAGTAGTGTTTTGTCACGACTCTAGTCCAACTGCAGTTTTCTCACTCTGAACTTCCCTTTCCGAGATTCGGCGCATTGTAAGCGACTCGTACTGAAAACACCATTTTTCACCACCTGTTGCGATGCAAGACACATAGTCTGGATCCCTAGCGGCTGATCTTTTCATGTCTCCGCAGTATTCCAATCTGTACTCTCTTTGCTCGTCAGTGAGTGAGTGAGGTCACAAAGCGACAGAAAATCTTTTTGCACAAATTTTCAATTATAATAAGATGCATAGTTGTTTTACGAATTCCTGTGAGCTCCTTAATTGACCTGGTACATGCACAGCGATCGTTTGGGAGAATTTCAGCTGCTATTTTAACATTTTCTACGACTCGAATTGTCGATGATGTTCCTGGACGTGAATCATCTTCAGTGTTCTCTCTACCGTGACGGGATTTTGCATACCACCTAGAAACGTTCTGTACGACTCAGTACTTTTCATAAACAGTCAGTACCATTTCAAAAATATCTTTAGAGTTTTTATCTAATTCAAAAGGAAACTTACTGTTCGTACATTGCTCGATTCACAACAGAAGTTTAAAACTTACTGCTAAAAATTCGGTTATTACAGCAGTCTCTGATACCTACTCTGTCAAATTTAAAACGGAAGAAAGTCGAAATAACACTCTAGTTAATTTATGTAGCCCTCCACATGTGGCATTAGTATTTACACAAACGTAAATTCAGTCACTTTTCCTGTGGGACGGACTGTGTACATGTCGTGAAGGTTGCAGTCGACCACGTCTGACCGCCATTGTCGTATTGTGAACGAAGCATATCGCATCTCCTTCATACATGCACCTTCCATCTTTGACCAAGCAGTGGACTCCATGAAACTTTGTGTGCCATCCCTCACCATTGCTCAGAGACAGCCGGCCTAGAGAATTAGAGTCCCGCACATAGACTGCCATCAACACCACAACAGAAACGGCTGCTATGGAGTAGTTCCGTGACTAGGAAGAATGGATTGCTGATAAACTACGTCGCACTGTGTTCAGCGATAACCGGCGGTTCTATGCAACCTCGGCTTACATTGTCGGTCAATATGTTGGCGATGTGAGGAGAGGTCGCACTCTTCCAGTGCTTTGAAGAGGCACAGCGCTGTTCCTCGTGGCGTCGTTGTGTGGGCAGCCATCGGGCATTACTGCACGGCACGGATGGAAGCGATTGAGGGAACTCTGACGGCGAGACGTATGTCACTAACACCCAGTGTCCTCCTGTCATGCACTCACTTGACGGTATCGCAGTATCATTTTTCAACAGGACAATGGCCGTCCGCACTTGCTCATGTGTCTACTAACTGTCTTCTTGATAATGAGGTACCCCCACAGCCGGCAAGATCTCCAGATTTTTCCTCAATAGAAGTGTGGGATCGGCTCGTACATCACCTCCGATCCATTCCAAATATCCAAGACACCATTGTTACAACAGCTGTGGGCCAGCTTGTCCCAGGATAGGATACAATGGCCATATGACACTCTTCCCAAACGAATCAGTGCATGCATCGGGGCCGAAGGTGGTACACCGTCATACGAGAAGTGAGCTTATACTACCTGTTCTTTGTAAATGTACCTCGGTTTTGTAATCACTGCAATAACTTTAGATACTCTCTCAACGCGTAAAGTTCCATTTCGTTTCCTCCTCCTCTTCCGAGTGCTTAATTTTCCTTGTCGTACAGTGTCAATAAGTATTGTTTTTTTCTGAAAGAAATTTATTTATTCGGGATTCCAGTGCACCATATTCTTGCTCACTCTTTTGGCTCCAAAATCCTACTTTTCAGCATAATCTTCTTTCAATACGATGGCCTTACAGCACCTTACTGGAAGGGCCTGTATGCCCGCACGGTACCACTCCACTGGTCGACGTCGGAACCAACGTCTTGCTGCATGACTAACCTCCCCGTCATCCACGTGGAGTGTACCTTCCATTGCACCAAACAGGTATATGTGGGAAAATGCGATATGCGGGTCGTATGGTGGACGAGGAAGAACAGTCCAATGAAGTTTTAGGAACTCCTCTCGGGTGCTCAAGCTTGTATGAGGTATTGAGTTGTCATGGAGAAGGAGAAGATCGTTTATATTTTTGTGGCGACGAACACGCTGAAGTCGTTTATTCAGTTTCGTGTGAGTAGCACAACGCATTTCAGAGTTGATCGTTGCACGATGAGGAAGGATATGAATGGAAATGAGCCTACAGAGTCCCAGAGGACCATCGCCATGATTTTACTGGCTGAGGGTGCAACTTTGAACTTTTTCTTCGAAGGACGGCGAAGAAGGGTGTGGCGCCATCCGTAGATTGCCGTTTTGTATTCTGAAGGTGGCAGAGGTAAAATACAAGGAGCGAAAGGCTATTTACAATTTGTACAGAAATCAGATAGCACTTATAAGAGTCGAGGGACATGAAAGGGAAGCGGTGGTTGGGAATGGAGTGAGACAGGGTTGTAGCCTATCCCCGATGTTATTCAATCTGTATATTGAGCAAGCAATAAGGGAAACAAAAGAAAAATTCGGAGTAGGTATTAAAATCCATGGAGAAGAAATAAAAGCTTTGAGGTTCGCCGATGACATTGTAATTCTGGCAGAGACAGCAAGGGACTTGAAAGAGCAGTTGAACGGAATGGACAGTGTCTTGAAAGGACGGTATAAGATGAACATCAACAAAAGCAAAACGAGGATAATGGAATGTAGTCGAATTAAGTCGGGTGATGCTGAGGGAATTAGATTAGGAAATGAGACACTTAAAGTAGTAAAGGAGTTTTGCTATTTGGGGAGCAAAATAACTGATGATGGTCGAAATAGAGAGGATATAAAATGTTGACTGGCAATGGCAAGGAAAGCGTTTCTGAAGAAGAAAAATTTGTTAACATCGAGTATGGATTTAAATGTCAGGAATTCGTTTCTGAAAGTATTTGTATGGAGTGTAGCCATGTATGGAAGTGAAACGTGGACGATAAATAGTTTAGACAACAAGAGAATAGAGGCATTCGAAATGTGGTGCTACAGAAGAATGCTGAAGATTAGATGGGTAGATCACATACCTAATGAGGAGGTATTGAATAGAATTGGGGAGAAGAGGAGCTTGTGGCACAACTTGACTCGAAGAAGGACCGGTTGGTAGGACATGTTCTGAGACATCGAGGGATCACCAATTTAGTATTGGAGGGCAACGTGGAAGGTAAAAATCGGAGAGGGAGACCAAGAGATGAATACACTAAGCAGATTCAGAAGGATGTAGGCTGCAGTAGGTACTGGGAGATGAAGAGGCTTGCACAGGATAAAGTAGCATGGAGACCTGCATCAAACCAGTCTCAGGACTGAAGACCAGAACAACAACAACAACAACATCCGGTTCGAATTGACGAGCACATGTTTCATCGCCTGTGATGATGTTCGACAAAAATTTGTAAGGGTGAGCGTCGTAACGCGTTAGAAATTCCGCACAGATCGTTCTTCATTACTCCTTACGGTCTTCTGCAGCGCACATCTCTGAGTATCCCAAGTGGTTGACGAGTATATTAACACAACAGAGGCGTCCAGTTGAGCAGCGAAGTGTTGGATTGTGAGCCGTTGATTACCTTGAATGAGTGTCTCCATAAGTGCAGAAGTCAGCTGTGAGCTGACAGCTGGCACGCTGCAGATCGGACAAGTTTGCACGACATTGTTGCAATCATGACAAGCGCCTCGCCCAACGACTCACCGTGCTTTGGTCCAGATCTCCTTAGACGTTCTGCGAGCGCCTATGTATACCTGCGATACTCTGGTTTTCGACCAAAAGAAAGCAAATGACAGATCCTGCTTGGAACGCACCTACATCTACATCTACATCTACATTTATACTCCGCAAGCAACCCAACGGTGTGTGATGGAGGGCACTTTACGTGCCACTGTCATTACCTCCCTTTCCTGTTCCAGTCGCGTATGGTTCGCGGGAAGAACGACTGTCTGAAAGCCTCCGTGCGCGCTCTAATCTCTCTAATTTTACATTCGTGATCTCCTCTGGAGGTATAAGTAGGGGGAAGCAATATATTCGATACCTCATCGAGAAACGCACCCTCTCGAAACCTGGACAGCAAGCTACAGCGTGATGCAGAGCACCTCTCTTGCAGAGTCTGCCACTTGAGTTTGTTCAATATCTCCGTAACGCTATCACGCATACCAAATAACCCTGTGACGAAACGCGCCGCTCTTCTTTCGATCTTCTCTATCTCCTCCGTCAACCCGATCTCGTACGGATCCCACACTGATGAGCAATACCCAAGTATAGGTCGAACCAGTGTTTTGTAAGCCACCTCCTTTGTTGATGGACTACATTTTCTAAGGACTCTCCCAATGAATCTCAACCTGGTACCCGCCTTACCAACAATTAATTTTATATGATCATTCCACTTCAAATCGTTCCGCACGCATACTCCCAGATATTTTACAGAAGTAATTGCTACCAGTGTTTGTTCCGCCATCATATAATCATACAATAAAGGATCCTTCTTTCTATGTATTCGCAATACATTACATTTGTCTATGTTAAGGGTCAGTTGCCACTCCCTGCACCAAGTGCCTATCCGCTACAGATCTTCCTGCATTTCGCTACAATTTTCTAATGCTGCAACTTCTCTGTATACTACAGCATCATCCGCGAAAAGCCGCATGGAACTTCCGACACTATCTAATAGGTCATTTATATATACTGTGAAAAGCAATGGTCCCATAACACTCCCCTGTGGCACGCCAGAGGTTACTTTAACGTCTGTAGACGTCTCTCCATTGATAACCTCCATTGATAACCTCCGTTACAGACGCCAATTTGAAGTCTACGAATAGCGTCACTAGCTATTGGAACCTCATGGAGCTATAGAGTCTGGAGCAGGAAACTTACACGATGCCCCACAACAAATTCGACATTTTTTCAACCTAAACTGGTGAGAAAAAAAAGTGTTGCATTACTTGCTGACGTTCCTCGTATTTTGTCGTGTGAGCTTATTGTGGTGTTGTTTCTCCGAGTCTGCTTCTGTATTATTCAGCACTGTAGAAATGAGCGACAGCATGAGGCATGACACCGTGGTAAAACACTATCTCTTCGGTCGCAGTTGGGAGCCACAAAACCAGTCCGGATTAAATCTGCGGCCAGGCAGATTATCGAATGAATACTGACGCCGGCGCCGCCCGCATATTGGCGTTCCGCTGGCCAGCCTCCCATAATTAAATAGCTACGCGCCGCAAAGTGGCGGCCGCGGTGCCACATCAAGCGAGCTGTGCGATCAGATAACGCCGCGGGCCTCGCCGGAGCACCCCGTGTGGATGCACATCAAATTTCCCATAAAGCACTCGCTGCTACCCCATTTGCTTCACTTAAAAGCGAGTTTGGTTTCACTTTCCCTTTATACTGCATTATCACTCTGTTTAGGAACGCTCACCTACTACTTACTTTCGTTGTGGATTTTAATATTCTGTATTTATTATTTTATTTGCTATTTTCTTTTAATCTCATACGAGAACAGACGAAATCTTGCATCAAACGGTAGATATGAATCTAAAGTATAATACACACATCAAAGAAAGTTTTGCATTACTCCTGTTCCCAGAACTCAAGAAGACAGACGTTGACTGTAGATATTGTATCACAGACACAGTCCATTTGACTGTTCAGAGACGTCACTAAACTCGCCCCAAGATCAGCAGCGCTTATTAGACGGAGGGGGTCCGACAGTCGATCAGTTCCAGTCATTCCAACAGGAAGCAGGTACACGGCTCGTGTTGTCTGTAGTTCAGCCGTGCCTAGACGGCCAATACCGCGGTTCGATCGCGACCGCATTGTAACTTTCTACCAGGAAAGATTCTCAACAAGGAAAGTGTCCAGGCATCTGAGAGTGAACCAAAGCTATGTTGTTCGGACATGGAGGAGATACAGAGAGAGAGGAACCGTCAATGACATGCCTCGCTCTGGCCGCCCAAGCGCTACTACCGCAGTGGATGGCCGCTACCTACGGATTGTGGATCGGAGGAACTCTGACAGCAACGGTATCACGTTGAATAACGCTTTTCGTGCAGCCACAGGAAGTCGTGTTACGACTCAAACTGTGCGCAACAGACTGCATGATGCGCAACTTCACTCTCAACGTGCATGGCGACGTCCATCTTTGCAACCACGACAACATGCAGCGCGGTACAGATTATATCTTCAACCAGACAATCGTCGGAGACGTGTTTGGAGGCAACCAGGTTAGGCTGAACGCCTTAGACACACTGTCCAGCGAGTGCAGCAAGGTGCAGCTTTCCTGATGTTTTGGGGTGGCTTTATGTGGAGCCGACTTACACCGCTGGTGGTCGTGGAAGGATCCGTAACGGCTGTACGATACATGAATTCCATCCTCCGATCGAGAGTGAAACCATATCGGCAGCATAATGGCTAGGCATTCGTCTTCATGGACGAAAGTTCGCGCCCTCATCGTGCACATCTTGTGAATGACTTCCTTCAAGATAGTGACATCGCTCGACTAGAGTGGCCAGCCATGAACCCTATCGAACATGCCTGGGACACATTGAAAACGGCTGTTTATGGACGACGTGACCCACCAACCAATCTGAGGGATCTATGCCGAATCGCCGTTGAGGAGTGGATCAATCTGGACCAACGATGCCTTAATGAACTTGCGGATAGTATGCCACGACGAGTACAGGCATGCATCAATGCAAGAGGACGTATACTGGGTATTAGAGGTACTGGTGTGTACAGCAATCTGGACCACCACCTCTGAAGGTCTCGCTGTGTGATGGTACAACATGCAACACGTGGTTTTCATGAGCAATAAAAAGGGTGGAGATGATGCGTAAGTTGCTCTCTATTCCAAATTTCTGTACAGGGTTCGGAACTCGCGGAAGCGGGGTGATGCAAAACGTTTCTTTATGTGTGTATTATAACATATTAACAGATCATGCTGATTAAGAAAAAAATCCACATAAAATATGTATAGTGAGCAGTCTGCTGACCACTTTGAAGCGGCCCATCCACTAATTCGTCTCCTATGCTAACCTTTTCATGTCAGGGTAGCACTCGCAACCTACCTCCTTGCCGCGCGGGGTTAGCCAAGCGCTCTCAGGCGCTACAGTTGTAGACTGTGCGGCTGGTCCCGGTGGAGGTTCGAGTCCTCCCTCGGGCATGGGTGTGTGTATTTGTCCTTAGCATAATTTAGGTTAAGTAGTGTGTAAGCTTAGGGACTGATGACCTTAGCAGTTAAGTCCCATAAGATTTCACACACATTTGAACATTTTGAACCTACCTTCTCAATTATGTGCAGGATGTACTCCGATCTCGATATTTCTCTACTGCTTTTGCCCTCTTCACCTCCCTCTAGTCTTAATATGTGTCCTACCATCCTGTCCCTTCTTCTCGCCAGTGTTTACCATATACTTCCTTCCTTGTCCATTCTGTGGAGCGCCTCCTCATTCCTTACATTAGTAGTTCACCTAATTTTCAACGCTCTTCTGTAGCAGCATGCCTCTAATGCTACTATTCTTCTCTGTTCCAATTTTCCCTCAGTCCTGACTGCTACACAGTGTTGGGCTCCTGGTATACACTCTCAGAAATTTCTTTCTCAAGTTTAGACCTACGTCTGATACTAGTAGACTTCCATAAGCCAGGAATGCCTTTCTTGCCACTGCTAGTTCGCTTTTCATGTCCTCCTTGCTCCATCCTACATGGGTTATTTGGTACCTAGGTAGCACAATGCTTGTGTTTAGTTTCTCGCTGAATTAATTTTTGCTACTTTCCATTACTTTTGCCTTTCTTCGATGTACTCTCAAACAATATTCTGTACTCATTGGAGTTTTCATTCCATTCAACGAATCCTGCCATTCTCCTTCACATTCACTGAAGATAGGAATGTCATCAGCAAATCTTAACATTAATATCCTCTTGCCTTGAATTTTACTCCCACTCTTGAACCTTTCTTTTATTTCTCTATAGATTGAACAGCAGGGGTGGAAGACTACATCCCTGTGTTAACTGCTCTCAATCTGTGCACTTCGTTCTTGTTCTTCCACTCTTATTGCTCCCTCTTGGTTCTTGACGTATGGTATATTACCCGTCTTCCCTATAGTTTACCCCTCTTTTCCTCAGGATTTCGAACAACTTGCACCATTCTGTGTTTTAGAATGCATTTTACAGGTCACCAGTGCTACTTTCGTTATCAATCGCAACGTCAGAACTGCGTTCTGGTGCCTTTACCTTGCCTAATGCCTAATTAATTGTCCCCTATTATCCAAGTTTTCTTTTTCATTCTTCCGTATGTTATTCTTGTCAGCAACTTGGATACTCGCCTTAACGACCAGCAGATTAGCTTCCAAGCATACTCGTAACCCCGTTTATCTTCGTCACATGTTACGAAAAATTGAGGTTTTTGCGCGAGCCAGAACGCGATATCCTCATTGCAAATCTGGCTAACTGGCTACAGCATCACGTGCTTGATTCAGGAGGGCCATACTTGATGTGTACACATCTAAAGCAACTAATTAATCACAACAGTATTTATTGTGTCAAAAAAAGGAGATCTCCAAAAACGGTTACAGAAAGCCGCAGATGACTGAACCCATTCGGATGGTGATTTGCTTATACAAAAAAAGGATAGAAAGTAAAATCGAGTATCTGTTAGATGACGATCAGTTTTACTGTGGACGCAAGAAGGAGCAGTAAATAAAAATTTAGACAAAAGATTTATCGCCCACTAAACAGCGTTGTACAATGTTATGAGATGCAAGTTTTTGTAAATCCTCAAACAAAGGGTACGCATGGAAAAAGTAATACAGAATATTTACAACAACCAAAAACTCCTAAGTCGGGTCTGTCCTCTGGCAAACATCATTTCATTGCTGATGGCCTTTATGGTTTCCTTGAGTCAAGGCAAGATGATAATATTAATACAATAAAAATTATTAATATGTAAATAACATTAATAAATGATTGCATATAAAGAAAGTGATGCAGGAAATACATAGTTTCTTGCCTTTATTCCAGTTGATTATCACAAAAATTTTCGCTAGACTACCGATTTCGGTCCATTCCTCTTTAGATCTGATGACAGGTAACAAGGCACAAACATCGAGTCTTATTACCTGTTACCTAAAACAGAGAAACAGACGCAGCCGATGTCGGTGCTAGAGAACGGAACAGAAGTCGTGAAAACTTGTTTAAGGTTGGAAAGTATTGATGGTACACAACCTTCATTGTTGGCGGTCGACAAGCTTAACAACAAAGAACACATAGTGGAACAATGTCGGCGACTACCTCTGCGTTTGACGTCCAACGAACTGTGGTTTAGCTGGGACACGGTTCATAAAATTTTATCTAAATGATTGATCTGTACCCAATTTGTGCACCATATACTGGTAGACGAGCATAAAGTGCCACATTTGGAAACTGATGGCGACATGACTGACAAGTGGGTTAGTGACCAATTCTCAGGTTACGCAATGTTACAGGGAATGAGACCTGCTGCTACCAGCTCCGTCGGGAGAGCGGCGAGCAATCACCACCTGTACAGTACAGAATTGTCCGTACTGCATTTGACGAATATCCAAGGATTACTTATCTGTTTCAGTACAATCGACCCAACTTCAGTAGTGGGTATATCAACCAGCGCAGACCTCTCTGAATGCAGACGAAGGTTTGTATATTCATATTTCTTACGCTTTTATGAGAGAGACGGCTGTTGCTGTTAACGAACTGAAATAATGACACTGAATTACAGTTCACAACCTATTAATTCCTCTATGTTAAACTTCTTTTAGTAACTCAGAAGTTCGATGTAACAATTTCTGTCCCGGCAGACCAAATACGATGATCTGGCTAAATTTATGACTAATTTCCTTCAATAGGATTCCGATAACTCCATAGCTCAGCAGACTACTCCCATCCCTCCCCCCCCCCCCGGATAACCCCACCCCCTCCCCCCTGGGCCGCAGTGCAGCACCGGCGAGGCCGGCTAGCCACGTGCCGCGCGGTTTGCGCTCTCGGGGCATGTTTATTTTGCTGCGCCAGGCTGCTATTCACTATGTACGGGTCCCGGGGCGCTATCAATCGCTAGCAATCTATTGCACAACGAAATTCAATTTTCAAGACCAAGCACCGCGCTCCATCAACATAAAGCGATTGGCGATTTGAAACGAGACAAGTATTAAACAACTGCAGTAGGGCGCCTGCTATTTAACTTCTCTCGTATGAGCCGGTATTCAGCCCCGATGTAACGAATGGAGAAAATCTAAAGCCAAATTTTTCATCTGAGAGTTCGATATATGTCTTTTAGGTGAGAAAAATCTGCAAAATTTCCTCACATAAAATTTATGTGATCGTATTCGGTACGGTGAGGATTCAGATCCAGGCCCAGCTAATCGAATCTCGGTTTCCCGCGATTTTCCAGAATGACTTAAGATGAATATCGAGATTACCGGTTTCCATCCTCATCCTTCCCCAAGCGCAGTAGATAGCGAACATCTACGTACACAATCAGTAATATACACATGAAGCATTAATTAAGCTGAGCCTTACTTACATGACTGGCCTGTAAGATACTGTGGAGCACAGTACAAAAGAGTTGTTCCCTCCAGGGACCGTGACCACATCACCTTTAACCGACGTTGCAGAAATATAAGGTCAGAGTATAAGTTCGTTGCCTTTATATAATAGTTTAATAAACACAACAGATAAACATAACACAGACTATAGCCATCAATAACATATTTTCCCTCCTATTTACAACAGTCTGCCAACAATCGTGTAACTTTAAGATTTCGCTACTGCACGCGGTTTTGAGGCGCAGAACTCATAGAGCCTCGTTACGAGGGCACTTTTCATCCGGGAAGGTAGTTCCTTGAAGAGTGCTCGAGAAAGAATGAAGAAGGTAAGAATCTGAGGGCGCCAAGTCAGGCGAACAAGGTGGGTGAGGCACGACTTCCCAACTCAGTTGCTACATAGTGTTTCTTGTCAGTCTAGCAGAATTCAGGCGGGAGTTATCATGGGGCAACATCGTGGTCGCTGTTCATGGACTGCGTTGCTAGGCGTCTCAGTTACTGACTGTGTCAGCCGTGGTCGTCACACCCCGGGGAAGCAATTCGTAATACACCACGCCGTCACTGTTCCACCAGATGCATAACATTGCCTTTTGTCCATGCGCGCAGTTCTTCATACGGGGAATTGAAATTTTTCTTTTTTTGGCTCAACCATTTCTTTCTTTTCATTATGTTAGCATAAATACACCATTTCTCGTCGCCAGTAACGATGCAGGATAAGAATGGTCGGTGTTGCTCACGAGCCAATTGATGATGAGTAAGCAGAGACGACACCTGCAGATTTTTCTGATTTTCGCTTACAGTATGCGGTAATCATATGCCCTACTTTTTAACCTTCCCCTAGCATTGAAATGTCGCACTATGGTTCAAAGTGGTTCAAATGGCTCTGAGCACTATGGGACTTAACAGCTGTGGTTATCAGTCCCCTAGAACTTAGAACTACTTAAACCTAACTAACCTAAGGACATCACACACATCCGTGCCCGAGGCAGGATTCGAACCTGCGACCGTAGCAGTCGCGCGGTTCCGGACTGCGCGCCTAGAACCGCGAGACCACCGCGGCCGGCTCGCACTATGGTGGTATTGATCGCAATTGATCACATTTGCCAGTTCTTGCGTACACTTATGTGGACCATTAAAAGAATTAATGCGTTTGAAAGATCTTCATCAAACCCCGAAGGTCTTCCTGAACGTTGACACTCACTAACATCAAGAAGATCCCCCTTAAAACGAGAAAACCGGTTTCTTGCCGTGCGCTGTCTAGTGGCATTATCCCCACACACGGCGAAAATATTCCTGGCTGCTCCCACTGCTGTCACGCCTCTACTGAACTCAAATAGAAGAATACGATAGAAATGTTTCTCCACTTGGCACTATATTTTCTAGCGCCAACAGCTCCACTCACTATCTCCAAATGACAAAATGGCCATACGTAAACGCAAATAGCAGCAAAGAACTGCAAACTAAAAATGACAATCGATAAGCAAACACATAGCAACAGGCATATCAACATGCAAAACGAAAAAGCAACAAACTTACGCACCAACCTAATGATTCAGAACTTAATATATGCATGTGACTCGACAATGATCAAGGCATGGAAGTACAAGGTTGACTGCAACAAGAAGACATCCGTGCATCGCAAAAGAAATGAAACGACTAAATGTTGCAGTCATTAATGATGTTATTATGACGTTCCTAGAAGTCACTTGAGGCCTCATCAACTACCCTATCCCGTCTCAGCTGGATTCAAATACCGGAACGAGGCACACTTACCGGTCTCAGCAGTGACATAGTCGGTCTCCGAAAATCGAAAAACTTCCTAGTGTCCTAGTTACGACAACGACCAATCATAGCTCATAGATATTTGTTGGTCTGTCAGAGAAGAGAAAATTGTCGTTTTGCACTAAGTTTTCTTCAATTTGATAAAAGTGTGCGTCTAAAATATCCGCAGCCAATGAAAGCCCTTGGCTCGTTGTTAACCTGTGAGACAAGATAAAACGCTTTCGCGATTCTCTTCTCTTCTGAGACTTTTGTAATATCTGACTAGACCAACCGCACACCAAATATGGCGCTTTAACGATTTACACTCTCAACGGCTAATTCTAGCTCCAAGGTATTGGGCAATAATTCTAACCCAAACTGATCGTTGCGGACCGCTGCTCGACGTGAAAGAGACGTACCAAAAAAGGCGTTGTGGAAGGAGTCTGCCAGTGTCTGTGGACACCAACAGTTCGGTTACCCGGAAAGCACGCGACTCAGGAAGAAAAGTGGAAACCGAATGGGCAGAAGTCACTTAAGATGGGAATACAGCACCTTTAATAAAATCTGAATTGAACATTTCTTGTATAATTAGAGGCTCCTCTCAACATTACATGAACGGCGAGTGAAGAAAATCCTTGTCAGAGATCTACTCTGCGTAATTTTGGCCGTGAATTTTGATTATGTAAACTCAATGAATGTCAAGAGCTCCGATGAAAACCCATTTCTAAGCAAAGAAGGGAAAGCAGAAAGGTGGAAGGAGTATATAGAGGGTCTATACAAGGGCGATGTACTTGAGGACTATATTATGGAAATGGAAGAGGGTGTAGATGAAGATGAAATGGGAGATACGATACTGCGTGAAGAGTTTGACAGAGCACTGAAAGACCTGCGTCGAAATAAGGCCCCGGGAGTAGACAACATTCAATTAGAACTACTGAGAGCCTTAGGAGAGCCGATCCTGACAAAACTCTACCATCTGGTGAGCAAGATGTATGAGACAGTCGAAATACCGTCAACTTCAAGAAGAATACAATAATTCCAATCACAAAGAAAGTAGATGTTGACAGATGTGAACATTACCGAACTATCAGTTTACTAAGTCACAGATGCAAAATACTAACGCGAATTCTGAACAGACGAATGGAAAAACTGGTAGAGGCCGACCTCGGGGAACATCAGTTTGGATTCCGCAGAAATGTTGGAACACGTGAGGAAATACTGACCTTACGACTTATTTTAGAAGAAATATTAACGAAAGGCAAACCTACATTTCTATCTTTTGACAATGTTGCCTGGAATACTCTCTTTCAAATTCTAAAAGTGTCAGGGGTAAAATACAGGGAGCGAAAGGCTATTTACAATTTGTACAGATACATGATGGCAGTTATAAGAGTCGAGGGGCATGAAAGGGAAGCAGTGATTGGGAAGGGATTGAGACCGTGTGGTAGCCTCTCCCCGATGTTATTCAGTCTGCATATTGAGCAAGCAGTAAAGGAAACAAAAGAAAAATTCGCAGTAGGTATTAAAATCCGCGGAGAAGAAATACAAACTTTGAGGTTCACCGATGACATTGTAATTCTGTCAGAGACAGCAAACGACTTGGAAGAGCAGTTGAACGGAATGGACAGTATCTTGAAAGGAGGATATAAGATGAACATCAACAAAAGCAAAATGAGCGTAATGGAATGTAGTCAGAGTAAGTCGGGTGATGCTGAAGGAATTAGATTAGGAAATGAGACACTTAAAGCTGTAAAGGAGTTTTGCTATTTGGGGAGCAAAATAACTGATGATGGTGGAAGTAGAGAGGATATAAAAGGTAGACTGGCAATTGCAAGGAAAGCGTTTCTGAAGAAGAGAAATTTGTTAACATCGAGTATAGATTGAAGTGTCAGGAAGTCGTTTCTGAAAGTATTTCTGTGGAGTGTAGCCATGTATGGAAGTGAAACACGGGCGATAAATAGTTTGGACAAGAAGAGAATAGAAGCTTTCGAAATGTGGTGCTACAGAAGAATGCTGAGGATTAGATGGGTAGATCACATAACTAATGAGGAGGTACTGAATGGAATTGGGGAGAATAGGAGTTTGAGGCACAACTTGACAAGAAGAAGGGACCGGTTGGTAAGACATGTTCTGAGGCATCAAGGGATCACAAATTTAGCATTGGAGGGCAGCGTGGAGAGTAAAAATCGTAGAGGGAGACCAAGAGATGAATACACTAAGCAGATTCAGAAGGATGTAGGTTGCAGTAAGTACTGGGAGATGATGAAGCTTGCACAGGATAGAGTAGCATGGAGAACTGCATCAAACTAGTCTCAGGACTGAAGTCCACAACAACAACAACAAACTCATTGAAAAACCCATTATACTTACCAAACTTAAGAAGTTTAACCACATCAGAGTTTGGCAACGAACATCAAAAGAACATATAAAATGAATTCGTGAGTAATTAAGGGAACGATTTTAATTTTGATTAGGTATAACTGAAACAGCTGAATAAACACGCATTTGGTAATGAGAATGCCGTAATTCCACATCTTATTGAATGGAAACACAGTTTACGTAGTTGCCAGCTGTCAAAATCGCACTTACCGCTGGCAGTCTTCTTTGTACTAATAGCGAGCAAGTAGTTTTGCTATTATTGGTCTGTGCCCCCGTTCTAATAGCTATTGCGGACGCCACAACTTAAGCGGACTGGAACATACCATAAGCAAAACACATGAAAATACACATTCCAAAAGTCAGTGGCAGTTCGTTAGTACTGACGGCTTAATTATTACGACTCCATTAGTCAAGAAGCTGCTATGGATACATCCTTTTGATTAGTATAGGATCCACCACGCAAAAAAATTATCCTCATTTGCGTTTCTGTTTTCAGAGGATGGTTGGACATAATTTCTGTTTTGTACACCCAGTTTCGTATTTGAGCGATTAGAATGTTCCATGCACACACATTTATGTTTCTAACGTCCCGTACACAGTTTTAAAACGGTATAGTGCTCAATTCCACTCGACGATCACGTTATTACAGTCCGCACACTTTTAGCAATCACGATCGCGAATTTACAGTTCTGGCGAAAACAGTGCCACACGTTACGATCAGTCGGCAAGTCGCCACGGCGACAGTTAATGTTTTTCCCCGTGCGATAGCTCATCAAGTTGCACAAGAAATAGTAACTGCAAAGTGTACTACTTCGCGTAGTTCGGTTAGCTGCGAATAATTCAGTTTTCACAACGGCAAACACAGTTCATTCGCGCAAGCATTGTCACTGCCGTTTATGGTACTCCTAGAAAGTCACTGCACTCACGAAGCGTAACATTTTGTTTCGCAACATCCATGTTTAAGTGTAGTTTAAGACGTGACCAAAAATATAAGAACGTGGCTATGAATTCTGTGTAGGACGATCACACAAAACAAACCGCTCATTCGCCACGACGCTGCGCACTTTCTGATTGTTGTCATCTCGGAAGACTGTAGAGAACATATCATCATGTAGTGAATCCTTCACAAGTCTCTGTGATATCACATAGCATGCAAGTTACCAATAAAATCGTCCTACATTAGGCTCCAAAAATGTAGTGAATCCTTCAATATCCCCTGTGTAATCATACAGCGTGCAAATAACCAATGAGATAGGCCAATATTCGGCGCCAAAATGTAATAAATTCAAAAATCTTGCCTTTTGCACGAAATGACATGCACATTACTAATGAGATCGCTCGACCCTGGGAGCCAATAATTGAAATTAATAATTAAGTGAAAACAAACATAAGAAGGTTATGAGATTAATGCACTGATAAGCGGATGAAACAGATTAATTGTATGGTTAGGACATGCATTTTTGCCTTTATTACACTGCCGTTTCTACAAAAAATTGCAAATGGACACGACACTGTTATTAAGAGGAAGGAGGATGGAACAGATCATCTCGCCATTCTTCGTAATCATTTGCCGTGTGGTGGTATACGCGGGTGGAACACATCATCTCAGCGTTCCTCGTAATCATTTGCCATACAGTGGTTCACGCGGCAGGCGGTGGTTAGGTCCCACACTTAGCTTAGGAGCTGTGCGGCGCGAGTCAGCAGCCTGCAACAGAGTTCCACGGCTGTGCGGGAGAGTCCTGGACCGGTCTCTGCATTGTCAGGTAGCCGTGGGTTTCGTCGTCGAAGTAGCGTTATCACGATGTCGGTGGGCAGATGTTAGCCAGTCAGATGCTTCATTGTCAGCCACAGGACTGTAAGATTTCTTCAATGAACATGGAACAAGAAAAGAATATGTCAAAAGGGACACCCATTCAGACGGGTGTAGCGAGCAGATTCTAAGTCCGCAGACTATGTAGGTGATTCGTGTAAGAGCCTCCACGCGCTCTCGTTTTCGCGCCTTCTCGCTCACTGTCCCCCTCTTTTGATCACTCTGCTTAGCTCACAGACTCCTCGATTTTTCCTCCTTGCCAACCAGTGACTGACAGCCGTCTCGTAACGACGCCTCCCAGTGCAGGGCCGAAATTTTCTCTCTTGCGTGTGCTGGTGCGTGACTCTAGAACTGGCTTCTTCGTCACGTGTATATAGTCGAGGCTATTCCCAGCATGGGTCGTACATTGCCCCGTTGTTTTTCATGAAACCTTAGTCGCTGCGAAAGCAGCCACGCTACACTTCCCTGCGTGAGGCCTGGACAGTCTTACGTCTTTGCTTTTTCTAAGAATTTTCTGGCCTTCGTGATTTATGTGCAACCTTCTTACTGTACAGCAAACATTTGGTTTAAGCAAGCTGATTTCTTCCGTAGCTCCAGAGTTTCGCAAGCCTCCCTGTGCGAATCCTTGGCGCTTTGTGTCTACGCTCCATCCCAGAGCCTGCAGGGTTTCACTATCAGCACGTTTCTCGCTTTTCAAGGCAGTTCTACACTGCGCTGCCACTCAGAAGTTTCATACGCTTCCACGAGTGCATTCTTTACGTTTTCGTGTCTGTGCTTTATCTGAGCACCTGTAGGGGTCCACGAACTACCAGAACGTTCCTCATTGACCGCCAGAACATTCGCAAGACGTCCGTTCTCAAGAGTGCCGAGAGCATCCACTATCCTGCCACTTGTGTAGCTGTAGAATGCCCCTCGTGCCCGCGCCTCTGGCTCTCGCTGTACCAGGTCCCATTTTCTCCTCGTCCCGGGGTGCTAGCGCTGAAGTTTCCACCGGCTGAGGTATCACAGCCCTCAATACGATGACGTAGAGGAATGAAGGTCATTTGTTCACCGCGTTTGTTGAAATAATCTTCGAAGCGGAACACTGAATGAGTAGATCCCCATCATGATATGAAGAACACTCTCAAAACATACAGCGCTACCTTTGACCTGTACTGCAGATACACTTTCCACATTAAATCTGTTCACAGTTCGCTGTGTGTTGGATTGACGGCAGCGAAAATCTGTTACGGAGCGGCATTCAGACTTGGATTTCCCGCTTATAGCGAGCTGCCTCCTTACCAGCTGTGTGGCTGGATTGAAGAGTTTTTAGCAAACAGAAGACAGCATATTGTTCTCAGTGGAGAGACGTCTACAGACGTTAAAGTAACCTCTGGCGTGCCACAGGGGAGTTTTATGGGGCCATTGTTTTTCACAATATATATAATTGACCTATTAGATAGTGTCGGTTGTTCCACGCGGCTTTTCGCAGGTGATGCTGTAGTGTACAGAGAAGTTGCAGCATTAGAAAATTGTAGCGAAATGCAAGAAGATCTGCAGCGGATAGGCAATTAGTACAGGGAGTGGAAACTGACCCTTAACATAGACAAATGTAATGTATTGCGAATACATAGAAAGAAGGATCCTTTATTGCATGATTATATGATAGCGGAACAAACACTGGTAGCAGTTACTACTGTAAAATATCAGGGAGTATGCGTGCGGAACGATTTGAAGTGGAATGATCATATAAAATTAGTTGTTGGTAAGGCGGGTACCAGGTTGAGATTCATTGGGAGAGTCCTTAGAAAATGTAGTCCATCAACAAAGGAGGTGGCTTACAAAACACTCGTTCGACCTATACTTGAGTATTGCTCATCAGTGTGGGATCCGTACCAGATCGGTTTGACGGAGGAGATAGAGAAGATCCAAAGAAGAGCGGCGCGTTTTGTCACAGCGTTATTTGGTAAGCGTGATGGCATTACGGAGATGTTTAGCAAACTCAAGTGGCAGACTCCGCAAGAGGCGCTCTGCATCGCGGTGTAGCTTGCTGTCCAGGTTTCGAGAGGGTGCGTTTCTGGATGAGGTATCGAATATATTGCTTCCCCCTACTTATACCTCCAGAGGAGATCACGAATGTAAAATTAGAGAGATTCGAGTGCGCTCGGAGGCTTTGCGGCAGTCGTTATTCCAGCGAACCATACGTGACTGGAACAGAAAAGAGAGGTAATGACAGTGGCACGTTAAGTGCCCTCCGCCACACACCGTTGGGTGGCTTGCGGAGTACAAATGTAGATGTAGATGTAGATGTACCACTGATTATCAGATCATGACTCACAGCCAGAACTAAAGTTCTGTATATCGTCAGCCAAGTCTCTACAACCTGCACTTGTGTGTTCCGTATGTACTTCCCTGTGCAGGCGAGATACTTTAATTGCAAATCGCTTGCCCGTTGTCGGCGGATAAATACGTTATTGCAGTGGCTGTGTCGTTCAGAAGTACGACGCGTGTTCTAAGGAACGTTGCGTCGTACTTCTGAACGACACAGGCACTGCAGTATCGTACATACACCACCCACAGACAGAGCTAAACGAGTCAGTAGACCTCGAGTTCTCTCGATGCCACGCATTATTTGATAACAGGCAAAATCGTGGCTTGTCGGATCAGAGTACAACCTTCAAGTCAGCTATTATTCAGTTCCTCTGTTGTTTGAAAAAGTGAATTTGTGCAGCTATTCACGGCAGTGGAAAATAGCCTTTTGCGGGGTACGCGATTCCGTTGCATGCAACTATCTTTGCAATGTTCGATCGGAAACTGGTTGGGATGAACCTTCATTCACAGGCACAAGACTGACACCGACTATCATTCTCAGAGCGAGGTAACAGTCTCCGGTCCCTGGCAGTTAAGTTCTTTTACCGCATCTCTCCTGAAGCAGTGTTACATGCCGGCAAATGGTAAACCCTCCCTAGTAGACACGTTGGAGAGTGTGCGTGGATATACCAACTATCGGGTACCTTCATTCATGAACACCCAGTCAATGTCAGCGGTTGAGTATCACATGGCCATCTTTTGCTGGTTCTACACCGTTTACATCGCTCCAAAGCGACCGGTGTGATCTTTTAAGAGGGGTACTAATATCTAGTACATTGAGTTTAATGTAGACAATACAAGGCTTACGAAGTAGTCTGTCTTCCTACCCTTACGAAAAGACTGCTTAATTTTGTAGAATAGCGTGTCAGCTGTAAATTCTGTACTTATGTGACTATGAATATATAATACGATGAGAAACGACTGACTCCACCTTTCAGTGGCATAGCGTATCATATGTACCGTGCATAAAACCTTATGAAAATAAATCTAGCACTTTTTCACTGTACGGACCTCTTTACACTAATGTATTTTTAATTTGCTTGAAATTCGCGGCCGGCCGGAGTGGCCGTGCGGTTCTAGGCGCTTCAGTCTGGAGCCGTGCGACCACTACGGTTGCAGGTTCGAATCCTGTCTCGGGCATGGATGTGTATGATGTCCTTATATTAGTTAGGTTTAATTAGTTCTAAGTTCTAGGCGACGGATGACCTCAGAAGTTAAGTCGCATAGTACTCAGAGCCATTTGAACCATTTGAAATTCGCGAAAATTAATATACTCACCCCCCCCCCCCTTTTCCCGGCCCCGCAGCACACACACCCCTCCTTCTTGTTTTTCTTCCGTATGGCGCAGTAGGTCGAAATAATCTACAACACATAATCATTGTTACCTATTACTAACGTATTCCAATAATCTGCAGATTCATTCCAGCAGCAACAGAAAATAAAATGATTTAAATAATTCACCACTTGACTCGTTATTTTTGTTTTCACAATATGTTCAGTTTCCTTCGTATAAGACAAATTTTATCTATTGTTCTTCTGCCAGTACGTTTAATAAGTTTTCAATGTTTAGCTTATTCAGTGTAAACTTGCAAATTTTAATCGTGTCGTACTTGTTTCTAGTTCTTTATGTATTCCCTGTACGTAACTTTGAATCAGCTGTTACGTTTTGACATTACACATTATCTTAAAAAATTTATATTTATGTTTATTGTCTTTGATGGTATTCTAATCGATTTGGGTTGGTGAAATATACACCGGATCACCTGTGAATGACAATGCCCTATAGAGTAAGTATAATTTTCCAAAAATCGTACATCAGAACATCTTTCAGATGGTGTTGGTCACTACGACAGCTAACCTCTCATTCACAGAAGTCGTGTTGCCGCTGGAGTTATTCCGAGGACATTTCAGTGACATCTACTTTTTTGTGTTCTTTTCACTTATATATTTATTTGTTTTTCACTTTTTGACACAGGTCGCGGCCTACTTCTTCAACAAAAGAAATAACGAACTCGAGTCTGATCTAGAACTGCGCACTTTGAGCAGCGCTCCTCGGGGACGGAACTCTTCAACATTCGCGAAATATTGCAGACGCGAGGAACTCTAGCGCAAAGTTGTGCTGTACAGAACGAAGAGCATTTCCTTTGTAATACCTCGAACCTTCCTCCTGCGGCATCTCTAGATTCGCAACTGCTTCAGGAGATCGGAAAAGAAAAAAGAATCACATGTGAAATTGCCTGTCGAGAAAGGCAGGCAGCTACCCAAGCGCAATCCCGGTCGCCGCCGCGGTTGAAAAGAAGCAGATCAGAGCCAAGATGGGGGGACGGGGGCTGTCCTACGGGAGTTCCGCCGCCGCTGCCGCCGCCGCCGCCGCCGTCAGGGCCGGACCCGAGGGATCAATGTGCTGCCGGTTACAGCAGCCGCCCTCTACAGGCGAACGAAGGAGGGCCTCCGGCGCTAGACACTCACCTCTTGCCTCAGCGCTAACTAATTATCCGTCCACCAGCGCGGCTGTGAGGTTTCAAAGTGCTCTATTACCTGCCAGATCTCGGAGGTTCTTCAGAGAGGTATACACGTAGCGGCGTCACAGCTACTGTAGTGATCGAAGCGGTTCCACAGAAGCATTGGCTGCGGGCAGGCGTATGCAGCTTCAAAATGGCTCTGAGCACTATGGGACTTAACTTCTAAGGTCATCAGTCCCCTAGAACTTAGAACTATCTAAACCCAACTAACCTAAAGACAACACACACATCCATGCCCGAGGCAGGATTCGAACCTGCGACCGTAGCGGTCGCGTGATTCCAGACTGTAGTGCCTAGAACCGCTCGGCCACCCCGGCTGGCTATGCAGCTACCAGATGTAGACAACCACATAATTCTTGGCAATGTTTGTTTGCGCACAATTATCGCTTTCGCACATAAAACGAAACACTAATAGGTTTATTGTCCAAGCTGCTACTCCAGGCGGGTGTAAAAATGAATGTCAGCAACGGAAAATAATAAACGCTAAAATTATGATTTGGCCCTGTCTGACTACTCACTGAAGCAGATCTTAGGATGTATTGATGCTCATTTTTACAAATAAATTACAATCTAAATATAAATGAATGCTGAAGGCAGCTAATACTACTAAATGATAAACTTTGTTGTTCAATAAATATATATTATAGATTAAATTCAAGCCTTTAAGTACAATTGTCTATATTTTTTAACTAAAATTATTAAGAAATTGCCCAACTCTGTCCCTTATTATGATTGCACGGCCTAACATCACTAACGCGAAATTACTGACATCATCTACGTACCAAACACTAGAAGACACTACTTTCGAAGATGATCTACGGTGATGTGGAACCTCAGTGGTAATAAACTAACGTGATCACAACTGTTTACCTTTATAGCCCTAATAAGCTGAAGCAATTTGCGATATCAATTTATGTACTGCGTCCGGTGCGTCGAAGTGCTGGTTCTCGTACTCGTCTGCGACGATGGAAGAACTCCAGCCACAAATAAACTCTTTCGAACACTAGGATGGCAAAAGGCGGTCCTCTGACTAACATACTCTAGTACTGTCTTCTCCTCTCTGAGTTCTACAGACGACGAACGCGAACTCCCAGCCACAAGGACAGAGTTCAGATAACGTCTCAACGTAAGTATAGGCAGAATAAGTGCTCTCAATCACTGAATGCTGCGTACTCAACGACGGCTTCCAACCCAGAGGTGAAGTCCAGAATCGTATAGGTTCGCAACAGTACAATGTCTAACTGTTCTAACTAAAAACTCTCCTGAAAGCAAAGACAGCAAGTCCGCCTGTACCAACAAAGCTGATACCGAGAGACCGTCACACATGGGCGCTCACAACGGAAGACCTCGTCTCTCCACTGCTGGCTACCCAGCAAGGCTCGGCTCCCACCCTCGTATTTCCGAAAACGAATCATATTCCCAAAACCATGGAATATCCTCCCTCTCTACAGATTCTTCCGAATGCCGACCAACCATATTTTAGTCTTTTGTCGTCCAGCGCAGAAAGTTTGCGAGGAAAAACCTATACTCGTACAATGGTAGACTTCTGAGTAAAAGTCCTTAGTAATAACCCAGTCTGCGTGGTTTCCGAGGTGACACTTCTTCGTTCCTCTCAGCTGCGTCCAAGCTTTCCAGAGTTCGGAAGTATTATCAGGTTGTCTCTCCGGCCCTACTACAATAGCGGCCGGCTGCCCCTGTATTGTGTCATCGCGCCCAGGTTTCCAGACCGTCCGTCTTGGCACTTCCTGTGTGGAGCTGGACCACCACACCACACCTTCCACCCAGGGCTTGAGTTCCTCCTGCCGTTTCATTTCCACTCTCGTTCCAACCTCTACTAGTACAGGCAATCATCATTCATTACGACGTTCTGATAATAAAGACACCCCGTCACCTTTCATGCAATAAGCGTTAACAATTATTTACAAGGCGTACGTGACAATGTCAGTCTTCTTTATATATTCATATATACGATCTATAACCTATCAAATGATACCTAATTGTGGTTGTAGTTCATGGCAAATTATGTGGATGAGTGCTTGTAAGGTGCGAAATTATAGCCACCTTACAACTTTGTTGTCCGTTGTCTGTCTGTCCGTCTATGTATCCATCCGTCCGATCGTTAAAAGCGCTTTATGTCAGGAACAGACAGACGTACAAGTCGAAATTTATGTCACAAAGGCCTACAGTCCCTTCACGATGAAATAAACTTCTAGGTTAATGGAATCAAAAGGAACGACCACATATGTCACATGCTTTGATACTCGCAAAATTAGTTATCAAATTCTATTGGATGCTTCCTGTTAACACAGAATCGCGAAATTTACCAAGAAGAAAGTTTTTCACTACAATCAAAGGAAAATAAACGAAAATTGTTAATTTCTAAATTCATCAGACGAAAACAATATTTCTCATGTCATTCGTCATCCGACTTCAGTCTTGAAAGTAAATCACACTCGCAAGTGCTAAAATCCCTGGCACCGATTTCTTGCCCGTGTCACTGTGGATAAAAGGCAAAAATCGTCAAGACCCTCGATTCCCGGAATGGATCAACAGTTAACATATACAATTAAAGCTGTACTGAAATCGCACCTTGCTAGGTTTTTGCAATTCCACTCCCTAGTCATGTTCTGGAAGAACGACTTTGGTAAGCATCTGTACGAGTTTGTATTTCTTTTTTTACCATCATGATGTTCTTGTAAGATGTGTGACAGAAGTAACAACATATGCTCGAAAAAATTTAACAGAAAGACCAGACCGCAATGCACAACACTTCACGCTGCCATTGGATGAGTATCTCCGCAACGCTGTTATGTCTGTTAAACGAACCTGTCAAGAATGGTGCTGCTTTTCTTTGGACCTTTTCTTTCACGATTTGTGATTGAGTTACAGTAAAAGCCCACAATGATCCACGATTCCAGTTACAGAGCGCAATATTTTGTATGAGGTAATTAATTTCGGTCTTATATGAGAATGTTCAGATCTGACTGCAAACAATTTTTCAATCACATCAAGCCGTTACATGTAAACATTGTACAATCAAAGTAATAACCAAATAAGCTTCGTGATTTCTCTTTCTATTAGCCTTTCCTACTAAGGATCACAGATGGAGCAGCATTACTGAATTATAAGTCGAATGATAGATTTGTAAGTTATCTTCTTTGGAAGGGAATATATTACCTGAGAACCCTTCCAGTGACTAGCAATCTGAGAATAATTCGAATGAATCACACTCTGACACCTTCCTACAGTAACGACACGAACTAAAGCCATCGTCCAGTGACGAGATAAACACTTATTGTCAGAGACAATGGCCTGCTGGCACAGCACCCGACTACAAGCAGATGCTCCAACCTCCTTTCCTGGGGCAACGACAGTCTAGTACATTGGTCACACCTTTGGGAAACTTCCGTATTTGCAAGTGGCTTCGATGATGCAGGGAGATGCGGCAGTGGTACCCCTTCCGCATGGTCAGCTGCCATACAACAATATTCATGCCATATTTATGCCCCCTGAGTGCACCAATTTCCAATGACTGGATGGCACCACGGGTTAGAGGGGGGGAGGGGGGGAGGATAATTACGTCTGTCCGGCGGCTGACCATACAGTTATTATCAAGACAGTAGTAACTGACCTATGCTGTAACGCCTAGCCAGTGCCAGTCAATGATGTACTGAAGATACAGCTGATACCACCCTCATCGGGCCTCAAAACTCCGACCACTGTCCTGGTTGGCGATGCAGTTACGTCAAGGTCCAAATGTGGCCATTCATCCTCCAGTACAAAGGACCTGGGTCGGCTGCCATTTTTTCTGTGCCAACAGCAGAAGCCTGGACGCCTAGGTAAGTGTCAGTAAATCGAGACATCAACTGACACACCAGCTGCAGCAGCACACGGAATTCGCTACCATTGGCCAGTCTGGCACGGAGACGCCGATGCACTGGGCGATGCTGCAACGGTGTACTCGCTGCATTCACCAGGAATCAACAACAAGTAGCACCAGAGGCTAAATCATTCCATATAGTAAACAATAATGAAAGTTTTCTATCCATGAGCCACTTCTTCTGCTCGTCCTCATATATTTCCGATAGAGAATCGCTTCCCCACACTAAGTCATGTCAACGCCCATTACATTTTGTGTCAAATGAAGTTACTGATGATGAAAATTAACAACCGACGGAATACACCACTGAAACTGCAACAGAGCTACGCAAAATGTAAATGCGACTTCAGAATTGTTTCGTTATGAATGATTGTTCTTCCTATCCTCTCTTCTTTCTTGTTGTTTTGGGTATACTAAGTATACTGGTAGTAAGTGAGCAAAAATTTCTTAAGAAGTTTCCGACCTGGATGAGATTCCGTATCTGCTGGATCAGGAAACTCAGTTACAAGCAGATAATTTAGAATTACCGCAGGAAATGGAAAGACTAAGGATGATAAGGAGGGAATGGTAACATCGTATCCTACGTGTACTCGGCACTAACACCGCTTTATTTGTAACCCCATTTTCCTTTAAGTATTCTTCTTGATAACTTTGATATAGCTACCAACTTGAGAAATTCGAATGATGAACAGTGACGAACAGCTATTAAGAGCAGCTACAGCAAAATTGGAAAGGGATGCCAGGTATCTTGCAATGTGCCGTTAAAAATTAAAGGATGCATAGTGATTTAACGACTTAAGAGAAGGGTTAGTAGAAAGATATAAACGAGTTTCTCGCGAGGATGTGAAAGCCAAAGGATTGTCTTTCGTAGACCGTGTTATTCCCTTCTTCACAGCATGGTAGGGATGCGGTATGGAGGAGTATATCGTCAGCATACCGCTCTCCCCGTCGTTTTGCAGGCTTCGCAGACAGTGGAGCCGCTATTGCTCTATCAAGCAGCTTCTCAATCGGCATCACGAGGCTGTCTGAATACTGTATCAGCGTTCCAACCACGGAAACAGCTGGGAATCGAGCTCGCTTCCTCCACATGGCAGCCGTTTACCCCGACCGCTCAGCTACGGAGACCAACAGTTAAAAGATGTAGGAGGACGTACATATATGAATACATTTCATTGCTTGTGTTACACTCAGTTCCCCAAGCAAGAATATGCTGATACCGATGTTTCCAAGGAGGGAGGAAATGTAACAGCACGAGCCAAGGCGCTAAGTTCTGCGCACTGACTCACACAGTTCATGAATTCCTGCCTCCCGACTCATGTTACGTGGCCAACTGCTTTGGGTTTCTCGGTTGAGGATCTATGGCGTGAACAGCACAGTCGGGATGTTCCCACAGATTCTCGGTAGGGTTTAAATCCGATGAGTCTGGTGGCTAGTGGTGTACGGTAAACTAATTCTGGTGCTCTTCGAACCACACACGTGTACTGTGAAGTGTATGAGACCTTGTATTGCTGGTAGATGGCATCGTGCCTCGGAAAACCAAACAAACTGTAGGGTTGGACATGGTCCCAAGTATAGATGCATATTTATATTGATACACTATGGCTTCCAAAATGAGGAGATCGCCCAGGGTATTCTATACTGCCCAGACCATTCTGTGAGTGTTGCAGCATGTTTGCTTTCAGACGTTTCAGGTCGTACACGCCAAGGGTCATCTGTCTGGTGGAGCATAAAATGTGATTCATATGAAATGAGCCCCTGTCGCCATTTAGTGGACGACTAGTTGCGTTATTGACGTGAAAACTCCAGCCTTCATCACCGATGAACACCAGGTGTATGAACCAGGCATCTGCTGCGGAGGTTCATTCGCAGCAACGTTTGAGGTACCGTCGTTGAGAAGACACTGTTGGTTCATTCGGGCACTCGGTTGTTCAACAGCGGCACGTCTGTTCGCCCGCATACATCCCCCACAGCCGTCGTTCAACCTCGTCATCTACGACCCGTGGTGCACTGCAGTTGCTTCGGTGCCGGTTCTAGATAGAGCCATTTTTCCTTGCACAATATAGGTACTTTAACCACGGCGGCACGCGAACAGTTTACATACTTAGACGTTTCGGAAATCCTTCCACACTTGGCCCTAAAGCTAACGGTTAAGCCATTTTGGACGTCACATAAATGTTTGCCCTTCCGCGTTACGACAACGACACGCTGTCTATACCTTCCAGTGCTAGTGCTCCCACCTGTGCCATTGTTGATTGGTTCTTGCACGTTGACGCCCAACGTTTATTTCACGTCTGTGTTTTTTCCTTTGTGCCATCAGTGTTCTGACTGGTTCGATGCGGCCCGCCATGAATTCCTCTCCTGTGCCAACCTTTTCGTCTCACAGTAGCGCTTCGGCCCTTCCTCCTTAATTATTTTCTGTATGTATTCTAAACTCTGTTTTTCTCTCCAGTTTGTACCCTCTACAGGTCCCTCTGGTATTCTCTGATACATTAACAGATGTCCTGTCATTCTGTCTCTTCGTCTTGTGAGTGTTTTCCGCACATTCATTCCCTCGCCTATTCTACGGGGGAATTGCTCATTTCTTACCTAATCAGTATACCTAATTTTAAACTTTCTTCTTTAGCACCACGTCTAAATGCTTAAAATTTCTTCTATCTCGCTTTTCCCCCAGTCTATGTTCCACTTCCATACAACAGTATGCTCAAAACATACATTCCCATAAATTTCTTCCTGAAGTTAAGGTTAATATTTCATGCTAGTAGATTTCTCTTGGCAGTACATGCTGACTCTTTCCGAAAGGAAATCTTGAGTTCTGTCGCGAAGTTAATTTGATGTTTGATATGCTAATATTTTGCTCATTCTGTGGAAGTGGGGTTGTAAATCGAATGTCATTCGGAAATGAATTCTGTAATTACTTGAGTGCTGGTATGTGTAGCCTTCTGGGGTTGGTGAGCAAGCAGAGCGACGTGGATTTACAAAAGTCGCTAATCGTTGAATGTTGATGGCCACCGATGAAAATTTCGGTCTCGAGAATGGTCAGATTTCGAGTATACATGACTAGAGACATTTTTTAAACTTTGACGGAAATAAGAAATATACCAGGAAATAATCAGTCTGCTATTTATCAAATTTTGTAAACGTCTTCGTCACTTAATGGTTAACAAGTGAGTATACTCTCACCCCATTGGAAACTTATGCCCGTCATCCACAAGAGACCCGTTGTGAACTCATAAATCTTGTTATTCGTTGTGGCACGGAAGCAAATAGCCTCAGAATGTCATGTTGAAGAATTTCGTATCATACGTCTGAAACGTAAACTGCTTCAGTTCGCGAAAGTTTTGGCTAGTGTCTGGTATGAAAATGTAAGACTTCCTATAGCGTCACAGATGTACTCTATGTGTGACTCATTGGGTAATCTGGAAGGCCAGTCAAGTGTCGTTGCACTTCTCTAGGTGTTTGTGGAGCGAACTGCTGTGGGCGTTGCATTACCTTTTTGGAAGATGGCATTTGTTACTCTCGTCGTGGAGAGTATGACAATAGAATTTACCATACTCATCACATACAGGCAGCATTCAGCCTCACTTCTGCTATTACCACATCAGTCTTGTTGGAATTGCCAATGAGTCGCCAACTTAAACAAACAGGAGCAAAAAGTCACTGAACACCACAAATTTATTGTACCAATTGAGATAGCTTGATGTATGTTGCATAAATGCTTTGTGAGAGGTAGCAGTGATTTAGTTGTTCTGTAGTAACACTTTTGTCTTGACCACAATTTTTACTTTGTTACACCTTATGCGTTTCGGAGTTAGCCATTTTCCAAGTATCGAATGTCGCGTGGACTAACAATATCTAGAACGAATTTGTGCAACATACCCTCTAAAACAAAAGGAACGACGTACCACGAAGAAGTAATTCAAATGGGACTGATATCGGTAAATGTGATATCCATGTACATATAGACTAATGATTTAAATTTCAGAGTAATTAGACAGTTTACTCGAGAGAAAGAGCTTCATAGACTGGGTCATTTGCGGGCAGGCATTACCTTGATGGAATGTTAGCTTCTGGAGAGTCGCCTTGAAGGAAACAAAACGGCGCGTAGAGTATCGTCGACAGGCCGCTGTACTGTAAGGATGATGCGGATGACAATCAAAGAGATTCTGCTTTGAAAAACAAAAAAAAAAAGACACCCCAGACCATAATTCCAGGCTGTTGGTCCATTGGTGGGCGTTAGTCATGTTCGTATGCCACCACTGTCAGGGCCGTCTACAAACACGTCGTTGTATTGGAGTCTCATTGACTGGAGTAGAACTGTCTTCACCGATGTATATCGCTTCTAACTGTGCCCCAGTGACCAACGAAGTCATAGCCAAGGAACTCATGATAGAACACGTTTACAATTTTAATGTTGCTCAGGTAAAGGAAATACGCAGTGATATTATTACGAGCAGTAGCGCTACACATTAAGACGAGTGAACCTCTTCTCAATGATGTCTACGCTCTCCCGAGAAAGCAATGTCTTGCAAAGTATGCCCTATTTCTCGCAGTAGGATTTGCAAACCAACAGTTTGAAAACCAGAATTCTTCCCTGATACTTCCTCAGAAATACAAGTAAAACAAACCGCACACTATTTAGGCCTCATTATGGACCCCACCCTCTCATGGAAACCACACATTGATGAGGTGATTACAAAAGCCAGGAGGATAGAAGGACTGCTTAAGTTGATCAAAGGCAGATTCAGCGGAGCCCCAAACGACACACTAGTATATACATATAAGTCACTCATCAGACCAGTACTAGAATACGCAGCACCAATATGGATAGCAAACGCATACCAAACCGATAGGATACTAAGTACAGAGAGGCGCATCCTAAGACTAGCCACAAGATCTGGCACCTATACAAGAAACAGTGAAGTCTATGACACAGCAAAAATCACAACGCTAAAAAGTCGACTTATCAAACTGGCAAGCAAGATTGGCCTGAATAGACTGCACTCCAGCACATTGACAACTTAGCTGCTACAAGAAAACATCATCACTTTCGACTTCCCCAAATATCAATATAAATATCCGTCACACACCATAATTCAATGCATTAGACACACACAAGAAGATTTTGACGAACTTAACTTACAGACAGGACCAGAAGATAATATTGGACACTTACTAGAAGAAGACAATCTAAACAGAAACCAATAATCCCAGGTGAGGTTTTAGAGGGGTTTCCCTTACCTGTAAGGCAAATGCCGGGATTATAAATCCACCCCCTCAGAGAGACAGAAAGAAAGAGCATATATAACATAAGGAAGTATGAATCAAATGAATCGATCATCTTCTTCTCCCAAATTACAAATAAATGGAGCCCCAACAGCAGAAATATCCCACGGCTGAAAAGAGCAAAGCTCTAACACCAGCCCTCTCTCTCTCATGAGAGAGAATGAAAGATGAAAAAAAAAGCCCAAATTAATATCCACTAAGAATATCGTAAACGAGCTTTTCCTATTAATATATTTGCGCTAATAGATACCGTCTTGTCTGCCAAATGCGCTCTCTGTAACAGAGCTTCAGTTAAAGTGAATATTACGAAGGCTGATTCGCAATTTTCGAACTTAAATTAACTTTGTCTGTGCTATTTATTGATGACTCACAAAAATTCGTGCCTGACCGCGACTCCAATATGGATCTCCCACTTTAGGCGAGCGACCTGCTTAATCGTTTCAGCTAGGCAATTCTGCCCTCACATGCATGCATGTCTGAAAGAATAGGCACTGCGAGGCGGTCCACGGATGGAAGCCCCTGTCGGTAGTGAGAGCAGAATTGGCTAGCTGCAGCGATTAAAGAGACCGCTCACCTAAAGAGGGAAATCCACATTGGAGTCCGGGTCCGGCACGAATTTTTGCGAGTCATCAATAAATAGCACAGATGAAGTTAATTTAGATTCGAAAATTGCGATTCAGCCTTCGTAATATTCACTTTAACTGAAACTCTGTCACAGAGAGCGCATTTGGCAGACAAGACAGTCACTCGTTGACCACGATGGCACCGAAACAGAGGACGACCGAAGAAAGGCAGAAATACTGAATTCAGTGTTCCGAAACTGTTTCACTGCGGAAAATCGTAACACGGTCCCTGACTTCAGCCGCCGTACGGACGCCAAAATGGAAAATATTGAAATAAACGATATCGGAATTGAAAAACAACTGCTATCACTTAGTAGCGGAAAAGCATCAGGACCAGACGAAATACCCTTAAGATTCTACAGTGATTATGCTAAAGAACTTGCCCCCTTTCTATCAGCAATTTATCGTAGATCGCTGGAAGAACGTAAAGTACCTAGCGACTGGAAGAAAGCGCAGGTCGTTCCCATTTTCAAGAAGGGTCATAAATCAGATGCGAATAATTATAGGCCTATTTCGCTTACGTCAATCTGTTGTAGAATAATGGAACATGTTTTGTGTTCTCGTATTATGACGTTCTTAGATAATACAAATCTCCTTCATCATAACCAACATGGATTCCGCAAACAGAGATCATGTGAAACTCAGCTCGCCCTATTTGCCCAAGAAATTCACAGTACCGTAGACACTGGCGAGCAGATTGATGCCGTATTCCTGGACTTCAGGAAGGCATTTGATACGGTTCCGCACTTACGTTTAGTGAAAAAAATACGAGCTTACGGAATATCGGACCAGGTTTGTGATTGGATTCAGGATTTCCTAGAAGAAAGAACACAACATGTCATTCTTAACGGTTCAAAATCTGCAGATGTAGAGGTAATTTCGGGAGTACCGCAGGGAAGCGTGATAGGACCTTTATTGTTTACAATATACATAAATGACTTAGTTGACAACATCGGTAGCTCCGTGAGGCTATTTGCAGATGACACGGTTGTCTACAAGAAAGTAGCAACATCAGAAGACTCGTACGTACTCCAGGAGGACCTGCAGAGGATTAATGCATGGTGCGACAGCTGGCAGCTTTCCCTAAACGTAGATAAATGTAATATAATGCGCATACATAGGGGCAGAAATCCATTCCAGTACGATTATGCCATAGGTGGTAAATCATTGGAAGCGGTAACGACCGTAAAATACTTAGGAGTTACTATCCGGAGCGATCTGAAGTGGAATGATCACATAAAACAAATAGTGGGAAAAGCAGGCGCCAGGTTGAGATTCATAGGAAGAATTCTAAGAAAATGTGACTCATCGACGAAAGAATTAGCTTACAAAACGCTTGTTCGTCCGATTCTTGAGTATTGCTCATCAGTATGGGACCCTTACCAGATTGGATTAATAGAAGAGATAGACATGATCCAGCGAAAAGCAGCGCGATTCGTCATGGGGACATTTAGTCAGCGCGAGAGCGTTACGGAGATGCTGAACAAGCTCCAGTGGCGGACACTTCAAGAAAGGCGTTACGCAATACGGAGAGGTTTATTATCGAAATTACGAGAGAGCACATTCCGGGAAGAGATGGGCAACATATTACTACCGCCCACATATATCTCGCGTAATGATCACAACGAAAAGATCCGAGAAATTAGAGCAAATACGGAGACTTACAAGCAGTCGTTCTTCCCACGCACAATTCGTGAATGGAACAGGGAAGGGGGGATCAGATAGTGGTACAATAAGTACCCTCCGCCACACACCGTAAGGTGGCTCGCGGAGTATAGATGTAGATGTAGATCTGAAACTTCCTGGCAGATCAAAACTGTGTGCCCGACCGAGACTCAAAATCGGGACCTTTGCCTTTCGCGGGCAAGTGCTCTACCATCTGAGCTTCCGAAGCACGACTCACGCCCGATACTCACAGCTTTACTTCTGCCAGTATCTCTTACCGCAAATATATTAATGGGCAGAGCTCTTGTGCGATATTTTAACTGGGTAATATGGATATTGTACAATTACATAATAAATTATTTAAACTGATTGGCGTGTGACGACGTTTAAGGTGAATCGTTGTGACGCTGTAACACAAAGCAGCTTGCAGACAGCCAAGACAGCGCTCCGGTTTTCACGGTGACGCCAGTGTTGCCACTGAACGCTCCACTGTCACCCTGCTGGAAATCTATGATGCCCTACACGCTGTCGCACTTTTCGTCTCTGTACTTGTCGGACTGCAGAAGAAGCCCACTTCCTGACTATGGGCACGTCGCGTTAGTGTACAACCCTACCCAGCTGAGCGAACAGTAAGTCCGTCGTCTCAGACACTAGTCGCAAACGCCCATTGAGATCCTTCTTGGCACTGAATATATCGTTTCTGAAGCCACTAATCACTCATTCGCTTGGTTGCCATGGAATTCCGACCACCAAGAACAGGAATATCGCGAACGCTAAACTGCAGCCCCGACACGCCACAATCCTGCCGCCGTAGACAGTTGTTGATTGACGACTATCCCTCTCGCATGAAGCATAACACGATACTCTCATATACCACCAACATTCAGATAAGATTTGTGAATGATAAAACTTCAGTGTAATGCTGCCTTGTATAGGGTGATTTTTTTTTTATATGGGAGAGCGAAATGTCTCAGAACTGCGCATCGAATTAAAAAAACCGCAAAAGATACTTATCCAACATTTTTAAAAATGGTATCCACCAACAACAATGTTGATCCCCTGCCCCACGTCCAGCGAGTGGCGTTTTTATTGTAGAATTGGATTCAACGGGAAAAACTCGTAACTTTTCTATGTAACACTTTTGATGTGGTGCGATAGACTGCGCTGTAATCGACGAAAAACGCACTTGAGAAACAGTATTTTCCCGAGAAAAAAGCACTGGACCAAAAACATAGAAACACAAGTGTCCCAAAGAACTCAGTATTTTGCAGTTCTCTTCGTGTAGCTGTTTTGAAACATTCATTATTTAACTTGATCTAGTTGCGTGCACAGCATTCCTCTTTTCTTAAATACGTTCTTTCATATACTGTTATTAGAATACAGGCTTTTACGACAGGAGAGCTGAAATGGTTTTCGTTTAGGAAGAAACTGGCACTAATGTCTATAATGCCGTAACCCTTTATGCCCAACATTTTCTATATTGCGATCAGGCGCTTCTCTTTTTCTGGTTATCGGAAATTACACTACTGCTTACCGAATTTTGAAATGTACAAAATATCATCCGTTTCCTTTCTCCTTCCATCAGAAACATGATTTCTGGAACCGAGTAACATTTTGTCATACAGAGAGTACCGATTTTCTTTTCCTGAGTGTTGTACTAAGACTACGGTGCGATTAATCGACCCAGCATGCGCTATAGCTATGTGACAGTGTGTTGTGGAATAATTGCTAGAAACCTCGTTGGTCCATTCTTCATCAAAGCCACCTTAAATGGTGAACAGTATCGAACTTTTCCCGGAGGTAGTACTTCCAGTATTGCTTGCAAACCTTCCCCGATTTGCGGTACGCAATGTGGTTTCAACTTGATGGCTATCGAGGATTTTATTCTGTAGCAGCATGGGAAGTCTTCTCCTTCTCGCTTTTGTCGAATCATTCCATGACCAAATTATTTCTCTTTCGCAATCTTTACTAACCTCACAAGATATTACCGTTTTTTTATAGCTACGAACACCTCTCGACCATCAGCGTTCAGTCTATCATATTGTATGTAGTCCAATCAGAATTTAGAATATTACTGCTGTTGACATCTGGTTTCAGCCAGCTTTTCTCCCTAGTGCTCTGCGGTCATAGTTACCTTTTATAAGCGAAATTAGCTCCGGGACATTTCCATACAGGCTCCTGCAGTTAGCTGTTACTATATTAACATTATCTTTTTACGATCTGCTATGACGAACGCTTCTCTGTCTGGAATCAGAAGGCATCTTATCGCGCATGTGGAGGGACTTCTCTATCCTAAAAAAAATCCACCTGTGTACGCTGCTCGTACTCCGCTACCCTAGTAGCCGCCTACTGCATGCGGTGCACGGCTCACCTGTTAGGTTGTAAATCTCCATTCGATAGCGGAGGACGAGAAACTTGCACCCGATCTCACTGCATCATCTTAGCCCCTGGTTTAGAACTCCCACTATGCTCCAAAAGAAACGACCATTTTCGGTTCTGGGAATGATGCCGCAAGACGATAACTCTGCCTCCACTCCACAGACTATCTTCATCAAATCAGCCACCTACCCTTAGGAATGGAAGATGATCTCTGAAACCAGGCACAGGCGCCGTGAAGAGCCAAGATTTGCAGCCAGGTGCACTCAGTGCTCTCAGTCGCTGCCGGCACCGCCTCTTCCTTATCTCTAGAGCCCTCAGCAGGCAAAGAAAGTGGATTCTGGCCTTCTTTCCCTACTTGCCTGCTATTTTACTCACAGGCGCCATCACAGACCTAACACTGGAGCTTCAAGTGACAAGTAATCCCACCCTCTGCATTTGTCCAGACCTCTCAAGAAGTTCGGCCAATGTCCCAACAGGCGAGGCGTCACATGATGGTTCATATCGTACTTTCAGCAGCAGGCAAAACATCAAACCTGATCTCAAGACGCGAGGCCGGTACCCCTTTCGCATTCCGACACCCAGATGTGCCATGACATTTATTTCAGGTTTCTCAAAGCTACCACAGGAGACGGTAGCAGCCTGAAGCCTGTCGACTGACCCAAAAAAGCTCCAACTGCTTACGGACAGTGCCTCTTTTCCCCTGCAATCAGTTCTTAACAGGTTCGGTTCCTATTCATCTTCAATTCTTTTTTGTCTCACCCACAGGTAATATCACACTAACCCAGGAAAACTGAACTCGCTCAGCACAAACGATTGAAAAATATGCAACCGATTTCACAGAAACACACAGACAAATAATAACCTATTGTTTACTTCCCTTCAGAAATAAGTATAAATACGTCTAAGCTAAAATATGTAAGCAATATGAACGCAAACGATAAACAGCTTCTGCTGCTCCTTCTGACTGCGCTCTGCCTCGAGGTTGCAGCTCCACCGAATATTTACCATTTGCAAAGCTCACCATATAAAGTGAATAAAGAGACACTAACGACTTCTACGCTGGGAAAATACACCAGTGTCGGTTTACCGTAAGTGAGAGTACGTCGCGAGTTCCTGATGCTAATAAGGCGAGTAGACCGTTCGTTTATGATATATTTTTACGAGCTTCAAACAGGAACGACTCAGTTATCTGTGTAGTTATTAGTTTAATTTTGTAATTTCTTGCATGTTTGAATGCTTACTAGACACAAATATTTTAATAACAGTGTAGCGTAGAGTACCTCCGTTGTTGTCGACCCTTGTATCGACCCTCGTATCTTACAGGCTTTTGTTTGTGTTGGTTAGAACACCTCAGAGTCGGTTAGACAGTCAGTGAGAGAGCACCGCGAGTTCCTGCTGATAATGAGGCAAGCACACCGTTCGTATATTACATATTTTTACGAGATTCAAACAGCAGCGACTTAAGTAATGGACAGGAACTATGACTGCAGTGTACAGATGCGAGTTGAGTTGTTGACCCTTCCCTCACAGCTCCAGGCTGTATTGGCTTTCTTCACACGGACTGAGGATGCTGCCAAGTGGCATCACTGTGGGGGTTCAGATGAGGGTATGCCAGGGGAAGTCGAGCACGTCCCACGTGTTCCCCGATCGGTCATCTGCCCCAGGTAGGGTCTGCACTAAGGCTGATCCCTCACCCGTGGTCAAGTGGGAGATCATTCGAAGGTCTGGCAGGCAGCCGATCGTAGGGCTTCTCCAGTTCGTTTGACGAACAGGTTTCAGGCTTGATCTATGGCTGACGTCGTGGTCGTGCGGTAGCGTTCTCGCTTCCCACGCCCGGATTCCTGGGTTCGATTCCCGGAGGGGTCAGGGATTTTCTCTGCCTCGTGATGACTGGGTGTTGTGTGCTGTCCTTAGGTTAGTTAGGTTTAAGTGGTTCTAATTTCTAGGGGACTGATGACCACAGATGTTATGTTCCATAGTACTCAGAGCCATTTGAACCATTTTTATGGCTGACGATGTCTCTGAGCCGGAAGCAGTCGTTCACCCTGTTCTGGAGGAAGCTTCCTGGTCCGCAAGGTCTGGCCATTCACAGAGGTGGGTTTGCTAGTAGTTGGGAGTTCAAACGTTAGTCACGTAATGGGGCCCCTTAGGGACACGGCTGCCAAGGAGGGGAAGGAAGGCAGTGTGCACTCCGTGTGCATAGTGGGGGGGGGGGGGGGGTAATTTGGGATGTGGAAAGGGTGCATCCGGATGCCATGAAGAGTACAGGGTGCAGCCAACTGAAGGTGGTGGCCCATGTCGGTACCAATGACTTGTGTCGCTTTGGATCGGAGGAGTTTCTCTCTGGTTTCGGGCGGTTAGTGAAAATGGTAAAGACTGCCAGTCTTACTTGCGAGATTAAGGCGGAGCTTACCATCTGCAGCATCGGCGACAGAGCCGACTGTGGTCCTTTGGTGCAGAGCCGAGTGGAGGGTGTGAATCAGAGGCTCAGGCGGTTCTGTGACCGTGTAGGCTGCAGATTCCTTGACTTGAGCCATCGGGTTGTGGGTTTCCGGGTTCCGCTTAATAGGTCAATAGTCCACTACACACAGGAAGCGGCTACACAGGTAGCTGGGGCAGTGTGGATGGGGCTGGGCGGTTTTTGTAGGTTAGAGGGTCTCAGGAAACCACAGAAAGGGCGTCCGTCTAAAAGGAGCAGGTAAAACACAGTAACGTAGTTGTAAAAACGATTGGTATTGTGGTTGTAAATTGTCGTAGCTACGTTGGGAAAGAACCAGAGTTCCAAGCCCCAAGTGGCAGGTACGGAAAGCTGGCTAAAGCCGGAAATAAGTTCAGCAGAAATTTTTTCAAACGACCTAACAGTGCTCAGAAAGGATAGATTAAATGTAGTTGGTGGTGGAGTATTTATTTCTGTCAGAATAAGTTTACCTTGTAGTGAAATTGAAGTACTTAGTAACTGAAAATAGTATCGGTAGAGGTTATACTTAACAATCGGACTGAACTATTAACTGGATCATTTTACCGAACCCCCGACTCAGGAGATGTAGTTGCTGTTCAGTTCAAAGAAAACTTGAGTGTTATCTCAAATAGGTACCCCACTCATACAATTGCAGTCGGTGGCGACTTCAACTACCCTCGATATGCTGAAAAAATTATATGTTTAAAGCCGACGGCGGGCATAAAGCGTCATCCGAAATAGTACTGAATGCTTTCTCAGAAAATTATTTTGAACGATTAGTTCATGAGTCCACTTGCAGCGAAAATGTATGCGAAAGCATACTTGACACAGCAACAAATAGTCGTGGACAAATAGGCAGTATCATGATGAATACAGGGATTAGCGCCCACAAGGCAGTTGCTGCTAGGCTGAATACCGTAACACCTACAACCATCAAAAAGAAACGCAGAGTACATCTATTTAAAAAAGCTGATAAATATGTTCTTAACGCTTTTCTAAGAGACACTCTTCACTCTTTCCAATCTGATCACGTAAGTGTAGAAAAGAAATGGAATGATTTCAAAGAGATAGTATGGACGGCAATTGAGAGCTACATACTACATAAAATAGTAAGTGATGGTACCGATCCCCCATGGTACACAAAACGGGTTACATCGCTGTTGCAGAAGCAACGAGAAAAGGATGCCGAATTTAAAATGACGCAAAATCCCACAGATTGGCAAAGTTTTGCAGAAGATCGAAAGATAGCGCTTACTTCAGTGCGAGATGCTTATAATAATTTCCATAACGAAACTCTGTCTGGGAATCTGGCAGGAAACCAAAGAGGTTCTGGTCATACATATTGCACACCAGTGGCAAGTGGCAATCAGTACCTCAACTGCGAGATAACAACGGTGAAGTCACTGATGACAGTGCGACTAAAGCAGAGTTATTAAACACGGTTTTCCGAAACTCCTTCATTATTGAAGACGAAGTAAATATGCCTGAATTCCAATAAAGAACAACTGCCAAGATGAGTAACACGGAAGTAGATGTCCTTGGTGTAGCAAAGCAGCTTAAATATCTTAATAAACGCAAGGCCTCCTGTCCAGGTTGTATGCCAGTCAGGTTCCTTTCAGAGTGCGCTGATACAATAGCCCCATATTTATCAGTTATATACAACCACTCGCACACAGGAAGATCCTTATCTAAAGACTGGAAAATTGCTCAAGTCGCACCGGTATCCAAAAGGGAATTAGGAGAAATCCGCTGAATTACAGGCCCATATCATTAACGTCGATTTTCAGTAGGGGTTTGGAACATACAACGTGTTCGAACATTATGAACTACCTAGAAGAAAACGATTTATTGAAAAACAGCCAGCACGGATTCAGAAAAATTCGTTCTTGTGAAACACAACTAGCTCTTTATACTCTTGAAGTAATGAGTTCTATCGACATGGGATGTCAAATTGATACCATATTTTCTGATTTCCAGAAGGCTTTTGACCAAACAGCGTGCCTATGGAATATCGATGTCGCTTCAATTGTGCGGCTGGATTCGTGATTTCCTGACAGGAAGGTCACAGTTCCTAGTAATAGACGGAAAGTCATCGATTAAAACAGAAATAATATCCTGTGTTCCCCAGGGAAGGGTCATAGGCCCTCTGTTGTTCCTGATCTATGTTAACGACATAGGAGGCTATCCTGAGTAGACCTATTAGATTGTTTGCAGATGATACTGTCGTTTACCGTCTTGTAAAGTCATCAGACGACCAAAACGAATTGAACGAATTGCAAAATGGTTTAAATAAAGTATCTGTATGTTGCGAAAAGTGGCATTGACTCTGAATAAAGAGAAGTGTGAAGTTATTAACATGAGTACTGAAAGAAACCCGCTAAATTTCGATTAGGCTATAACTCACACAAATTTTAAGGCTGTAAATTCTACTAAATACTTATGGATTAAAATTACAAATAACCTAAACTGGAACAATCATATAGATAATGCTGTGGGTAGAGCAAACCAAAGACTGCGATTCATTTGTAGAATACTTAGAAGGTGCAACAAGTCTACTAAAGAGACTGCTTGTCCGCCCTATTCTGGAGTGTTGCTCTGCGGTGTGGGATCCGCATCAGGTGGGACTGAAGGACAACACCGAAAAAGTTCAAAGAAGGGCGGCTTGTTTTGTACTATAGGCGAAATAAGGGAGATAGTGCCACAGACATGATACGTGAATTGGAGTGGTAATCATTAAAACAAAGGCATTTTTCGTTGCGACGTGATCTTCTCATGAAATTTCAGTCACCAGTTTTCTCCCCCGATTGCACCCTCCTACATTAGAAGAAATGATCATCATGATAAAATAAGAGAAATCAGGGCTCGCACAGAAAAATTTAAGTGCTCGTTTTTCCTGCGCGCCGTTCGAGGGTGGAGCGGTAGAGAGACCACTTGAAGGTGGTTCATTGAACCCTCTTCGAGGCACTTTATTGCGGATAGCAGAGTAATCACGTAGATGTAGATGTACATTGTAACACTTAGACACACCCTAGCAAATACCATTGAGATCGCACGAAACTTATCTTGAAAGTATCCTGGAGAGAAGAGTTTCTTCGTTGGCATATGGAGTTACATACAGCAGGCAGACAAAAATTTGGAAACACCAAAAAGATATCACAATACCAACCCTAATCAGCTGTAGGAATCCCACTGGCATTCAGAACAGCTTCTGTCGCCTAGGAATAAATAAGTATAGGAGCTGTATGTGTTTCAAGGGAAGCATATTGGCGCCTATCTAACCAGCAACCAACAATACATCCAAGGAAGATGATCACATATGTCGTAGGGGCCAGTCTTCTCATAGGCAGACGCAACTTGGCCATATCCGCCCTGTCACCAGACGGCGTCCCACGCGCCGATAGACGTCTATGGATCTATTCTCCTCCACGGGCTAGGTGACTGAACGTAGTACCTACAGTGTAGTAGTGTCCGAGCTGTAGTTAGTCTGGTGTCCGAGCCACGACGAGCTGTGGGCTAGGTGTCGAGTACAATCGCATTCCATCAATCAGGAATTCATTCTGGAGCCGCTGCAATGACCACGCTATGTTCTGTGTCAGTAATCAGTTAGAGGACTTAGTGATATTTCACTACTTGGGAAGAGACTTTCTATTCAGTTCTGTTTATTCGTTATTCAAGAAGTAATTTTTTTCTCAAGTGATTAATTCTGACATTGTAATAAAATGTATCTTGGAGAAAACGTATTCTCTCTTGTTACTAAATTTTTTTACACCAAATGTACGATAATATCTCTTGTCTGCCAAACCAGGCGGACAAAAATGGTTCAAATGGCTCTGAGCACGATGGGACTTAACATCTGAGGTCATCAGTCCCCTAGAACTTAGAACTACTTAATCCTATCTAACCTAAGGACATCACACACGGCCATGCCCGAGGCAGGATTCGTACCTGCGACCGTAGCGGTCTTGCGGTTCCAGACCGAAGCGCCTAGAACCGCTCGACCATAGCGGCCGGCCCAGGCAGACACAACAGATTGTCTGCAAACATTTCCCATGACTGTTGGTGTTGAAGTTTTCTACGCATGTCCTACGCTCACATTTGGCGTTTTCTTGTGTGACTGTTTCAGATTCATATGACATATCTTTTCATTTTCACGCTTTCTGCCGCTAGCTTCTCGTTACCGATCTGCAGCATTTTGTCCTACCATACCATTAGCCAGCAAGTATGTTCATCTTCGAAATAGAGGCAACTTCTCAGCCTCTAGCGCAACATGCATCAGGCGCAGGGACGCATTTTGGAGAAGCTGCCAGCATCGAAAAGACACCAGAGCTACCCAGCCGCCATCCTCGCCTCAAAAAACAGTTATGGATGACAAGCTATGTGAACGTTGCCAGTAATCATATCTTGCAGAGTAAACATGGGGCCCATTTAATACCACAATGTGGCTCCCCAAATAACTACCACATCGCATTTTAGTTCCCTAAGTATGGAACTCAATCCTTGCCTTTTGTGCTGATAAGTTTCACGAGTGCGACAATCAGCTGTGCAGTGGCTTTTACAATCCGTCCTCTTATTTTTAGTCGCGAACATCTTCAATGATTGTCTGTCACGATCACTGAACGCATTTTTAACACAATGTTTCTCCGCGTTGCGATATAGCGGATAATTTATTCCGCTTTCTCTGTATGTGATATATCTTCAATACGATGGCTCTCGAAACACCAAACATTTAGGTTCCCTTGGTTGCTGAGCACCTGCCATACGACCGCCACAATTTCCCACACTCGAATTCACTTAGTTCTGCACTCACCACTACACAAACACTGTTATGACCACGTCTAACACTAGAAACGTATCGAAAACATTGAGCAGTGTTGTTAAAATACAACAGTGCAGCCTGTAGGCTTAGCTATCATCTGCATTTATATCCGGGAATGAATTTCTCATGTTGTTCCCTTATTTTTGCCCAGCCCCTGCTGACGAGGCTTGGCGGCAGTACTCTAAAAAAGAAGGTGAACATGCGTATGGCCTTGCAGTTGGATCTTCATATGTGAGTCGACTCGTGCGACATAGGACGTTCAGTACGTCACGTATTTTCACGGGAATATTTACAGGTGCACTGTTTAGTTGCACACACAACTGATGAAGCACGTTAAATTGTACGTTCTCTACCAGTTCAGGAAGAAATTGTTAGATGAAGACTTTGTATTTCACTACATTAGAGCATGGTCACAGGAGCCATGTTCTAGTAACGTGATCGCCGATGATGCCTACCCAAACAACCTTTGCAAACGATTATTGATGGTGGTGGATTGTGTGTCCAACCCAGATGTGGCTGTTACGAGATTTAAAAAACCACCTCTGGTAAACTGTGCCTCACCAGTGAACAATGAATGGCTTAGATAATTTTGCTCATCTGACAATGCTGAACAGTCTATCCAAAACCGAACTCTTTGTTGAAAATCATCCACTCACTAGGCGTGACAACGGTGCAACTGGTTATGATGGGGGACAGGCCACACACTACTCTGAGACCTATCCAAGGTATGAGCGAAGGCACGCGTGCTCCTAGATAGTTGTTCTTCTTCCCTATCGACTGCTCAAGTACTCCATGGGCAGCCTTCATAACAAAATGGATCGAACGCCTCTGCCTATATGGGTGGGTGGTGAACAGTCTGAAACATTCCATTCTTTAGTTTAAGTCTGTTTCGATATTGAGAGCAGTAAAGCCGCCGAGCTCTATGTGCGATGCCAGTGGACCTACAGTACGTCAAATGTATGTTCTGCAAATTTGTACCATTTCATTCCCTAAACACAAACACGGCTGTTACCTTCGATAATGCCACAGTGTACACTACAAATTCGTAGCAGCACTACAAAACAAACAGCCCATTTGTCTGAGAGAGCACTGATGAAAAGCATATACACCCCTGGAAATGGAAAAAAGAACACATCGACACCGGTGTGTCAGACCCACCATACTTTCTCCGGACACTGCGAGAGGGCTGTACAAGCAATGATCACACGCACGGCACAGCGGACACACCAGGAACCGCGGTGTTCGCCGTCGAATGGCGCTAGCTGCGCAGCATTTGTGCACCGCCGCCGTCAGTGTCAGCCAGTTTGCCGTGGCATACGGAGCTCCATCGCAGTCTTTAACACTGGTAGCATGCCGCGACAGCGTGGACGTGAACCGTATGTGCAGTTGACGGACTTTGAGCGAGGGCGTATAGTGGGCATGCGGGAGGCCGGGTGGACGTACCGCCGAGTTGCTCAACACGTGGGGCGTAAGGTCTCCACAGTACATCGATGTTGTCGCCAGTGGTCGGCGGAAGGTGCACGTGCCCGTCGACCTGGGACCGGACCGCAGCGACGCACGGATGCACGCCAAGACCGTAGGATCCTACACAGTGCCGTAGGGGACCGCACCGCCACTGCCCAGCAAATTAGGGACACTGTTGCTCCTGGGGTATCGGCGAGGACCATTCGCAACCGTCTCCATGAAGCTGGGCTACGGTCCCGCACACCGTTAGGCCGTCTTCCGGTCACGCCCCAACATCGTGCAGCCCGCCTCCAGTGGTGTCGCGACAGGCGTGAATGGAGGGACGAATGGAGACGTGTCGTCTTCAGCGATGAGAGTCGCTTCTGCCTGGGTGCCAATGATGGTCGTATGCGTGTTTGGCGCCGTGCAGGTGAGCGCCACAATCAGGACTGCATACGACCGAGGCACACAGGGCCAACACCCGGCATCATGGTGAGAGGAGCGATCTCCTACACTGGCCGTACACCACTGGTGATCGTCGAGGGGACACTGAATAGTGCACGGTACATCCAAACCGTCATCGAACCCATCGTTCTACCATTCCTAGACCGGCAAGGGAACTTGCTGTTCCAACAGGACAATGTACGTCCGCATGTATCCCGTGCCACCCAACGTGCTCTAGAAGGTGTAAGTCAACTACCTTGGCCAGCAAGATCTCCGGATCTGTCCCCCATTGAGCATGTTTGGGACTGGATGAAGCGTCGTCTCACGCGGTCTGCACGTCCAGCACGAACGCTGGTCCAACTGAGGAGCCAGGTGGAAATGGCATGGCAAGCCGTTCCACAGGACTACATCCAGCATCTCTACGATCGTCTCCATGGGAGAATAGCAGCCTGCATTGCTGCGAAAGGTGGATATACACTGTACTAGTGTCGACATTGTGCATGCTCTGTTGCCTGTGTCTATGTGCCTGTGGTTCTGTCAGTGTGATCATGTGATGTATCTGACCCCAGGAATGTGTCAATAAAGTTTCCCCTTCCTGGGACAATGAATTCACGGTGTTCTTATTTCAATTTCCAGGAGTGTATATGTGCACATCAACTGATGAACAAGACCTTTACGTCATGACAACAGACGGAACGCGCTTTAATAACAAGCAGATGCGCGAACACGGTAACAGTACTTTGTCTTCGATGAAGTTACGATGCATGGAGTAGACGGTCTTTGTCATTCCAAATGTTGCATAGTTTCGTGATTACTTCGAAAAAGCCAACGTCCTGTCCCCGATTCCTCTACCAGTTCCTTCAATCAATGGACAACCTTTTGATCTATCCTATAACATACGCATAAAAGAGTAACCCAAATTTACTGTTGTCAGCTGCTTATTTGTTCGTTACGGGTACCATGGAGGAAATCCATACGTCGAGAGAACCTACATTTATAGATATATTGAATACTGTGGTAAAAGTCACGTTGATAAAATCGACCAAAGAATGTCTATTATCCTTAATTGAATCACCTAAGCATTCTTTCTGCTTATAATTTAAAGTGGGAAAGGCTCGCTGTACCGTACAGAAAAACACAATCACGTGAACATAATTCTTACTGATAGAAGTGTTGTACCACGCGCGAGGTGTAAACATGGAATACTTGCTTGATTTTTGTTTAGTGTTGGAATCATTACGTTTGAGTGCATGTCACTTTTAATCACGGTACGCAGAGCTGCGACGCTTAACAATTACTGCATTGCCAATACTTGTCTACGTTAGTAGGCCCACGTTAATTTTGCCAATGAAACAGTAAACTATCATCGACGCTAATATGTAGCAGCAGTTAATTACTGCAGTGAATGCAGCTTGTCAACAGAATTACGTCAGGTCAGACAGATGATCAATTCAGACGGCTTACAGCTTTCGGTTATCTATTACTGATCAGTGCAGGAGCGGATAGAATAAACGCCTGCAGCATCACACGTATTTAATAATTGGGAGTGCGAAACACGGGAACGTAATAGCTGTTAGTGCTTACCTGTAGTCCATGTAACGTTTGACGTATTATTCGGTTTCTTATATTCTAAATATTTTGGGCTAGTTCAATGTAGGATGAAAACTCTTTACACATATAAGCGATTATGTTGGCAGTTATAATTAATAGTCAGTCCGTATTATGATTTATTGGATCACCTTCTATAGTTAATGTGCATCGACAAACACCATGCTCAAAAATCTGTTACAGCAGAAAGTAAATTGCAATGAGAAATATCTAATATAATACGCCAACTACTTGAACAAAATATTACAGTTTCGTAACTGAAATAAATACAGTTGGGATTAGTACGTATACATACTAGCAATAAGTGCTGCTGTGATGCATGTATAATTCTAAGTATAAGCAAAACACATCACTTCCCACCAGATTACGCTAAAAGAAACATTCTAAGATGCGATATACTTTAAAATAAAAAATAAAAATTATATGTGCAGGTAAAATACTAATTCTAACCACTGCATTAAAAAAGGACAATAAATGACAATTCTTTTGATCGCTTACTATGCGATGAGTTTATATACGAATGAGAAATGTTGTCCTCAGTTTCGTTTTTTAACACTGTCGCCTTTGGAATACAAATGCAGATGACAAACAGAAAGATCATGGACATCAAAAGTAAGTTAATAAGAAACAATTATCTCAACACTGAAACTAGAAAAAATTCATCAAGACATTCATCTGAAACATTTTAGGCTATGGCCTTAAGAAAACAGGAAAAGATTAGGGGCAACAGAAATATAGGCATCGGGAACAGTCACAAAAAAGTCCTCGACTGAATGAAAATATAATGAAAAAATACTAAAGAAAATTATAGAGAAAAATACATAACTGAGAGAAAAAAATTAAGTAGTAGCACACCTCACTCAACGTTATAACTTAATAAAGAACGTCTTAGAAGGAGAAATAGTTTGATAACTCTAAGAGGTACGCTCAGAGCATCAGCATTAGAAAATGTTATCAGTAGAACATGGCAGCAACTACAACTAAACCGGAAAAATGTCGAGCAGCAGAGAAGGATGGCTACATCAACAAAGCGTTGCTGATGACGATATCTAATTTTTCTTATTGCTTTCCTATTTCATCGAATATTTATTTGCTTAAAGTTGAAAAACTTCTATTCTACATAAATCTAGAAGATATGAGGTTTAGCCTTATTTCTTTCTACCGAATTTATGGTTTTATTTTAGATTTACCTCACAGAGTATTAGGAGCTACGCCGTTCTCAGTTGCATTTCTGGTTGGTAGGTAAAAGTACTAGTTATCACATGATACCTTCTATCCATTGAATTAATATTTCTGGTACGTTTAGTCTTTCGTGAAGACAGTAATTTGTAATTAGAAATTAATCTTCACTCTAATGTGGTTTTTGCTATAACATATTCTGATCTAGGTGTTCACAGATAGGCGTTAATTTTATGAGATGATTCAATAAAGTTCTTTGTAAGTGTTGCAGCAGAGGTGAGATACGAACAAATTTAGTATCTATAAGAGACATTGACAAGAAATTGAGAATTGTGAGATTAGTAAACAGGCATCAATTAGTAGTGATCGTCATATGAGCTGACATTTCAACATACCAATTACGTACCCTTATATTTTAAGTAATATAGGTCTGTTACTTAATTTTTAATCCTAAGCTATTTTGTTTGGTGACGTATACTCTCCGAACGCTTGATATTGACTGTGTGTCGGAATTACAAACGTGATAAATAACAAATTTTAGGAGCGACATGAAAAACATCTGCGTTAACTAACTATACTAAAGCTTTGGACTCAGCCCTTTCGAAAATTCTGGATTCGTTATCCAGCAAGGTAATAGGTAAACACATTAAACAAATATTAATATGTTCATTAATTTACAAAAACAGTTCGTTGAAATTTGATACTAAAAATAGGCAGAGAAAAATGATTGAATAGATGATATTCTTTTTAGCTAATTAGGTATCAGAAATCTCTTCTGACTCCTCTGAGCTGAAACAATGTGTTTTAAGCTCTTTGTTTAAATTAGGTATTATTACACACAGACGTATCATTTTTTTATTTTCATATTCGTTGTAATTGTTTTCGATTACTCTGTACGTCATTAAAGCCACGAAGCCGTGAACATTTTTCACTGCGTAAAAATATTGACTTAAATTAAGCTCTGATTTTCGATCCTTTACCATATCTGATATTCACAGCATATTGGTGGTGCAGCGGCGACGAACATGAGACGATACTGCACTGTCGACTTTCTGTTCATAAACACGGTTCCCATCGACTTAACAAGGAAAAAACAGAGGTCACGTCAAGCGTTCCACGTGATTGACACACCGTGCAATTACCTTCTAGTTCCATCTGCATGGGCGTGATTTGGGAGTAATTGATCCAATAAGAACGGGGCGGCACTTCATAATTACTTGCGTAATTGAGAGGCTGTTAATGTCCTTACCCGACAGTGATTTATCTTTCTCGTCCATTTCTGTATATTAACGGAAAAGGGTTTTCTGTATTATACATTTTAAGCGTTGCTCGTGGTGAAATATAATGCTGTTGTTTTTAAATTCTCCTGCACTATAAATTAAAACTTCCAGGTAATATAAGGTAGATGTCCTAAGAAATGTGGGTCTCGTGCTTCGGAGATGATCGTGTAAAACAGTATCTCCCATTCTCCCGCAACTGCTAGATGAAGGAGGGACAGCAATTTACAGCGATTCTGGTAATTAGCGCAAGCTTAGTCCTCTGATTACAGTGATATCAATACGCAGTGCTGAATAACAAATGAAAGCCACAGCATATGCGAGACACATGACGTACTCCTCCTTCTCTGTTCTTTTACTGACAGTGAAACAGCAGCCATGTTGTTTTTCTATTTTCTGCGTATATTGTCATTTGCCTTTTACGCCCTCTTGATTGAAATTAGTGATTTTTCCATCCCCAATCTGTTCATTTTCGCGTTTCACTCCTAGTGCTTCCTGAATTCCTCCTGTTGTCGGTATGCACCCAGTTACTCTTCGAGACAACCCCGACAGCAATTAACAGCACGAAACGCTGCTATCTCGTGGAATACCTTTCTGCCTACGTCGTTGTTGTTTTTCTGGTCTTCAGTCCGAAAACTGGTTTAATACAGTTGACTATTCTAGGCTATCATGCACCAGCTTCTTCATCTCCGAACTAGTTTTGCAACCTACACCCATTTCATTCTGATGGCTCTATTCATTGCTTGGTCTTCAATTGTCCTCCCTCCGTCACCTCCCGTTCTTCCCTCTTCATACTTCCTTTACCAAACTAACGATTACATGGCTCAGGGCGTGTCACGTCAACCAATGCCTGCTTTTAGTGAAGTTGTGCCACAAATTTCTTTTCTCCTAACACCTATCTTTTGGGGATACTGGGACAAGAACTGGTTTTATATCTTATATGTAGTTAAAGTAATACGATCATTTATATTTAATGGTTGTATTCATAAGCAGCCGGCTTCAGTGTTACCGTACACCATTTTCAGGCGCTTCTGTGGCTGAAACGGGTGACGTCAATACTGGGAATCATGTATACGTCTTGTGGAAGGTCCCAAACATCAGTGTCCTCTAAACTTCTTATCACCTATCTTGTGTATTGTGACAATACATCAATTCAGCTGCAGTTTCAATCAACACTCAAACATCTTCAGGTGTAGAAAAAAAAACTCCCAGTGTCTACTTTCCACTGGTTTACAATAGGTAGAAAATTATTACAGATAACTATTCCATTTACTTTTGTAGTTGCTAGGCAATCTGTCGTCTCCGTACTGAGCTAGACATGAGAATACTGTGGCCTGCAGCTGTGGACTGTAGTGTCAATAAATAACTGGTGTAAGGGTAGAACAGCGAGGGAACAGAGTGGAGAATGAAGGGCAGAATGTAGGGGGAAAGGGTGTGGGGAAGGAGAGTAAGAGAGGTGACAGAAGACAGGGAGTAGGAGTTGGAGGGATAACATCAACGTACCGCATTTACATGAGTAAAAAGTTATATTAATGTGTAACTTGTGTTACCTAAAGATTCGGTTCGATTTTGTGGATACTTCAGATCATCTACAAGGAAACACAAAAGGTTGCTTCGTCTGTTATATGCTATCCGACTTCCGAGATAGAAATCGTTTACTCCGTCTACTTCGAGGTTCCAAGAGTTTGTTGGCAAGTTTTTCGCTACTCTCATTTCTGCTACTCCTGATTACTTTTGCTTTTGTCTTTCTTCAGTTTTCCCCCAATTCATATTCAGTCTTCAATGGACTATTCATTTATTTCAGAATGCCCTGTAAATCTTCCTCTCTTTGATAGATGCTAGCAATGTTATCAGCGAATTTTATCGTTGATATCCTTCCGATCACTACCGATACGTATATCACACAAAGTCTCATCCCCCACCCTATCTTTCAACTTTTTTACATATTGACGATATTTTCTACGTTTCCCTCCCTCAGATTGTGATGAACAACTACGAAAGCCAAATTTGCAATTTTCAGTTTCGTCTTCCATTCTTAGACGCTTGCGCTCTAAATGGACTGCTGCGTATCTGCGTGCCGACTTGCGCTGCTCTGTGGCGCGCGTTTGCGTGCGACGCGGCACGTCCGGCGTGGATGAAGCTTTGCGTCGCCGTCCAAGGTCATTTGATACCAATGCGCATTGAAGCAATCGACATAGCTCGCCGTGAAGTCACTGCTCTTGTGACATGAAGACCTCGGCAGTACGGTTATCAAATGGGTTCACGCTCAAGTTTTCAGCAACTTTGTTCGGAGGTATTGTGACAAGAATGGGATATCATTTGTTTTCACGACACCGACTCCTTCAGGTGAAACGTACGCTGAACGGATAGTACAGATATTTAAGAAGTGATCGAAGAAGTACGTGGCAGTGCATCCACTGAAAAACACTCGCCGGCCGCGGTGGCCGAGCGGTTCTAGGCGCTACAATCCGGAAACGCGCTGCTGCTACGGTCGCAGGTTCGAATCCTGCCTCGGGGATGGATGTGTGTGATGTCCTTAGGTTAGTTAGGTTTAAGTAGTTCTAAGTCTAGGGGACTGACGACCTCAGATGTTAAGTCCCACAGTGCTCAGAGCCATTTTTGAGCCATTTGAAAAACTCTCCAATACCTCTTGGGCGCATGGAAATGAATATTTTTCATGAGTAGGGTTGCCACCTTTGTTTGACCAAATAACCTGTACTGTTTGTTAAAGGTATGGAAAAAAGTACATGTATCAAAATAAAGCATTATTTGGTATGCTTAATTATTTTTTTAAAATAACAGTTTATTGCGTTTGACAATATTTAACAAAAAAGCTTTCACTGCTAAACATATTTGCAGTGTATGTTTAAGATATATAAATAATAATTTTTTTATCAATTTCAGACACTTTGTCTGTTTCGTTGCGTTCATCATAGGAAAAAGTTTCGCCATGAAAGCTGAATAGTTAGGACTCGACAACAGAAATGAAATTGATTTAACACATTTACAGAATCATAATCTGTCTTATTAAACACTTTATCCCACTTGTCTTCCGTGGCTAATCCTGCTAATCCTTCAGAAGTATACTTTCAATCGTACAATTTCTTAATAGCGTCATTTACCATAAAGATCACCGAACTTTAAATTTTTGCAGTTTTACATTTTCAGCTGCGTTAAAAAAATAATCTGCTTTTTAAATTTGTATTGGTGGGTGTAAATAACACGTTTGTCGCTAAAATCACACCATTTACGTACGCACTCTAATGCAGTGTCAACAAATAATAAATACTGCGCATTTTACTAGTCACTTCAAGTTAATACAACGTTTTTAATATTTTTGGCTGTTTCACATGCAAAGAAGAGATTTTGTCTTCTTTTTCTTAGTCCGTTTTTAAGATTATCCCATGTGCTACACACATCCAAAATTAATCTTAATTTTGTTAAACAAACTTAAAATATAGTTCATTGATCTAGGGGAACACAATTCCACCTTGTGCACAGAGCGTAAAGGTCATTAGTTTCTCGCCTGGTCATAGCGTCGTAAGCGTTTGGACAGCCTTTCCTAAGTCTTGTTTGTATCTTCGTGTGTATCGCGTCGTTGTTTGGTCCGTAGAGTTTGCTCCTGTGAGTAGTCCACTCATGTCCGCCATGGGGTACGAAGTGTGTTGCAAGAAAACGTACAGTCAGCCTTAGCTGCGAAGAATCTACGCATTCCGTGCAGCCCAGATCTTTGGAGATTCATGATTAGCTCGTTGATGCAATTCATGTAGCATCTGATCAGATTTATACTCTCCATTTTGATTCTGACAACTGTGTCTTTATCGTAAAGTTTTTGAATCCACTACAAGTAGGTTGCTTTTGCTTCATAGCCCACAAGTTCCCTTTAAGCATCATGATTGTCCCATAAGTATGGTGCTTCTTCCTAATAGATTATATCAATCTCTGAGTGTTCAGCCTCCCATTGGAAGTCGTCGACAGTTTACTTAAGGAGGTGTTGTTCCTTTCTGGCAGGAGAGCGCTGGTACTCTCAACACGGGTTGCAACGTTGTAGCTGAATTCCTTCAGTGAAGATGGTAGTTAAAAGAAACAATCACTTCCATATAGGGGTCTGAAGTTACTACGTTCATGTCGCGTATAGCGGGAAAATGGGGACATGCATTCTCGGCAACGCAAGTGGCTACGGTAGATGTAAATGCCTGCGGTGGGTACTTGTATTGAAGTCTACATTTGAACAGCGTAGAAAATTGACGTTATGTGATCTCTCACGAGGTCGATGTCATGTCTTCCCCGGGCACGATGGAACAACAGAGGCATAGGCAGTTTACTGCTCCCGACTTTCCGCCTTCACCCTCGTAACACAGTTCCTCCCCCATCCCTCCTTGAAGTAACTTCGTCGGTTTATGTGTCTTGTAGTGGTGAGTCGATAGTGTGAAAACGGCTACTGAGGTCTCTTGTGTTACTATTTCTCCTGGTATTCTTCCCGCAGTTTAGATAACTTCTCCGGTACCACCCATGGGTGGGGACGTCGTTGAGTCCTCTGATGTTCCAATGATCCAGCGTCAACAAATTGAGGCGTTCCTAAAATTAACTGTTCCCTTGATGTCAGCCATTCAGGTTACGTCGAAACGACAAACTGTTGTTACGCCAATGGGGGCGATAGGTGGCCATGAAATCGTTCCTTTCGATTCAGATATTGTGGTATCTGACCGCTTTCTCAATTGCAAGGATTCCATCCCACTGAGTGGACCTTTGCGACTCCTTGTCTGTCACCTGCTCTGGGTAATGTTCAAGATCCACCTAAGTCCCCGACTGCCGATGCAGCACTGCATCGCAGTCGTAAACAACGCATCCAACAGGAGCGGATCATGTGAAGAACATAAAGATTCCAGAGGTGTGACTGGGATCCTCTGATTCGTCAGTGGACTCGTCAATGGATCTTGATACTCACTGATGACGTAATTCATTTGATCACCACGTCGCCTTTCGTTTCTTGTTAAAATATGCATCCTTGTACGTACCTTTCCTTGACTGTTGATAGGTGGAATCGAATCGGTGGCTCGCTCCGTTGCGCCTGTTTATCTGTGATTCATGTGCGGATGTATTTTTAAAAGAAGTACAATTTACTCTTTTTCTCTCCCTGGTTTTTGCACTGTGTTTAATGTGGCTCCCGAATGTTCCTCAGGGACTGTGCTGCCTTGTTTTGTAGGGAGGGCATTCCCGTTGAAGGGACTGAAGTTCTTGATAATGTTAGAGGAATAGGATATATATTTTTTTCATTAGAATCTTTGGTAACCGGCGCACTTTGACCATTTCAGATTTTATAACGAAGAGATGGTCTATTTGTTACGGAAAAGTCCGCAGAACATTGTAGTATGTGGTGATTTTAACTGTGTGTTGCACGCTGTAGATCAGTCTCCCAATTTTAAATTAAATTCTTTCGGAAATTACATACTTGAGTTCTTTCCTTGAAACTGCAATATATTTGGGTCTGAAAATATCCGACTCTTGTCAGATATATCTATTTTACTGTTGCTCCTAGCAGTAGGCTTGACAGATTTCATTTATCTGATAGGATTTGCGATAGAATTGTGGCTGTCGATGCCATCTCCTCCAGCTTCACTGACCATTCTGCAGTGACTGTTACCATAAATCACACTCGACAATCGGCGAAATTGTTTCAATCGCCCTGCATGCTAAACGTGGAGCACTTGGAGAATCTCTCACTCAACGGTGTGATCCGGGAGGAGTGGGACAAGTCTCCGTTCAACTGCGCTATACGCCTCTATATTGGAATGGTGGGTTCAGCTGGCAAGGCTGAAGCTCAGACAAATGCCGATACGATTCTACGATGATAGAGCCCGGGAATTTCGGAGAGCGCAAGATTTTTACTACTCTTACACGGACGTTTATGAAATTGTTCATCAGGCTACGAAATGTATTGCAGATATCAGGCGCTTGAAGGCGCAATTGTTACGGTTGAAGCAGCGTCAAATCGAAGGGTTGAGGATGCGAGCCAAACCACGTACCGTGGCAGTAGATGAATTGACTTCTTTATATCATCTCATTCGACATCACATCTCTCAAGGAAAAGCACGGCGATGTGGTGACGATACAAAAGTCAAATGGCGTGCTCTGCATCAATTCTATGTTGGGCTGTATGAGATAACCGATCATCCGATTTATTTGTTCGGGCCCTGGATTGTACTCGTAGATTTATAGCTGCTCGTAATGCTACGTTCTTAGAAGCTTTTCAATGTGATCATGTCTATGACATTGTCAGATCACCTTCTCGCTAGCTGCCTAAGGAATTTTACGTGAGTTTTTGGCCGTTCTTGGGTACTACTTTTACATTGCTTTTGCGTCGAGAGGAGTATTTTTAACAGACTCATTTGAAGACGCCAAATTGTCTTAATTCCAAAATTTTCTCGTCAGGCGGCAACTCACTAATTTCGCTCGATAGCCTTATTAAATTTGGATTACGAGACTGTGAGGTTGGGGGAAAAGGGGGGGGGGCTGAATAGCCGGCTGTCTGTGTTGCTGGGTAAATTTGTCGCTGACCATCAAAGCCGTATTACTGGTTGTACTATTCTGACCCCGGCAGCAGAACGCCGTGATATTAAACTACTTGCCGCTGTTATTTTTGTTCCTGGTACGATGGTATTTTCGGACATTGACAAGGTGTTCGACCGGGTCAGCCTATCCTATTTCGGGTACTGTAAGCCGCTGGGTTCACAACTGATGTAGTTTGCTGACGGGTATCCAAGTTTCGAACTCTGCCAATTGCCAACTGATACCCGCTATTATCATCCGTAGGGGTTTTCCTCAGGGAAGTCCGCTTTCAATGTCATTGTGTGTTCTGTCACTTGAGCACCTTCTTCGGAGAACCGTCGAGCAGTTACAGGGATGGACACTTTTGGGCGAGACGATCTCGATGCGCGCATACGTGAATGATGTAGAGGTGGTACTGCGTTCTCCCGCTGAGATTCCATTGTTCAATGCTCATTTTCCTTGTATCTGGTGCTCGCATTAACGAAGGCAAATGCCGATCGATGAAATTACAGGCGTGGGATAATGCTGTCGTTTCGTACGTGACTGTGGTCGATAGACGTAAATGTCTGGGAGTCATAATTGTCCGCTCTTCACTTCAAATGGCTACACTTAATTGGATGTCGCTTATGGAGAAAATACAAGGAGCAGTTGTGGAACGCGAACGGCGTTCTCTTTACCTGCTTCAAAAGGTTCTGATTCTGGATACACACGTCTTGTGCAAATCATATTACAACGCTCAGATCTATATCCTCTTACCACGACGATGGCTAGGAAAGTGAAACAGCTGTTTTGTCGTTTTTTGTAGAATTATCACATTTTCCGATTGTGATATGAGGTGATCGCGCGAGCACGTTCTCTCGGCTGTTTGGCACTTCCCAATGTTCACAGGAAAGCGTCTGTGTCATTTGTTCGGCGCACCTATCTCTCAAGCAATCCAAACATTCACGTCTCGGTTATTTTACTGTCTGCGGTCGGGCAGTTTTGATGCGCCTGTCGATGTTTGTCGAGTGAATTTCCAGTTAAAACAAGTCCGTGAATTTTATATTGCTGTCAGTTATTTGGGGTCTGACATTCCACGGAGGCAGCATCTCACTACCACATTTCTGTTAATGCGCGGGAGAGAGATTGACTGTACGGCGCCGGCTGAACGGGCATGGCCGCAAACTTCTTGTAAGACTGCGTGGTGTCATCTGAGCCTTCCTGTTTTACCAATGACGACGGTGTCCTCATGGTACCACTTGGTATACCATTAGTTATCCACCAACGAGCACCTGTTTTGTACTGGACATAGTGTCACACTCTACAACATAAATTTACGTGCCGTGGTCATGAAGCGAACTGGAACTGGCTTAAAAAAACATTTAACGTTTCTAGCTCGATCCGTTAAGACTGCCTTTCAGCTAACATCTTATTGGGTCCAGACTCTTCCTACTTTCCATGAGCAAAGTCATATACCACTACATAGTTGTTAGACAACTACGTTCATTGTATTGAAGATGGAGGGCCCCTACGTACACACTCACCTTCCACCAGTCCATGGCCACTGCAAATGCGAAGTGTTTATGCCTGTCACGGCATCGTAACTTATTCGCCATTTTATTGAACCATGCATTTCGCCGTCGACGTATTGGTTGAGATAACCGAGCCTGGTGGTATTCTCATCATGGTCCGGTTCAGCAATATTTTTATGAAGTCCATTTCATTCTTGTGGCCCTGGTTGCCTTGGTTTTCTTCTTCAATTAATAAAAAGAAAATAAACAATATTTTTCTTTTTTAAGTTGAGGAATCAAAGCGGGGTGAACTCTGATTCTGTGGTTTTTTTATCCTTTTTTTTTGTAGCAAGTTGTAAGGGTTCGTAAGAAAAATATGAAAAAATAAAGATAAAAATTAAAAAAAGCTAGTAACATAGGGACCAGCACAGTGGCAGGCGGGCGGGAGGCGTCGTGGTCTGGCCTCGGAGTTCGACCCCTGCCCTCCTTGTCTTCACCCAACCTGAGGCTCACTGTGTTTCGGCTGCCGAAGAATTCTCCCTCATTTTTTCCAACGGCCATGTCAAATATGGTGGAGGGGCGGGCAGAAGTTCAGGGCATTCTCTTGCCCTTTGGGTGGGAAACTGCCCCTAAAAGGCGTAAGAGCCAGCAGTGTCAACGATATGAGGGTAGAGAAAGCAAAAGGAAACCACTGCATTGAAGATACGTAATGTGTATGCACAGGACTTGTGGCGTATAATTGAAACAGTGTCACGATAGTCTCTCCTTTGGCAAAATATTCCGGACTAGGCTCTCAGGGAGGAGACTGCCAAGTGAGAGGGATGAATATAAGAAAAAGGTTGAATAATCAACGAAAGGAGAAATGTTCAACGAGTCGGGGCGTGGAACGTCAGAAATTTGAACGTTGTTCGGAATACAGAAAATCTCGGAAGGCGAACGCTAAGACTAAGTCTAGATATAGTGGAAGGAACTTAATTCAAATGAAAGGGAAAATGATAATGGAGAGGTAATATTCGTTAGGCATAGTTTTGCAAACTCACGTCGCCAGTTTTGTAAAGGCCTCATCGTTAGTGCTGTGGAGCCCGAGTTGTCACTGTTGTTGCGGTAGGCAGAGTTTATGAGTTCGTGAAACGGCTTCTAAGGCAGTACGCCGCTAACACGATCTCTCCTTGCCATTATTACACGGCTATGTCTCAGGCTGAACTGACAGGATATGAGAACGAAGGTTCTACAACACTCCAATAAATTACTAAAAACGTCACAGAAATGAGCTCAGAAGGTTTACTTATCTTTGAGGCTTGTTGAATGATGCTTGTAATATGATGCTTGTAATATAACACAAGAAGGCCCTCAATGACTAAGTGCAAATAATCGTACGTAAACTTCACCATAGATAGCAAACGCAGTTTACAACTGTCTGTTCACTTCTAAGAGTTCGCTATACGACGTCCCGTGTCTAAGTCAGCCCTGGACGATGACCTATCACCAAGTGGACGAAAGCTGCTCTTCTGTCTTACGAGCAAGCTTCTGCCCGTTGTCATCCGGTCACTGGCGGATTGTAATCGACCGACAATTGGAGAGGCGAGGACGGTATCATCTTCCTCAGCGCCGCCCGTGGTGCTGGTGGAACTCGCGCAAGTGGCGAGTCTCTATGGCAGTGGCACCAGCTCACGTCTTTGTGCTTGTGATACATTTTCCCTGGCCGTGTCTTGTTCGAACGACACAGCATATAGGAAGATAGGACAGAGAGTGAGCTACAGATAATAAATAGTTGAGTAACAGGGTTGTTCTCATCACAATCGTCAGCAAACCAATATCGACAACAATAGTTCACGTGTACATGTGGATGTCGCACGCAGGAGATGAAGAGACTGAGAACACATATGAGGATACTGAAACGGAGTTCAGTAGGGATAGAGAGATGAAAATCTAATAGTCATGGGGCAATGGAAGGCGGTTGTAGGGGAAGGATTAGAAGAAAGGGAACCGAAGAGTATGCGCTCAATGGGGACAATGAGAAAGACTAATTGAGTTCTTCAAGAATTTCAGATGGTTAGGGCGAATATTATGTTCAAGCATCGCAAGAGGAGGAGGTATTCTTGGCCGGGAATACAGGAGATTCAGTTAGATTACTTCATGATCAGGCAGAGATTTCGAAATCAGATATTTGATTTGAAAGTTACCCAAGATCAGATATAGATCCTTGTCATAATTTAGTAATCATGAAGAGTAGGCCGAAGTGCAAGGGACTCGTCAGCAAGAACAATGCACATGGAAGTGGGATACGGAAGTATTTAGGAATAAAGAGATACACTCGAAGTCCTCCGGCCTACAGATACTACGATAACGAATAACTCCGTAGACGGTTCAGTTGAAGAGAGCTATCATAGAAGTTGGAAGGAGAAACACAGGTACAAAGAAAATCACTGCGAAGAAGCCATGAATAACACAAGAAGTGCTTCAGTTCATCGACGAAAGAAAGAAGAACAAAAATGGACACTGAAATTAGGGAATACTTTCATGGAACTTGATGGAGCTGTAGAGGTAAAAACAGTAGAGGAAAGCAGAGAGTGGAACGCACTCGGCAAATAACTGAGGGCGTAGTTTGGAAGTGCTACACTGAGATAAAAAGGTTCGTTGTAAAAATGTAAGCAAATTTCAGTCAAGCCACTGCCATTGTTCAGTCCAGTTAGGTTTACAAATTCAGTTTACATTTTTCTCTTACGCTTACAAAATATCTACCTATGGTTTTCCAGTTCATTAATGTGTCCATGCATGGTGAAAGAGAGATGCATCTTCTTCCCACATGGCGTTTCACTTCACGAAAGTCTCCATCCACTCATTCTATGATGTTTCCCAGTTCTCTTTTTACTGTATAGTGAGAAGAATGAGTATCAATTTACAAAATTAGTCTCTAATTCGTATTATAAAAAACTCATGTCATGTCTCAAGCAGTTTTTCACTGTGTGTGCATGACAATTTCCCTTAATCAAATCTGTACCAAAAGTCTCATGTTTGTTGACAAAGAATTCCTAATTCCAAAACAATCATTTGTGTTGCAGCACTTAGCCCAGATACATTATGAAAAGATCATTTGCTTTTTCTCCTGAAATGTTTGACTAGCTTCGATATGTAGTTGTTTCTAGTTGCAAGGAATACGAAATCAATGGGTTCTCACTCTTTCTCAATTAAAACTTTGACAAGAAACATCGACTCTGAAAATTTTGTGATCTGAGGCGGGTTACGTTAAATAACGGATACTTAGTTCATGGTTCGGTTCCTCAACCGATCTTTTATCTGCAGAACTACGATCCACTTTTGTGATCTTTTAATGATTCACGTAAATGATCCTTGGAAAAATCAAACTATGTGAAATAATTTTCGCTTACTTTATCTTTCTCATAAAATGTAAGGAACAATTCCACGAAATCACCTACATAATTTTATTATGAAGTACAGATGACAACCCTATTGAAGAGTGGTAGCTAAGTGTAACAGACAGCTCAGAAGAATGGCTCACATTAGTGAGACGAGGAACTGAGAGCAAGAAAACAGTGCCTAATCTCACTTGGCTGTCCGAAAAATACTGTCTTATTAGTAATCTTCATTGGCGAACTTGTCGTATCGCATTTTTCTCTGTTAAAGATCCTTCTTCTTTCTTCCTTCTTATCTAAAGGACGAATGAACCGATGAGCAAGTGGAAACTATACGCAGACATCACATCCATTTGTAAATAACAAACGGCCAAAAACCTGCCGTAGGTACGTCACCTTTTCGTGACGAAAGGATACATTTCAGTATCAGCGAATACAGCGCCGTATTGGCATGTTATAACCCTCAGATTATTTAAGGGAAATAAATTTTACTTTCGCAAGCTAATAACTGAATTAATTTGAAGAACGGAATTAAAAATGTATGTCAGGTTTTCATTAGAAACAAAATCACTGCAACTCTAAGTAACTTGCTGGGGAAAATTAGCCTCAACGTTACTGGTAGATTTCAGTCCATGAATAATATTTATTAAATGATCTGTGTTCAGAAATAAGTATTTCAGTGTTTGATGTGAGCTTAAATTAAGTGAGTATTGTAACCAATATTTTATAAGGCAAAGCTTAGGAAAAAAGTGCAGCTGCAAACGTCTCACGTTCCACTTTGCGTTTTCAGTACTTACGCTTACGAGGAGAACACGGCAAGTGCCATAACGCTGTTTTCCAGAAACTTCATTCAGTGGAAGAGGTGTAAAAATAACTAACACATATTTAGTTTTATCCGTAGATACTCGACTGCTTCTGAGAAAGGTTTTTGACTTATTTACAGTGAGTAAACAGACCAACCAAAGTGGCTAGCGCCGCTGGTTTGCAGTTTCGAGCCCCGTGGTTGAAACTTGATTATTATTTTCATTTCTATTTTTCATTTATCTGCCCTAATCCCTAGAAGATTGCTGCACGATTATTTTCCAGTGTGTACTGAAGTAACGCTGTCCGTGTTCTTCTGCTAAGCCTACATATGGTGAATGAGTTTAAAAAAAGGATGAAAAGAACGGAAAAACTTTTCAAAATTGTTTTCGGTGCCATTCCTGTAGTGTCCCTTGATCCATGATCAATTTCAAGCATCAGGTTTTTGAAAAACGAACCATTATGCGTGGTTTGCCGTGGAATTATTTCTAACGATTGAGATCTTCAGCAATACTAGTGGTGATCCTTTCCCGAGTGAGAGTCATACGAAAAAATGTTACTGCTGCAAACCTGCTTTCGCGCGATGTTCGTGATGTTCGGTATTTCTATATTTCGAATCTTTCTACAATCGGATACTGAAGAACAAACATAAGACAAAATATAAGAATTAATAATTGATATAAGAATGAAATGTAAGAATCTGATAATTTAAAAAGAGTGTAATCCCTGCAAATACAATGCACACATTTTTTTATAATAAATATGAAACTCAGTTGTAATTTACAATTAATATAATTACCTTTTATCCTCTACCTAGATGAGAAACATTCGTCTTGTAACCTTCTACGGGCATGAGCAGATAAATGAAAAAAATAAAATAAAAGAAATTAAAAAAATAATCGGATTTCGAACAATGGACGCAAAAGCGTGAGACCGTGACGCTAGTAGTTATGCGAGACGAGTTGGGCTGAATATAGCGCTTTCTGAAATGCATCTAAATTGCGTGGAAAACTTTGACGGTTGTTTTCTGTCAATTGATCTACGGGTAAGCCGAAATACGTATTCTCTTATTTTGGCTCCTCTTCCACTGAGAGAAATTTCTGGAAAATCGGGTGATGGCCGTGTTGGCTGAGCGGCTCTAGGCGCTACAGTCTGGAACCGCGAGACCGCTGCGGTCGCAGGTTCGAATCCTGCCTCGGACATGGGTGTGTGTGATGTCCTTAGGTTAGTTAGGTTTAAGTAGTTCTAAGTTCTAGGGGACTAATGACCTCAGAAGTTAAGTCGCATAGTGCTCAGAGCCATTGGAACCATTTTGTAAATCGGGTAATGGCACTTGCTGTGCTGTCATCGTTAGCCGAAAGACATCATTATTTATCAGAGAAACCCATACTTAGTTCTCCTTTGCCCAATTCATTCGGAAATAACGTCATCGACAGCATAATCCTTTATAAGAACAGGTTTTTCGTGAGGACGCTGAGGCTAGTACGATCCTTGCAGGCGCATAGGTTCAGCGCTTACAGTATGCGAGTTCTGTGGTCTCCGCTGCTGAAATTCGAAGCAGCCGCGTGCTATTCCGGCCACGTAGCTCGCCTCCCGCAGCGGACTATGCAAGTTTTAGTGATGTCGTCGCCCTGTCGGCGTCCTGCTGCACGCGTGACCTCTCAGAGCACACGTGCGTACAGACACGTGGTGCGTTCCCGCAGCAAATTCAGCTCACTGCTGCCACATACCAGCAGTCAATTTAGACATGCTGAAAAAGCACAGCCTAACATCGTATAGGGCCGTCGTGAGCAAGCATAAGTGCCGCAACAAAACGTGGCATGGACTCGACTAATGTCTCAATTAGAGCTGGAGGGAATTGATGCCATGAATACTGCAGGGCTGTCCGCAAATCCGTAAGAGTGCAAAGGGGTGGAGGCCTCTACTGAACAGCACGTTGCAAGGCATCCCAGATATGCTCAATAACGTTCATGTCTGGGGAGATTGGTGGGCAGCGGAAATGTTTAAACCCAGGAGAGTGTTTCTGGAGCAACTCAATACCAATTCTGGACGTCTGGGTTGTAGCATTACTGTGCTGTAATTACCCACGTCCGTCGGGATGCACAATGGCCATAAACGGATGCAATGATCAGACAGAATGCTTACGTACGTGTCACCTGTCAGAATCGAATCTATACCTATCAGGTGCCCCATATCACTCAAGCTGCACACGACTCACACCATTACAGAGCCTCCATCAGCCTGACATGCAGGGTCCATGAATTCATCAGGTTGTCTCAATACCCGAACACGTCCATCCACTTGATACAAGTTTAAACGAGACTCGTCCGACCAGGCAACATGTTTCCAGTCATCAACAGTCCAATGTCGTTGTTGACGGGCCCAGGCGAGGAGTAAAACTTCGTGTCGTGCAGATATCAAGGGTACAGTAGTGGACCTTCGGCTCCGAAAGCCCACATCGATGATGTTTCGTTGAATGGTTCCCACGCTCACACTTTTTCATGGTCCAGCACTGAAATATGCAGCAATCTTCAGAAGGGTTGCACTTAAGTAACGCTGAATAGCTCCCTTCAGTCGTCGTCGGTCCCATTCTTGCAGGATCTTTTTCCAGCCACAGCGATGTCGAAGATTTGATGTTTTTCCGGATTCCTGATATTCGCGGTACACTCGTGAAGTGGTCGTACGCGAAAATCCCCACTTCACCGCTACTTCGGAGATGCTGTGTCCCATCACTCGTGGGCCGACTATAACCCCGCGTTCAAACTCATTAACATCATAGCAGCAGTAACCGATCTAAAAACTGCGCCAGGCACTTGTTGTCTTACATCGACGTTGCCAAACGCAGCACCGTATTCTGCCTGTTTGCATATTTCTGTATTTGAATACGTATGCCTTGACCCGTTTCTTTGGCTAAAACTATAGTTAACTATCCTTCTTCAAAGAATTAAATAAAGTCCCAGCGTCACTTAAAGGCCCGATCGATCGATTTGAAATAAACGAACAAGTGTTAGAGAGTTAGAAGGTTATGTAGTCAGTGAATTGCGTGTAACAAAATGATCAGAAGATTTCCCTAAACACGAAATCAGCAAGGTAAGAGTATAACAAAATTTCCGCGGATGCACGTGTTTGTTTCTTTCCAGAGCCTTAGTTAAAACGTGGAACTGTCAGTACAGAGATATTTCTGTGCATGCTGCAGAGTTTTTTTTCGTGATATTGCCTCTGAATGTATCAGCAGATCATAGTCCATTGCAAGAGAATCTTTGCTTGGGAGTCGAATAGTACAGACAGCTACAGAGGAGGAAACTGATGTTCCGTCATAACAATGATACACTCGAAACGTGTGCAGTATAGCGTGACGCTGATGCAGGTGGATAGCAGAGGTATGCGTTTAGTGCTTTATATTCTGACGACAACGGTGACGGGAGTAACGTCGGTCGCGACGCCCGCGGCTTGTTCTACCCAAGTTTTATGTCATGCTGGACATCAGATGACGTAATGGAAAGACACTGAGAATTGGCATAAATGAGGAGTGTGTTATTTTATCGAGTCGTTTTCTCCTTGAGGAAGAGAACCTTTACATTCTTTTGATTTTTTTTATCTAAATTTATAAGGGAAAAGAACGAAATTGTTTCGTACAAAATTATTACACTTCCATTCTTTGCCGCAAACTACTACGGTATAAATAGCTACATAGTGAATACACAATAACGATGTGAAATAGAAACTTATGTTAGTATGTTCGATCTCGCTGTCACGTTCTCTCCAACATTTAACATCGCTGCTGTACGTGAGACTTTACACGACCACGTAAAAGTATGAGGAACATCTGGCATTCCTCACGGTTTGCTCTTAGTGGACTCCTCAGGTATCGATCTTGCAAAAGTCAACAGTCTTGACAAGTCGGTTTATAAGTTTCAAGTGAGGTTTAAATTAACATGATGACACACAGAGTCTATACAGAAAATAATATCTTCAACACTTCACGGCTCTGTCAGCAACTGTATAAATATTAATTTTAATTTTAACAATCAACAGCCTCAGTTGCACCGTTTACCTAGGATTTACGTAGGTTTCAGTCGGGATAACCCAACTCTCTTCAGATTAACAGTAACTACCGTTCGTCCATAGTGGATATCGTCAAGCTAAAACTACAAATCCATAAATTGTCGTCAGACTGTGAAAACTTATCTGAAACTGCCTCGGCCCCACTTCGCGACCGCGATGCGGCAGCCACAAGTGCTGTATTGGAACGATGTCCACTATGGACGAACGGTAGTTACTGTTATTCTGAAGAAGGTTGAGGTATCCCAACTGAAACCTAGGTAAATTCTAGGTAAACGTTGCAACTGAGTCTGTTGATTATTAAAATTAAAAATTTCTATACAGAAAAATTACAGATATCCTCAGCAGATTAAAGCTCTGTGCGAGACCGGGAATCGATTCCAGAAAGCTGAGACTTAGTCTCTAATAACATTGTCGTCCACGGAACAATCGTCACCGAAATAATTCCTAAACATTCTTCTTCAATGAAACAAGTAGAGCTACGGTGTTGTCTGGAGGTGCGGATCGACTTGAAAAGTCACCGAAAACGTAGGTTCGAGGTCACATTCTCGTGAATTTGCTTAAATAGATATTTCGTATTTCGTCACACATTGATGACTAAAGATTTCTGAAGTCAGCTGTAGTTAAAAAAACTGAATTTCACATCGGAAAATTGTTTATAAATCACTTTAATCATACAGAGGTGTGTAGCCACGCCCGTCTTCCTGCTACATACACACGTCGAATTATCGTGTATGGTATGTGAAGTGCCTTGGAGGTAGGGACTCAAAAAGGGCGATGAATGCCTTATGAAAACAGTGTAAGGACTGAGACCTGGTGTATGTTGGGCATATGCAAAAGACGTTGGATCTACTGATAATGTATATGAGAGGGAAAAACTGAATGATGGTCATATTATAAGTGGTCGTGATAACATCATAAAGGAAGAAGCAGATAGCCTTCAGCTTCCTTAAGAAGGAATCATGGTGTTGTAGGGGCAACGAGGAATGTAGTTTGGTTTGCCTTTCCTCCACAACCTTCGGGAGAGCCACATCATGATCTCCGTGACATTGGCGTGGACTCGGGATGTGGATAAGTAAAAGCACTTACAACTGCTGAAGTGAATGTGCATGATTATTCCGAGCAATCTGCAATATTGGAAGCAACTGCGTCCATACACAGGAACCTAACTGACAATAAACTACTCTCATAATACTGGCATGGGAAGACAAAACATGAACGAATGTTTCTACTATTCTTTATTGCTGAAATCGTTGTTTGTTGGTTTCAAAACCATTATATTAGGAGTGCTAGATGCTGTAATTTCCTTTAATGATGGAACTTGGGTGTGAAATTTCAGCGATGCTAATAATATCTCCTGGGTTCGATAGAAACAATCACTGGTGGCAACTGACTCCGAGAGTGTGGCCGAATATATAAAAACTTCTGAGGCACTTAACGAGGCCAGTACAACAAGGCGGAACAAGATAAGCAGGAGAGTAGATGAGGAACGTCTAAACCCAAAAGAAATGGCTCCGAGAATGCATTAAAAGCAACACCGAAGAGTCATACGTCAATCTATACATTAAATATAATTTCCCAACGATTAAAATTTCTGGGGAATTTTTCAGGCTTATATCTTTCAGTGTTTTGATGAATTGTTCTCGCAGTATTATATCTCATAACTCATTTTTATCTACTTCCTCTTCCCTTCATTTCGTTATCAGGAAATGCTGGATACCCATTCTTTGCTTGTGAGTCGTGTGCTGTGGTGACGACCGAGGGAAGTAGCACATTAGTCAAGACCTGAGGTAGATGAGGAATTTAATCTTCTGTCAGCAATCCTTTTCAGGTATCCACGGCTACGGGTAAATGAGAAGATGTACGTACAACAAAGGGCGCAACGAACAGTCCACCGTGAAGCCTCTTACGGTGGTAGCGCCTACCTGATAGACCCTTCGGGTATTCCCCCTGGGTGTGAGTCAGCACGACACGGGCGAGAGAAGTGAAGGCTAATCCGCAGGGGCGGACGGCCCTGAGTACAATAGCCGGTCTGATCAGCCGCTGACCCTGCAACACGCTCGCTCTCGCCTCACTGTCTCGCCTCCAGGTACACAACGTGGACCACATTTCACCGCAGCGCAAAACGTTTTCTCGAACACCTACCTTGACTGGAGCGGCCGTTGAAGAAGGAGTACAGCGCTCTGCAGTTCTTCTCTTTCTCCTTTAAACAGAACCTGTTTCACATTTAGTATCAAAAACAGACAAAAGTGAAATTATACGATAATAGAAGAACAAATGACTCAATAAACATGGGTCCAGAAATCAGCGAGATAACCGGGAATGTGTGTTTCCAAGCTACCAATTAGTTCGTTGTGAATTAGGATTATTAACACACTACTGGCCATTACAATTGCTACACCACGAAGATGACGTGCTACAGACGCGAAATATAACCGTCAGGAAGAGGATGCTGTAATACGCAAATGACTAGCTTTTCAGAGCATTCACACAAAGTTGGCGCCGGTGGTGACATCTACAACGTGCTGACATGAGGAAACTTTCCAACCGATTTCTCATACACAAACAGCAGTTGAACGGAGTTGCCTGATGAAACGTTGTTGTGATGCCTCGTGTAACTAAGAGAAATGCGTACCATCACGTTTCCGACTTTGATAAAGGTCGGCTTGTAGCCTATCGCGATTTCGGTTTATCGTATCGTAACATCACTGCTCGCGTTGGTCGAGATCGCATGACTGTTAGCAGATTTTGGAATCGGTGGGTTTAGGAGGGTAGTACGGAACGCCGTGCTGGACCCCAACGGCCTCGTATCACTAGCAGTCGAGATGACAGGCATCTTATCCGCATGGCTGTAACGGATCGTGCAGCCACGTCTCGATCCCTGAGTCAACAGATGGGGACGTTTGCAAGACAGCAACAATCTGCACGAACAGTTCGACGACGTTTGCAGCAGCATGGACTATCAGATCGGAGACCATGGCTGCGGCTACCCTTGACGGTGCATCACAGACAGGAGCGCCTGCGATGGTGTACTCAATGACGAACCTGGGTGCACGAATGGCAACACGTCATTTTTTGGGATGAATCCATGTTCTGTTTACAGCATCATGATGGTCGCTTCCGTGTTGGTGACATCGGGGTGAACGCACATTGCAAGCGTGTATTCGTTATCGCCATACTTGCATAGCACCCGGCGTGATGGAATGGGGTGTCATAGGTTACACGTCTCGGTCACCTCTTGTTCGCATTGACGGCACTTTGAACAGTGGACATTTCTGATGTGTTACGACCCGTGGCTCTACCGTTCATTCGATCCCTGCGAAACCCTACATTTCAGCAGGATAATGCACGACCGCATGTTGCAGGTCCTGTACGGGCCTTTTTGGATAGAGAAAATGTTCGACTGCTGCCCTGGCCAGCACGTTCTCCAGATCTCTCACCAATTGAAAACGTCTGGCCAATGGTGGCCGAGCAACTGGCTCGTCACAATACGCCAGTCACTACTCTCGATGAACTGTGGCATCGTGTTGAAACTGCATGGGCAGCCATACCTGTACACGCCATCCAAGCTCTGTTTGATTCAATGCCCAGGCGTATCAGGACCGTTATTACGGTCAGAGGTGGTTTTTCCGGGTACTGATTTCTCAGAATCTATGCACCAAAATTGCGTGAAAATGTAATCACATGTCAGTTTTAGTATAATATATTTGTCCAATGAATACCCGTTTTTCATCTGCATTTCTTCTGGGTGTAGCAATTTTGATGGCCAGTAGTGTAAGTACCTCGAAGGTTTCAGAAGATCACTGCACGAAAACTACAAATGGAGAGAAAAGAGACGCAGTACAATATGTACAGTGTCTTTCCAAGTTTTTAACACACGTTAAAGGAGCACAATAGGGGCACCGTCTGTGACGCAACAAACGTCAATACCGAAATAGTCGGGATTTTGATTCTGGGAGGTGCTGACCCATTTTTAAATAAAAGCTCCTAATAATATTTATTTACCTCAGCAGTGTTTTAAGACAGACAAAAGAAACAAGTTATAAAGGCCGCTCTGAAATCCTCAGAAATAAAAATTTTCCGAAAACTTAGAATGTTGCACGCATGTATTTCAGATAAAATAAAGAGTTGTAGGGTTTCTAGTTTATTTTTGGTATTCAAGAAAAGTTGTGTAAGCTCGATGTGTCATATTTCACGACTGCATACTGAATACTTTTTTAAACAGAAGTTTTCGGTAGTCGGTATGTTACGCCACAGTGGTTGTGGGTACGTGCACTGCGATGTTTGATTGCCAGTAGTGTTGTAGCAGTAATTTTTGTCAGCTAATCTACTGAGTGAGTCGTGTGTCTGAATTTAAAACAACTAGCAGTTATTTCCTTTAGTAAAAGAATTTTTTTGGGCCTTATGGTTTAGCTTGTGACAAAACTTAGTTGCAAAACACAATTTATCTTATTTCTTTAAAAAAAAAGAGAAGCTTGAAGAAAAGACTTTGCAGATATTCTACCTGTTCAATGCAAATACTTTAGACAGAATAATTTGTCAAAGGACTAAGAAGCCTGACGGCAGCGAAAGGAGTTGATATTCTTTGAATGGTTGAAAACACCAGAAACATTATTTACAAGCTACAGTTCTAAATTCAGAAAAAATTTCTAGAGGTAAAGTACATGGATCAGCTACAGTACTGCTCAAAATTATCAGCCTTCCGCTGTCGTAGACCCACTTCGTTGTACTGGTCACTCCGCAACGCGTGAGGAACAGCGCAGCCGGCTTAGAAAACGACAAGTTCCTCCTACACTGGTATAGCACGCGTATTCAAATACACAGATATGCAAACAGGTGGAATTCGACGCTGCGGTCGGCAACGCCTGTAGGAGACAATAAGTGTCTGGTGCAATTGTTAGATCGGTCACTGCTGCTACAATGGCAACTTATCAAGATTTAAGTGAGTTTCAACGTGGTTTTATAGTCGGCGCACGAGCGATGGGACAGATCTCCAAGGTAGCGATGAAGTGGGTATTTTCCTATACGACCATTTCACGAGTGTACCGTAAATATTAGGAATTAAGTAAAACATCAGATCTCCGACATCGCTGCGGCCAACAAAAGATCCTAAAAGAACGGGACCAACGACGACTGAAGAAAATCGTTGAACTTGAGAAGAGTGCAACTCTTCCACAATTTGATGTATATTTCAATGTTGGGCCATCAACAAGTGTCAGCGTGCGAACCATTCAACGAAACATCATCGATATTAGCCAACTCACTTACCCTTGAGACTGCACGACACAAAGTTTTACGCCTCGCTGTGCCCAACACCGACATTGGACTGTTGATGACTGGAAACATGTTGCCTGGTCGGAAGAGACCTGTTTCAAATTTTATCTAGCGGATAGACGTGTATGGGTATGGAGATAACCTCATGAATCCATGGACCCTGCATGTCAGCAGGGGACTGTTCAAGCTGGTGAAGGCTCTGTAATGGTGTGGGGCGTGTGCAGTTGGAGTGATACGGGACCCCTAATACGTCTATATACGACTCTGACAGGTGACACGTACGTAAGCATCCTGTCTGATTACCTGCATCCATTCACGTCCATTGTGCATTCCGACGGACTTGGACAATTCCAGCAGGACAATACGACACTCCACACGTCGAGAATTGCTACCGAGTGGCTCTTCTGAGTTTGAAAACTTCCGCTGGCCACCAAACGCCCCAGACATAAACATTGTTGAGCATAACTCTGATACATTGCAACGTGCTGTTCAGAAGAGATCTCCAACCCGTCGTACTCTTACAGATATATGGACAGCAGGATTCATGGTGTCAGTTCCCTCCAGCACTACTTCAGACATTAGTCGAGTCCATGCCACGACGTGTTGCGTCACTTCTGCGTGCTCGCGGGGTCCCTAAACGATATTAGGCAGGTGTACCAGTTTCTTTGCCTCTTCAGTGTATAACACACAAAACAAACTGTTAGAACATTGCCCGTTTTGCGGCGACTGTGAAGCCAGCCACCCTTTTGCAGCCAAGATGTTAAATGAGATATTAAAGTACAACCTTGCAAACAGCTTATAAGCCCGAAGTTCTTTAAAGCAAATTGCGATTATTTAAAGCACGTAAAACATTGTCATTGCTACTTTAACTATCATATGATTGAAGTAGGAAGCTTATTGAAATACTCTAGCAATGCGCAAAGGATTAAAAGAACAATTCACTACAGGGTTAAGATAAAACCAACAAAACTACACCTTTAGAATTAAATTCGAATCGCACCGCGCGCGTCTCAATAGGCGATCGCGACCAATCGCACCGTATGAGGAAGGGTCTATTCCGAAATCTAATACATTTCAGTGGTTCGAACGCCTGCTGTCTTTTGGAGCGACGCAGATCGCTGCCAAATCCATCATTTTACTCTTCGTAATATAACTATTAATATACGTATCCATATGTTGGGTGATGCACATTTAATGAAACATTGTGCTATCAGTTTCATCCTGTAGCATCGATGTGTGGTATTATTGAACCGATACCGCCACTGAATCAGTACACGTTGGGTTCCCATGCTCCTCCAGAATCACTTTCCCTGCGTGTGACTCAATGGTTCTCATAGAGAGTGTTGTACGCTGTCTAACTTGGAACAACGTATATAGCTCTCGTCTTGAGTCAGTTTTCACGGGAAAACCGTAACCTCATCCATCCGAATATCATATATTAAGATAACAGATGTGAACGCTCCCACTCAGCTCGTTGAAAATATCAGGAGATCGGTCCCTTGGCAGTAATATCCACCAGCTTTTCTAGTTTGCAGGCTTCCAGATGTACTTAACAATAGCTGGGAAATGCTGTGCGAAGGACCGTTTCTTACAGCTGTCGCATGTTGTTGTACAAAACGATTTTGAGAGTGACACTGTATCCTCAGTACCATACATACTTCACAGGTGGTAAAAAGGGAAATACTTATAATACACCACAGAGATTCTTCCACAATGATCTTCCTGTTGCTGGTATTGAAAGAAAACTTGACGTAAAGTACCATAGCCACCGATATTAGAGCAGGTAAGCTCAAAACCGTCGTAGTTCTTGCTACCTCCTTACACTACATTTGCAGTAATGGCAAACTTCTTTCCTATTTGTTTCTTTCTTTCTACGTTTGTTTCCATTCCTTCATTCTCACATTTACTGTTATTATATGTTTTGTAGCGCTAGGAAGAGGAAAGTTTTAATGGGAAATTATAATCCTTAAGTCAGAGTATGGATCAAATGGCTCTGAGCACTATGGGACTTAACTTCTGAGGTCATCAGTCCCCTAGAACTTAGAACTATTTAAACCTAACTAACCTAAGGACATCACACACATCCACGCCCGAGGCAGGATTCGAACCTGCGACCGAAGAGGTCGCGGGGTTCCAGACTGTAGCGCCTAGAACCGCTCGGCCACACCGGCCGGCTTAAGTCAGAGTAATATATTAATAGTTAACGTCCGGTTAGTTTTTATAGGATAAAAGCAGAGAGCGTCACACTCTATCGGAACGGTCGACCACCGGCAGGGAATGAGCAAGAAGTGTGCAGTAGATACTTTAAGAACGAACAATAAAATTTATGTCTGCTTCGTACAACTTGTTTAACTCCACTGAGCAAGCTAGGTGATGGAAATTCGGTAATACATATGAAAGAACGTATAAAGCTTCACGGAAAAAATGCAGCTTTTATTCTTAAAACTTGAAGTGGAGATGATTATGTGTGTAAAAAAGAATACGTAATAATCAAAATTTACGTACTCCTGTAGAAGAAAACATATACCATGGGACAATGGCATCTCTGGCAGTAATATTTATCTGCATGCAACCGTTTTATGTCCAATACGTAATTCAGCAAAGGGTTCTGGAGGACAATTTTCCTGTCATCCGGCTGTCAAATTCAGCTTAAGAGATTAATACACTAAAAAGTCTATCAGCACACTTGCGGCGTTCATAGAATGAGACAGTAAAAACCACATGGAACTGTGGATCCACGCCTTACAATGAAATCGTCAACTTCTTAACTTTAACATCTGGACACCGGGAGAATCGTCAGCTTGAAACTTCTGCAGCCTGATAATGAGGATGCGATTTACGGTGCAGTGCGAGATGGGGCGACTATGGGCAGATTTTAATATAAGAGGAGGATCCACGGTTCTTTTTATGAACAAGGCAAATGTGTTGGTAGACATTTCAGAACTTTTTTAGAACTTTAAGCTAATGAGCTTGGTTTGACAACCTGGTGATAGCATTGCCTCCAGAAACGCATTGTTCATTTTTGTGTAGGACATAAGACAGTTTAGTGTAACCAGTTATTACTGTAAGAATATAACGTCTCCTACATCAAGTCCTTAAAATGGATTCTATTAAAATGATCCGTCTTATTTAATTTAATGTCTTTCAGAAAATGAAGAAGAACAAGCATACAAGATAGGCGTTTGGGAATTCCTGAAAAATTTCGGCGGTGGATCTCATAGGCATTTTAATAAAACATCCTTGTAGCAGCGTTGCTACGCTATGAATAGAATCATCAACCAAGAAGAACTCCTGTCTAAAACCTGAAATAATACGTTGTAAGCTGTATGTAGTTTTTATCTCTGATGTACAGCTCGTGGGTTTGTGACAGTATTTATGAGAACTGATATGATATGGGGTACAAGTACGATATAGCAAAACTCAAAATTCGACTGACGACCCGTTAACTTCGGAGTAACTTATAAATAAATGAAAATAACTTGTAAACTCTGTAACGGACACTTTGTGATAGCACACATTTGTCTTCTTCTTCTTTTTGTGAGTTTCCTACACCATGCAGCATCTCTCCCAGCCAGGTTTCCGTCTCCTTGTATCTTGCTGGACGCCTTCTTGCTCATCACTCCGATTTAGCCAGAGTCTTCCTTCTTTTCTATGTCGTGGAGGTCTCTGGTGTCATATTTTAGAGGGCCATCTTTCCCTTAATCTTCTTCTAAGGAGTCAATAGTATTTTATTTTCAGTTTTGTCTTCAATATATTTTTAATTCCCATCTATTCTAGTAGCTCTTCATTTCTCATATTGTCTATTCTTGTTAAAACACAACTTCGTCTCTGATACTCAATTTCCATTGCCTTTAACTTCTCCTCTTTGACCCATGAGACTTCCCACAGTTCAGCACCATACGAAGCAATGCTCTGAACCACAGTTTATTATATTCTTCCACCTCGTGCTTTATTTCCTCTTTACTTCCACACTTATCCGAAATGATTGTCCTTAAATATTTATATCAACGTACGTTCTCATTTATTTGCTGGATGTATTCCAAACTCGCCTCCCTCCCCATCACCCAAGAGCGCCATCGACGTTTGTCGTCGGTGGGGTGGTTTCCGTTCCTCAGCGAAACAGACAGCCGTACAGTAGTTGCAACCACAACGGTGGGTTAACCGTTGGGAGCCCAGACAAAGGTCTTGTCCCTGAAGAGGCGCAGCAGTCTTTTCAGTTGTTTCGGGTGTAACAGTGTGGCTTATTGACTGATCTGGCGTTGTAATGTCAAGCAAAACAGCCTTGCTGTGCTGGTACTGCGAACAGCTGAAAGCAAAGTCTGCTACTGCGAGCCGCGGAATTTGAATCCGCGCCAGACGTCATGGACGTCGAAGACCCATAGAAGTCTCTGCACCATCGCGCTGTAAGCTGTGGCGGAGCGCGCCTCCTGGCCCGCTTTTAGTGTGGGGGCGCCACAGTGGAATATGTGGTCCCAGTGGTCAATAGCGGCGCCCCCGATCATGTATTTAAGCGCCTGCCTCACGCCCAGCCACTCCCCCCCCCCCTCCATCTCTTTTTTCGCCACCACCCTCTCTCTGCTCCCCTTCTCTCCCCCGAGTCCTTTTGCATTTCTCTCCTCTGCCTTTTCCCATTCCCTCTCGCGTCTGCCCTGCCCCTCTCCCCCCTTATGTGTTCTCTCCCTCCTTTGGTCCCCCCCCCTTTCGTTTTTCCTCTCCCCTCCATCCTTGTTTTCCCCATCATCTGTCCCGGTCCACCCCCCCCCCCCCTCCCACATCTGCCCTAGGCTATGGTGTGTCCTCTTTGTGCCGACATTTTAGTGCAGTGTTTACAGTAAGTGTTGAGTGTTGTGTGTCTTTTCCGACGTATTGCGAACGGCCATCATACTGTCGCTGAGTGTGATTTTATATCTATTGCGAGCAGAAGCCAGACTATCGCCATGATTTTTAATTGTGTGTCTACTATGTTACCTGTCTGCATCCAGTGTATTTTATTCGCTTTGCCTCCCCTGTGCTTTATGTTTTAGCTTTCCACAATTTTCCGCCGTTTTACAATTTAAGTCCCCGTTTTATAGCCTGCCATTATTGTTTCTTAACTTCTCCTCACGTTTTAAAAATTCTGTAGGCTGCAGAGCAGCTTAATAAGCTGCTGCCAGCCCGCCCCCTTCGGGGGGAATCGACATACAATAAAGGAAAAAAAAGACAAGCTCAGCCAGCAGTCTAACGTCACGTTGCGTCTCAGGTCATATCGTCTCAGACAGCGTATTGACTTCGTGTTTATATTCCAGTGGACGTGGTTGTCTTGCTTGGTTCGTTACTCTGTTGTCTGTTCTTGCTGTGTCGTAAGGTCCTCCGTTGGTCGTGTCCGTCCTCTCCCGTTGTGTTGTTGTTCGCGGGCGGCTCCACGGGTCCCGCCGCGTTTCCGTCACTACTACCCCTCGACCGTTCCAGTCGCCGTTACAACACAAAGAGAAACTACAGCATTAGTTTTTCCCGATGGCATGAAGCTCTACTAAATGCTCAAATAATGATGGCGTGATCTTGCGTAAAATATTATTGAGGTAGAAAGCTCCCATTCGGATCCCTGGGTTGGGCTACACAGGGGCATTTCGTTATCGGGAGAAACAAAACTGGTATTCTGGATCGGAGCGTCAATGTTAGACGCCTTAATCGGGCAGGTAGATTACAAAATTTAAAAAGGGAAATTGATAGGCTTCAGTTAGATACAATCGGAATTAGTGGAGTTCGGTGGCAGTACGAACAGTACTTCTGCTCAGGTGTATACAGGGTTATAAATACGAAGTAAAATTTGGGTAATGCAGGAGTGGGTTTAATAATGTATAAGAGAAAGAGAATGCGGATAAACTACTATCAACAGCGTAGTGAACACATTATCGTAACGGAGACAGACACAAAGCCCACACCTTCCACAGTAGTACGAGTTTATATGCCAACTAGCTTCACAGATAATGAAGAGATTGAAGAAATTTATGATGAGGAAAAGGAAATTATTCAGGTAATTAAACGAGACGATAATGTAACTGCGATACTGAACTGGAATTCGATAGCACAAAAAGGAAGAGAAGGAAAAATATTAGGTGAATATCGACTGGGGGGAAACGAATGAAAGAGGGAGTCGTCTGGTATTGTTTTGCACAGAGCATAATTTAATCATCGCTAAAACTTGGTTTAAGAATCATGAAGGAGGGTTGTATATGCAGAAGAGACCTGTAGGCACCGGAAGGTTTCAGATTGATTATGTAATGGTTAGACAGAGATTTAGGAATCACATTTTAAATTATAAGGCATTTCCAGGAGCAGATGTGGACTCTGACCACAATTTGTTGGTTATGAACTGCAGATTAAAACTGAAGAAATTGCAAAAAGGTGGAAAATTAAGGAGATGAGACGTGGATAAGTTGAAAGAACCAGAGGTTGTTTGTACAGAGTTCCAGAGGGAGCATTAGGCAAGAGTTGACTAAAACAGCGGAAAGGAATACGCTAAACATAGAATGGGTAGCTGTGAGGGATACTATAGTGTAGACAGTAGATGATCAAACAGGTGCAAAGACGTGGTCTAGCAGAAATCCTTGGGTAACACAAGAGGTATTGGATCTAACTGATGAAAGGAGAAAATTTAAAACTGCAGGAAATGAAGCAGGCGAAAGGGAATACTAAAGTTCAAAAAATGAGAATGACAATAATTGTAGAATGGCTAAGCAGGAATGGCTAGATATCAAATGTAAGAATTTAGAAGCAAATTTTACTAGGGGAAGATAGATAAGGCCTACAGGAAAATTAAAAAGGCCTTTGGGGAAAAGAGAGGCAGTTCCATGAATGTCAAGAGCTCGGATGGTAAACCAGTCTTGAGTAAAGAAGGGAAAACTTAAACGTTGAAGGAGTATGCAGAGTGTCTATACAAGGGAGATGAACTTGAATGCAATATTATAAAAATGAAAGTGGACGTAGCTGGAGATGAGATAGGAGGTATGATACCACGATAAGTATTTTACCGAGTTCTGAAAGATCTAAGTCGAAACAAGGCCCCAGAGGAACTACTGTTAGCCATGGGAGAGCCAACCACGTCGAAACTCTTCCATCTGGTGCGCAAGATATATATGACAGATGAAATATGCGCGGACTTAAAGAAGAATGCACTAAAATTCCAAAGAGAGTAGTTGCTGACAGCGTTGAAAATTTTCGACCTATCAGTTTAATAAGTCATAGTTGCAGAATACTAACACGATATCGTTACAGAAAAATGGAAAACTGATAGAGTCGGACGTATGGAAACGTCAGTTTGGAATCCGGAGAAATTTAGGAACACGAGAGGCAGTACTGATCCTACGGCGACTTCTTTTAGAAGATATGTTGAGGAAAGGCAAACCTAAGTTTACAGTATTTGTAGATTTACAGAAAGCTTTTGATGGTGCTGACTGGAAGACTCTCTTTGAATTTCTGAAGGTAGTAGAGAGTGAAAGGCTATTCACAACTTGTACAAAAACCAGACGTCAGTTACTAGAGTCGAAGGGCGGGAAACGGAGGCAGTAGGTGAGAAGGGAGTGAGGCAGGAATGTTTCCTATTCCCGAAGTTATTCAATCTGTACACTGAACAAGCATTAAAAGAAACCAAAGAAAATTTTGGAGTAGGAAATAAAGTTCAGGGAGAAGAAATAAAAACTTTAAGGTTTGCAGGTGGCACTGTTATTCTGTCATAGACAGCAAGGCAATTTGAACAGCAATTGAACGGAGTAGACGGCGTCTTGAAAGATGGATGTAAGATGAACATCAACAAAAGCAAAAAAAAAAAAAAAAAAAAAAAAAAAAAAAAGGTAACAGAATCTAGTCGAATTGAATCAGAAGATGCTAAGGGAATTACATTAGGAATCATGACACTTAACATAGTAAATGTGTTTTGATATTTGGACAGCAAAATAAGTGATAAAATAACTGATGATGGCTGAAGCAGAGAGTACGTAAAACGTATACTCGCTACGGAAAGAAATGCATCTATGAAGAAGGGAAATTTGTTAACGTGGAATATAGGTTTAAGTATTCAGCAATCTTTTTCTGAAGTAGTCATGTATGGAAGTGAAACAAGGACGGTTAATAATTTAGACGAGAAGAGAATTGAGGCTTTCAAAATTAGTGCTACAGATGAATGTTGAAAATTTGATGGGTCGATTACGTAACTGATGAGGAGGTATTCAATGGGACTGAGGAGACAAGAAATTTGTGGCACAACTTGACCAGAAGAAGCGACTGGTCGACAGGACACATTCTGAGACGTCGAGGGATCACCAGTTTAGTTTTGGAGGGGAGCGTGGGAGGTAAAACTCGTAGAGGGAGAGTGAGAGACGAATTCAGTAATCAGATTCAGAAGGATGTAGGTTGCAGTAGTAATTTGGAGACGAAGAGGCTCGCACAGGATAGAGTAGCACGGAGAGCTGCACCAAACTAGTCTTCGGACTAAAGGCCACTACAAAAACATTCCAGCCTCCGTCTTCCTCTACCGTTTTTACCCCCTACAGCTCACTCTAGTGGCATGGAAGTTATTCCTTGATGTCTTAACAGGTCTTACCACCACGGTCCTTCTTCTTGTTAGTGTTTTCCATGTATTCCCTTTCTCGCTGATTTCCGGAGAACCCCTTCATACCTTACCTTGTTAGCCCACCTAATTTTCAACACCACATCTCAGTAGTTGTATTCTCAATTTTCTCGTTTCCCCACAGTTCATGTTGCACCACCGTTCAACGCTGTGCTCCATACGAACATTTTCAGATATTTCTACCTCAAATCAAAGCCTATATTTGATACTAGCAGACTTCTCTTGGCCAGAAATACCCTTTCTGCCAGTGCGAATCCGCGTCTTATATATTCGTTACTCCGTCCGAGATGGGTTATTTTCCTGCCTAGGTAGGAGAATTCCTTGGTCTGCTTTGTAATCACCAATTCTGATGTTAATTTTCTCGCTCTTCTCATTTCTGATACTTCTCATTACTGGCGTCTTTCTTCGATTCACACTCTGTACGCTTCTGTGCACATTAAACTGTTCAATCGGTTCAGAAAACCCTGTAATTTTTCTTCTCTTTTACTGAGGACAGAAATGTCATCATCGAATCTTATCATTGATATCATTTCACCTAGAAATTTAATTCCACTCCTTTCTTTCATTTCCGTCATTGCTTCTTCGATGTATGGACTGAACTGCAGGGCCAAAAGACTACATCCCTGTACCAGTCCCGTTTTAGTCCAACCCTTCGTTCTTCGTCTTCCACTCTCATTGTACCTTCTTGGTTCCTATACATTTCGAATATTAACCGTCTTCCCCAGTAGTTTACAACTATTTTTATCACAATTTCAAAAACCTTGCACTGCATTAAACTGTCGAATACTTTTTAGAGATCGACAAATCCGATAATCGCGCCTCGATTTTTCTTTATTCTTCTTAAACTATCAGCCGCAACGTCAGAAGTGCCTCTCTTGTGCCTTTCCTGAAGCCAAACTGGTCCTCAATTTTTCTTTTCCATTCTTTATTATTTTATTACTGTCAGAAACTTGGAAGCAGGAGCTATTAAGCTGGTTGTGCTATTATTCTCGCACTTGTCGACATTTGCTATCTTCGGAATTGTATACATGATGTTTTTCCAAAAGTGAGATGATGTATCGCCAGACTCATACATTCTACACACCAACGTGAATTGCCGTTTTGTTGCCATTTCTCAGAATGATTTAAGAAATTACGATGGAGCGTTATCCATTTCTACCGCCTTATTCTTCCAAAGCTCATTTAATTGAGATTCTAATACTGTAGCCGTAACATTGAACTGTTCACAGTCATTTTGTTCAGTATCGACTTCTTTTTCTATCCCGTCATCAGAAAAGTCTTCGTCTTCATAGAGGCCTTCAATGTACTCTTTCCGCGTATCCACAATCTCCCCTGCATTTGACAGTGGAATTCCCATTGTACTCTTAATGTTACCACCGTTTCTTATGATTTCACCGACGGTTGTTTTGACTTCGCTATCTGCCGAGTCAGTACGTCCGCTAGCAATTCCATTTTTGATATCTTCGCTTCCCTGTACCTCCTGTTCGTTTCATTCCAAAGTCACTTGTATTTTTGTAATTCCGAATTTCCCGGAACATTTTTGTGCTTCCTTCTTTCGTCGATTGACTAATTCTTTTTTTTTTTTTTTTTTTTTTTTTAACCCATTGTTTCTTTGCAGTTACCTTGTTCATCCTTATGCTCTTCTTCTTTTCAACCTCTGTGAAAGTCGCTCATAGAGGTGTTTATTCCTCTTCAACCGAACTTCCTACAAAGCTATTCCTTACCTCAGAATCTACAGCGTCAGCGAACTTCAAGCGTATCTCTTCACTTCTTCTTCGCTTGCGTATCTCATTTATTTGCAATCTCATTCTTCCTGACTAGCCCCTTAAACTTCAGCATACTCCCCTTCATTTCTAAATTGTGATCCGAGTCTATATCTGCGTCGTGTTACGCCTTAAAATCCAGAACCTGATTTCGGAATCCTTGCCTGACCATGGAGTAATCTAACTGAAATCTTCCTGTATCTCCCGGCCTTTTCCAAGTATACCTCCTCTTGTTACGATTCTTGAACAGGGCATTCGTTATTACTAGCTGAAATTTATTACAGAACTTAGTATTCCTCCAGTCTCATTCCTAGTATCTAGCCCATATTCTCCCGTAAACCTTCCTCCAACTCCTTTCCCTACAATCGCATTTCAATTCCCAATCATTCATCTACTCTTACGTAAATTTCTATTTCAATATCCTCACATACTTTGTGTATCTCTCCATCTTCGGCTTGCGAACTCCGCGTTTATACATGAATTATCGTCGTCGATGTTGGTTTTCTGTCGATTCTCATGATAACAACCATATCACTGAACTGTTCCCAGTAACACACTCTATGCTCTACCTCCCTATTCATAATGAGCCCTACTCCCGTTATACCATTTTCTGCTGCTGTTGGTATTAGCCTGTACTCATTCGACCAGAAATCCTTGTGTTCTTTCCATTTCACTTCACTGACCCCCACTACATCTAGATTGAGTCTTAGCATTTTGCTTTTCAAATTTTTTTCCTGCCACGTTCAAACCTTTGTCGTTTCACGCGCAACTCTTAGAACATTACTCTTTCGTTAGTTATTCAGTCTTTTTCCCATGGTCAGCTCCACCTTGACAATCCTCTTCCAGAGATACGAATGGGGGACTATTCCAGAATCTTTTGAAAATGGAGAGATCATCATGGCATTTTTTCATTAAATGCCAGATGTCCTGTGCATGCTTCTTATGTGTATTTAATGCAGTGATTTTCATTGCCTTCTGCATCCTGATGCAATAGGTCATCAATGATTATTCTGTCTCTAGGGACAGTTCCCCACCCTAAAGTTAACAGAGTGGCCAGAAACTCTGTCGGCTCCTCTGCCCTCTTCGACAAGGCTGTTGGAGGAATGAGGATCTCTTTACTTGCTGTGTAGCGTATCGACCGTATTATGTCGAAAAGTATGCCAGAGCGGAAGTGAGTTGCGTTAGCGTCAGCGACAGGCAGGCAAGAGTGTTACTTGTTGCGAAACAAAACACAGCTGACAGGCGTTGTAAAGCAGTGCCAGATGGGTGTGGTATAGCAACAGCCAGTGCTGCAATACTCTAGCGGAAATACAAACGCCACTCGTCACTTTCCACCAAGGAACTTTTTAGGGTACGTGCCTTAAGCCCTAAACAAACGTAGTCTGGAGTGTATAAGCACTCAGCCATTCGTGTAGTAAAACGTTCTTGTCTCAGTATCGCAGACTACACCACGAACCTGGAATGCAGTAAGGGGTCCGTTGTTCGACCACGGGACATGTCAGCCCGCGAGAGAACAGCCTGTTCGCTGAAGAAAGGTCACATTCACTCTCGCGCTATTTTCAACTGTGCAGCCGCACCGTCTTCACGGTCGCAGTCGCAGATCCCGCCGAGAGTGTCACTAGGGCAGTGATGCCACCCCGAGCCCAATTCCTTGCGCTGTCAGCAATGCCAGATGTCTGTTGTTTCACAGGAGCGGTTTTTGGTCATGTTCAATATGTTATTTCTGACGTACTACGGCCGATGGAGAAATAAAGAAGTTTATTAAATAAATCTACTCTCGTCCTGCCGTCTCATTTCTCTCTTCACGGGTGAAATCAGAAGGTCATCTAACAGCCAGAACTCTTCAGCCATCATTGCTGATGATTTTTGTTCAAACTTTAAGCGGTGGCAGAGTTAGAACCCAGGACCGAGGACCTTGCGATTACTAATCAAAGACGCTACCCTTTTTATTTTCTCTTCATTTTGTTCATTATTTTTCGTTGCATTTGGTTGGGGCGGATTTCATATGACGCTCTTTTAAGTTCATTGTTGATTAGTCATTTTTTGTAATACAGAGGGCAGCCAGCCCATCGACCGATCATGCCGAACTATCGTCCTGCCCTCCTGGATTATGGGTTCTTATCGCAGGAACGGCTACACTTACATTACTGTAAGTGCTTCGTCCATAACAAGATCCCTTAACACACCTCCGACAACAATAAAGTTTATTTTCATGCCCCAGTGCTTGTACTTTTCTTTAAGCTTTATTCTTTCTGACGAAGATGACCAGATCGTCGGCGGAATGTAGGGAAAGCAGGATGGCATCACCTGCTCTAATTCCCACGATTCTGCACTTCCTTTCTCAATTTTTCGGCCCTCCATTAAAAAATATTTTAAAGAGTGTAGGCGCTAAACAGCATCATTCTCTCAGTCCTTTCCTAATCTTAAGTTTCTGTAACAGTACGTTTCCAACTTTAACACGACAAGTATTATAGATACAGCTCTTTAACGGCTTCTACATAACACTTGTAAATGTTCTGGATGTTCATAGCTTCCCGCATCCTAGGAGGTGCTACATTGCCATAGGTCCTTTGCAAGTCTATAAAAACCATGTGTGCCTCCAATTTATCTACACTCCTGGAAATGGAAAAAAGAACACATTGACACCGGTGTGTCAGACCCACCATACTTGCTCCGGACACTGCGAGAGGGCTGTACAAGCAATGATCACACGCACGGCACAACGGGCACACCAGGAACCGCGGTGTTGGCCGTCGAATGGCGCTAGCTGCGCAGCATTTGTGCACCGCCGCCGTCAGTGTCAGCCAGTTTGCCGTGGCATACGGAGCTCCATCGCAGTCTTTAACACTGGTAGCATGCCGCGACAGCGTGGACGTGAACCGTATGTGCAGTTGACGGACTTTGAGCGAGGGCGTATAGTGGGCATGCGGGAGGCCGGGTGGACGTACCGCCGAATTGCTCAACACGTGGGGCGTGAGGTCTCCACAGTACATCGATGTTGTCGCCAGTGGTCGGCGGAAAGTGCACGTGCCCGTCGACCTGGGACCGGACCGCAGCGACGCACGGATGCACGCCAAGACCGTAGGATCCTACGCAGTGCCGTAGGGGACCGCACCGCCACTTCCCAGCAAATTAAGGACACTGTTGCTCCTGGGGTATCGGCGAGGACCATTCGCAACCGTCTCCATGAAGCTGGGCTACGGTCCCACACACCGTTGGGCCGTCTTCCGCTCACGCCCCAACATCGTGCAGCCCGCCTCCAGTGGTGTCGCGACAGGTGTGAATGGAGGGACGAATGGAGACGTGTCGCCTTCAGCGATGAGAGTCGCTTCTGCCTTGGTGCCAATGATGGTCGTATGCGTGTTTGGCGCCGTGCAGGTGAGCGCCACAATCAGGACTGCATACGACCGAGGCACACAGGGCCAACACCCGGCATCATGGTGTGGGGAGCGATCTCCTACACTGGCCGTACACCACTGGTGATCGTCGAGGGGACACTGAATAGTGCACGGTACATCCAAACCGTCATCGAACCCATCGTTCTACCATTCCTAGACCGGCAAGGGAACTTGCTGTTCCAACAGGACAATGCACGTCTGCATGTATCCCGTGCCACCCAACGTGCTCTAGAAGGTGTAAGTCAACTACCCTGGCCAGCAAGATTTCCGGATCTGTCCCCCATTGAGCATGTTTGGGACTGGATGAAGCGTCGTCTCACGCGGTCTGCACGTCCAGCATGAACGCTGGTTCAACTGAGGCGCCAGGTGGAAATGGCATGGCAAGCCGTTCCACAGGACTACATCCAGCATCTCTACGATCGTCTCCATGGGAGAATAGCAGCCTGCATTTCTGCGAAAGGTGGATATACACTGTACTAGTGCCGACATTGTGCATGCTCTGTTGCCTATGTCTATGTGCCTGTGGTTCTGTCAGTGTGATCATGTGATGTATCTGACCCCAGGAATGTGTCAATAAGGTTTCCCCTTCCTAGGACAATGAATTCACGGTGTTCTTATTTCAATTTCCAGGAGTGTAGTTTTGTCTTGCCAGTAACCTGTCTCATCCTACAGATATTATCAGTACTAGATCTTTCTGCCTGAAAACCTCTGCTTCTCCTTCGTTAACTTCTCTAATAATTCTACTATTGAATATCTTACTATATAGTCTCGATTTAGAACTGAGAACTGTGATGCCTCGATAATTTTCGCAGTCTTCTTTGCTTCCGTTTTTAAACATGTTTGGATGAACCCCTCTTTAAGCCGACAGGGATTTCCTCACCACTAAAACAGCAGTGAAATACCTCTGCGACATGTTCAAATAACACGTTTTGCCCAGCATTCAACAACTCCATATACACAGCTCCAGGTCCTTGTGCCTTGCCATTTTTTAATTGCTTTATTGTTTCCTGCACTTCCGCAGTTGTTATCTCCTAGATTTATGTGTCATTTGGGTTGCCTGCAAAGGATCATATTTTTGAAATTCGGATCGATCTTCTTTAAACATTGCTTCATAGTATGTTTTTCACCTATCTAGGCTTATCAGCTGCAAGTTTATACTAGTTCTGTCAATTGTTCTCAGCTGTTTTGTCAGCTTCCATGCTTGTCTGGGCTTTGAGCTTCCTATGCAGTTATTCATTCCTTCACATTGAATGTCCCATATAGCATTTTTCACTCTAATTATTGCTTTCTTTGCCCCCCCCCCTCAGTCTTACATACTTACATCTACTATCAGGCTTATTGCACTGTTGTATGCCTCCTTTCCCTCCTTCGTCTTTCGGCAATATCATCATCCCCCCAATCACTTTTAAATTTGGCAGCCAAATTTTCAACTGCTCCTAGACTTTCAGGGGCGCCTTCATGAATCGCTCTCACAAATGTCCTATGCGTTACTTCCACTGTTGTATCATGACACTGATGCAGCTACCCACTCACTCTAAGCTTGTATAAGAAGGCGATTGAAGGATCCTGCAGTAAATTTAACTTAAACTGTGATTTTTCCAGATTTACTCTATTCTCATTACAATTGTTTTGGTACCTGCTAATTGTTTGCGAGGGGAACCATAGTGCACACCGAAGCAGGAAATGATCAGATTCACATTCTCGTCCACTGTAGACTCCCCAGTTTTCCACCAAAGTTCAATCATTTTCTTTCCCTATAGCATAATCAATTATAGATTTTACTTCCTTGTAGGCTATGTCCAGGTATATTTACGAATCTCTTTGTGTTGAAAAGAGCCATTCCATGTCTTCAGACAGTACTGTCCACCCATTCCTAGCAGCCTCTCTCCATTATCGTTCACAATGTCGTTATTGTTGACACCAACATGTCTTCAGTCCAGTGACTGGGTTGATGCAGCTCTCCATGCTACTCTATCCTGTGCAAGCTTTTTCATCTCCATGTACCTACTGCAACCTACATCCTTCTGAATTTGCTTAATGTTTTCATCTCTTGGTCTACCTCTACAATTTTACCCTCCACGCTGCCCTCCAATACTAAACTGGTGATCCCTTGATGAATCAGAACGTCCTATCAACCGATTCCTTCTTCTAGTCAAGTTGTGCCACAAATTTCTCTTCTCCTCGAACCTATTCAGTAGCTACTCATTCATTACGGGATCTACCCATCTAATTTTCAGCATTCTTCTGAAGCACCACATTTCGAAAGCTTCTATTGTCTTCTTGTCTAAACTATTTATCGTCCGATCTTCGTACATCCATAATTGAAATGGAGGACAGTGGGACAGCAGCTGGTATAAATATATATTAAAAATGAAAAAATTCTTCCAGCTGTATTTAAGGTGTCGATTCTATTTTGGCAACTAATTTCAACGTTGTAACAACGTCATCTTCAGACCCATACTCTTGTTGACGTCAACTACATGCTACTGATACTAGAAGTCAGTGGTGAGATAATAAACTAGCATACTAGATACTAACCACCTTCCACACGGAACACGTCCTTATCTCACCAATGTCTAGTATACTAGTTACTAACCACCTTCCACACGGAGCACGTCCTTATCTCACCACTGACTTCTAGTATCAGCAGCACGCAATTGACGTCAACAAGTGTATGGGCCTGAAGATGACGTTGTTACAACGTTGAAACTAGTTGCCAAAACAAAATCAACATCTTAAATACAGCTATAGGAATTTCTTCATTTTTAATATAAATTTATCATCCGTGTATCACTTCCATATAGTGCTACACGCCATACAAGTACTTTCTGTGTCGCTGAGGCACACAAGCCTCCCCACCAACGACAAGGTCCATGGTTCACAATATCCTCAACAAATCTACCTATAACCTTTCTGTTAAGCTGCCTAATCACTCGTCTTTATATCATTATTGTAGTGAAACAATGTTGTCATTTAAAAGAAGTGACGAGAAAAAGTTGGAAAAGACATTAGCAGCGATGTGCGCAAGGACTGTTACATTCTGTATAGAGCTGAATAAATAGTTATCTAGTCGAGGAGTTAGTAACAGCAAATGATCAAAGCAGACGGCGAGGGCCTTACATAGGCACTCACTTAACACGTTTACAGTCCGCCCCAGTAGCTGAGTGGTCAGCGTGACGGATTGCCGTCCTCTGGGCCCGGGTTCGATTCCCGGCTGGGTCGGAGATTTTCTCCGCTCAGGGACTGGGTGTTGTGTTGTGTTCATCATCATTTCATCCCCATCCGGCGTGCAGGTCGCCCAATGTGGCGCCGAATGTAATAAGACCTGCGATATGGCGGCCGGACCTGCCCCGCGAGGGGCCTCCCGGCCATTGACGCCAAACGCTCATTTCCATTTCCATTTTCCAACACGTTTACAGAAAAATCGCTTTATTAATTTTGCATGACTGGAGAACGGTCAAAGCGCAGTTTCTCCCATTATTCAATCAGGAATGTTTCAAAACCCTAAATGTGTCAAACATAACTCCTGTTTAGGAGTACGTAGTTTTCACGTAATGGAATGCTGTTATGTTGTGCTTTGCTATGTAAAATTACTTAACAACACAACATGAAATTAGCCTTCTGTAAAGTTTAACTATTGTAAGGTAGTTGCACATCGACGGAAATGGAGAATGTTAAAACGTGATCAGCACGACCGAAATCTATCAAAATGATATCCTGCTCATCCTGTATCTGTTAAATGTACTGGTTATCGTTTCATCCATACGCCCATACGCGAGATAATTTTCTATACAAAAAAAGACATTCCTACAGACGAAGAATGTACACTGTCCAGTCACGTTAATGTGACCACCTGTCAAACGCCTGGATAACCATCTTTTACATCGCGGACCGCTACAGGACATACAGGTATAGAGTAATTGGGGTTCTGGAAGGTACCGAAATGAATGTGGCGCCACGCTGACTTCAGTGCCGTGACCAACTGCACCACGCTTCTCGGTTGCGAGCCCTTGGCCCTAACGGCCCGATCTCACGATTGAGGTGACCCCACAGATTCTCCAACTGGTTAAAATTCGAGGAGTTTGGCTACGGCAGTAGACTCATCCAGATGCACTTCGAACCATGCACGTACACTGTGAGCTGTGAGTACGTTGCGTTGTCCTAGTGGTAGAAGCCATCGTGCCTAGGAAAAACGAAACTATGTGTATTGGTGCAAATGGTCAACAAGGACAAATTCCTTCTTATGTTACTCCATTGGGCCTTGCAGAATGATGAGATCACCCAGTGAGTGCCACGAAAACATTTAGCAGATCACAACGTTCCCTCCTGCGTCCTGGCCCTTCTGACTATTGTTGCGGGGTGTTCGCGTTGAGAAGATTCATTCCACGCACGCCAACGGTCATTTGTCCTGTAGAGTGATTCATCTTAATGGGCCATCTGTCTTCACACACAGGAAGCCCAGTTTCGGCATTGCCGTGAAAATTCCAGCCTTCGCCGGCAAGAACAGCTGTCAGCATGGATGCATGAACCAGGCGTCTGCTGCGGAGGCTCATACGCAGCAACTTTCTCTGAACGGTTGTTGAGGAATCGCTGTTGGTAGGCCCTTAGTTCATCTGGTTGCTCAGTTGCTGCACAGTTGCACATCTAGCGCCCTTACACGTCTCCGCAGCTGCCGTTTACCTATGTCATCTACGCTATGTGATCAAAAGTATTCTGACACCCCCAAAAACATACGTGTGCACTCACTGCCAGGTACTCCATATCAGCGACCTCAGTAGTCATTAGACATCATGTGAGAGCAGAATGGGGCGCTCTGCGGAACTCACGGACTTATAACGTGGTCAGGTGATTGGGTGTCACTTGTGTCATACGTCTGTAAGCAAGATTTCCACACTCCTAAACATCCCTAGGTCCACTTTTTACGATGTGATAGTGAGGTGGAAATGTGAAGGGACACTTACAGCACAAAAGCTTACAGGCTGAAAAGTCAGTTGACTGACAGGAACAGTGTAAAGTTGAAGAGGCTCGTAATGTGTAATAGGCAGACATCTATCCAGAGCATCACACAGGAATTCCAAACTGCACAGGATCCACTGCAAGTACTATCACAGTTAGGCAGGAGGTGAGAAAACTTGGATTTCATGGCCGAGCGGCTGCTCATAAACTACACAACACGCTGGTAAATGCCAAACGACGCCTCGCTTGGTTTAAGTAGCGTAAACACTGGACTATTGAACAATGGAAAAACGTTGTGTGGAGTGACGAACCACGGTACACAATGTGGCGATCCGATGTCTGGGTGTGGGTATCGTGAATGCCCGGTGAACGTCATCTGCCGGCGTGTGAAGTCCCAACAGTAAAATTCGGAGGCGGTGGGGTTATGGTGAGGTCGAGTTTTTCATGGAGGCGCTTGCACCCCTTGTTGTTTTGCGTGGATCTATCACATCACAGGCCTACATTGATGTTTTAAGCACCTTTTAAGCACCTTTTTGTTTCCCACTGTTGAAGAGCAAGTCGGGGATGTCGATTGCATCTTTGAACACGATCGAGCACCTGTTCGTAATGCACGGCCTGTGATGGAGTGGTTACACGACAGTAAAATCCCTGTAATGGACTGGCCTGCATTGAGTCTGGACCTGAATCCTATCGAACATTTTGGGGTGTTTTGGAACGCCGACTTCGACCCAGACCTCACTGACTGACATCAATACCTCTCCTCAGTGTAGCACTCCATGAAGAATGGGCTGCCATTCCTCAAGAAACCTCCAGCATCTGTTTGAACGTAGGCCTACGAGAGTGGAAGCTGTCATCAAGGCTAAGGGTGGGCCCACCATATTGAATCCCAGCATTACCGAAGTAGGGCTGTACTTGTAAGTAATTTTCAGCCTGGTGTCCGGATACTTTTGATCATAGTGTGTGGCCAGTGGTGCACCACAAGTTTCTCGGCACAGGTTTTGCATAGTGCCAGTAACCGCAGTGGCCTGCGAACTGTTTACAAACTGATCTGTTTTGGAAACACTTCCACTGTTGATCCTAAAACCAATGATCGAGCCGTTTTGGATGTTAAATAAATCGCTATGTTTCCGCATTTTGACAACTACTTCACTGGTTTCCACGTCTCCCGAGACGCTTTATATACCCTCCATTGCTAGTGCTGCCACCAGCCCTCTGTTAGTGTGTATTACACGTTGACGTCGGACATAGGCGGTGGTCACGTTCATGTGACTGGACCGTGTATGTAACGGCCGTTGAATGCGTCTAAGGTTGCAAGAAAGTCTCATGAGGAAATCGTAATACAGCATGGACAAGAGGGCGTGAAGCTTATCTCAAACTTTCGGGCAGTGGGAAAAGTAGAAGCATTGAGAAGAGGGAAATGGGAACTACGTAGCGATAGATCTCGCAGACAGTTGCCTGTTGGACATTTCCTGAATAAGAGTAGTGAGGTAATGGGCTAAGGGCATCAGTGTGCCAAGAAAGGCTCGAGGTCCTATAGAAGAACTACTCCGCGAGAAATTCATAAAATTTTTCTACTTACTGTGACGACTAAATGGATAACAATTACTGCAATTCAGACACAAGTCTCACCACGAACCGTGGGGAACCTATTATTAGAGGCTTGGTTAACATCTCTAGTTATCATGCGTCTTTTACGGCTGACATCATACCAAAGGAAACAGACACTTCCACGGTGCAAATGCAGAATCAACTGTAATACTGAGCAGCATTCTGGTTTCCCACCGATGAGTTTTCTTCCATTAGGTTCTTTTAAATAGATGGCAAATGTAATGTAAAGGAGCAGATGAAAAGTCACAGAAAGCTGCGATTCACGAAACCCTTACCACTCCAACCCTTGTAACGATGTTGCGGAGAGCTACAGGTTGTGAGAACAGGACTGCTCTTGTAACGTTTGAATAGTCACTAGCATGAGACTAGAGAATAAATCGTGCCTTATTCTTCATCACTAAAAATACAAGCAAGATAATGTCAGATTCCACGTTACACTTCACACCAAAGACGATTGACTAGATTGTTAATCTCTTGATTTGCGACTCATAGGACATGTTTGGGGTCCGATTGGAAAAGTATAATTTCATAAAAGCCTCCGGATAGCAATCCTCAAGTACTGACGTAGCAAGTGTTTCAATCACGGAAAGAAATTCATCATGACATACGGAGGGTATTTGCTTCCCGAGTATATTCGTTTCGTGGTGACTACATCTTATTTTGTTATGGATGACGCACATGCCATCTGAGTGAGTGTTCAGTCATTTTAAGCCTGATGAGTGGTAAACATTTCCACAACATTTGATGTATGTGGAAAGGGTGATCCATTGCGCAACACTTCCCATTTCTAACAGTTTACAAAAAGTTTGTTTTTTCATCTCTCTACAGTGCACGACTACCGTAAAATAAATTGTTTGTTAATGGTTACTAAACTGAGACTCAGCGCAGTACCGGGAAGTACCAGATCTTATTCGGTAAAATACTGCAGCCAATAATATATATTCTGGGCAAGTATTTTTTGCTGTGATAAGATGCAGCTTCAGATACAAGGGCGAATGCAATTCATTTTGAGATTTTTCTTTTTCGCGCTGTTGTTTTCCGATTAACAATTTGTGTTCTCATCAACAGAGATCAATTACGCAAGACAATCGATTTCTCCTACCATTAATTTGCTTAATTGTTACTTTGTGACTTTTCCCGTAGCATCAGCGGAAACAGTTATTAAAAGTTTCACGTCCTTTAAGAAACTTAATCCGACAATTGTAATGATACAGAATGAGATTTTCACTCTGCAGCGGAGTGTGCGCTGATATGAAACTACCTGGCAGATTAAAACTGTGTGCCCGGCCGAGACCGAACTCGGGACCTTTGCCTTTCGCGGGCAAGTGCTCTACCATCTGAGCTACCGAAGCACGATCACGCCCGGTAATCACAGCTTTACTTCTGCCAGTATCTCGTCTCCTACCTTCCAAACTTTACAGAAGCTCCCGGTCGGGCACACAGTTTTAATCTGCCAGGAAGTTTCTGTAATGATACAGTTTGTTTGAGTTAGTATCATGTCTGCATTCACTAAATACGGAATAACTGTACGTTACAGTGCTCTGCAGAGTGAAAATTAGCATAAAGTATATTATTACTGGTTCAGTGCCCACCCAAAAGATTAGTTAAATACTAGCAATAGACGACAGTATACTACTACTGCATTACAGCTGGTACGCGAAAAGTAAAAGCCAGCGTCCTCCCGCTAGTAATTCAAAGTCATACGCCAGTCCTTACAGCGGCAACGCTAATATTACCTAAAGAGGACGACGAGAGTAGTTCTTCATATATTTGACCATCTGGCTGCTCGGAATGACGTCAGTAATCTCTGTGGGTTATTCTGGGGCGGACGTGGTGGTGCAGGATAGTAATCGAAGTACAACGTAATGTTTCTCTTGAAACTTGACGTTGTGGAACACTCTCAAATGCATTGTAGCTTATATTAGGCTTAAAAGTAGCGATTGATTTCGCAAGTTGCAATCAAGTGTGACATTTTACGTAAATAAACTAAAAGTTTTAGCCAATACATTCAATTCAGTTGATCTATGTTTTCCTTTTCGTTGATTTCTAATATCAACTGTAGTGAACAGCTGTTAGTGGTCGGTACTTTGGCGTTTTCAATCATTCCCTAGGCAGCAAATTCACTCAGTCAAATATAGTGGATACTGCCTATTGATGCTATGCCCTGCGTGGATTTTCAACCTCAGGACTGACTGAAAATGCCAATGCCCAAAACTGAAACTTGTATATCTATTAATCAAATTCTTCGCAAAACGAATGTCAAAGGATTCTTTCACCACAAAGATGACGTCGGTGATAGAATTCCGACATTTTCATACCGCGTTGTGTGACCGGTGTTGGTGCAGTGTTCTGTCGCAGCTGGTTTATTGGGCTGTTAGAGCCGGTGAGTGGGACAAAGCTTTGGACGTAAGCAAGCGGTTTATGTAGTTTATAACAGCCGAAGTGGTAACATTAAGAGTGCAACGGGAATTCTGCTGTCAAATACAGAGGAGAGGCGGATATGTGGAAAGAGTATATTAAAGGCCTCTATGACTCTATGACTGGGAAGATTTGTCTGTTGTGACAGAACAAGGAATGGGAATCTATTTAGAGGAGGTAGGGAATTCAATATTAGAATCAGATTCTGAAAGGGCTTTGGAAGACTTAAAATCAGATAAGGCAGAAGGGAGAGATAACATTCCATCAGAATTTCTAAAATCATTGGTGGGAGGGTTAACAATACGACAATTATCTTTGGTGTGTAGAATGTATAAGTCAGGTGGTCATGTGACATTCGGAAAAATATCATCGACACAATTCCGAAGACTGCAAGAGCTGACAAGTGGGCGAATTATCGCACAATCAGCTTAACAGCTAATTCGTCCAAGGTGCTGTCAAGAATAATTTACAGAAGAATTGAAAGAAATTGTGGATCTGCTAGATGACGATGAGGTTGGTTTTTAGACAACATAAAGGCAGGGGAAAGGCAGTTATGACGCTGCGGTTGATAATTGACGCAAGACTACAGAAAAAACAAGACAGCTCCATGGGATTTGTCGCCCTGCAACAAGCATTCGACAATGTCAAATGCCGCAAGATGTTCGAAACGCTGTAGAGAATAGTGGTTACCTATAGGGAGAGGGGCGAATATACAACATGTACAAGAGCCAAGAAGGATTAATAACAGTGCAAGACTAACAACGAAGTACTCGAATTAAAAAGGGTTGTAAGATAGGGCTGTAGTCTCTCACCCCTGTTGTTCAGTCTATATATCGAAGAAGCAATGAGGGAAATGAAAGGAAGATTCAAGACTAAAACTAAAATTCAAGGTGAAAGGGTATCAGTGATACAATTTGTGTGCTCTGGGTATTTGGCGGCGTCATGACTGAATAAATTCTTTCCGGTTTCCAAGCTGCATCAATTCGAATAAAATTTGCGAACTCTCGTTGGCTAGCTCCGCCATCGCCGTCAGGAGTAGAACCACTGGCTGCTGGGACTGGCATTGTTTTCCGCTTACAAACCCACGATTACGATCGCTGGCGCCAATCAGAGAGGGCTGACACGACGCGTGGGCAGAAGGTGAGTTGGGCCGATCCTAGCAACTCCAGAACGCCACCGGACCGAGTGACGTCAGATGGCGCGAAGGACCAGCATCACGTTTGAAATTGCCACTCCCGCTTCCCTACAAGCGTTATGCATCCGTCGTTGTTTCCTTTCAACATCCAAAGCGCGCTCCTACTTACTACTCAGTGACTAGCCCTGGTCTCTGTTGAAGCTGTTGCTGCTCATTCTAATCTCAGCCGCCTTTTTTACACTACTGGCAATTAAAATTACTACACCACGAAGATGACGTGCTACAGACACGAAATTTAACTGACAGGAAGAAGATGCTGTGATATGCAAATGATTAGCTTTTCAGAGCATTCACACAAGATTTCTCATACACAAACAGCAGTTGACCGACGTTGCCTGGTGAAACGCTGTTGTGATGCCTCGTGTAAGGAGGAGAAATGCGTACAATCACGTTTCCGACTTTGATAAAGGTAGGATTTTAGCCTATCAGGATTGCGGTTTATCGTATGGCGACATTGCTGCTGGCGTTGGTCGTGATCCAATGACTGTTAGCAGAATATGGAATCGGTGGGTTCAGTAGGGTAATATGGAACGCCGTGCTGGATCTCAATGGCCTCGTATCACTAACAATCGAGATGACAGGCATCTTATCAGCATGGCAGTAACTGATCGTGAAGCCACGTCTCGGTCCCTGAGTCAACAGATGGGGACGTTTGCAAGACAACAACCGTCTGCACGAACAGGCCGACGACGTTTGCAGCAGCATGTACTATCAGCTCGGAGACCATGGCTGCGGTTACCACTGACGCTGCATCACAGACAGGAGCGCCTGCGATGGTGTACCCAACGAAGAACCTGGGTGCACGAATGGCAAAACGTTATTTTTTTCGGATGAATCCATGTTCTGTTTACAGCATCCGTGTTTGGTGACATCGGGTTGACCGCACATTGGAAGCGTGTATTCGTCACCGCCATACCCGGCGTGATGGTATGGGGTGCCATTGGTTACACGTCTGTCACCTCTTGTTCGCATAGACGGCACTTCGGACACTGGGCGTTACATTTCAGATGTGTTACGGCCCGTGGCTCTACCCTTCATTCGATCCCTGCGAAACCTTACATTTCAGCAGGATAATGCACGACCGCATGTTGCAGGTCCTGTACAGGCGTTTCTGGATACAGAAAATGTACTAATGCTGCCCTGGCCAGCACGTTCTCCAGACCTCTCACCAACTGAAAACGTCTGGTCAATGGTGGCCGAGCAACTGGCTCGTCACAATACGCCAGTCAGTACTCTTGATGAACTGTGGTATCGTGTTGAAGCTGCATGGACAGCTGTACCTGTACACGCCATCCAAGCTCTGTTTGACTCAATTCCGAGGCGTATCAAGGCCGTTGTTACGGCCAGAGGTGGTTGTTCTGGATACTTATTTCTCAGGATCTATGCATCCAAAATGCGTGAAAATGTAATCACACGTCAGTTCTAGTATAATATATTTATCCAATGAATACCCATTTATCATCTGCATTTCTTCTTGGTGTAGCAATTTTAGTGGCCAATAGAGTATAACGGAGTCCTCGTGTGTTGACGCGTGAGACAAGATTCTCGTGTTCTCAAACTGTATTTTGTGTCCGTTTTCGAGGCAATGCCGTGCTTTTGCTGACTTCTCGAGATCTCTTTGCTTAATGGGTCTCTTGTGCTCTGTACAACGCTCTGAGACTGTGCGATTCGTCTGGCCTATATAGATGCTGCCGCACTCGCAAGGGACACAATTGACTCCGGGCACACGAAGAGCTATGTTGTCTTTAACAGGGCGCAACGTATCTCTTATATTTGGGGTTCAGGAGCGGAATTAAAATTCAAGGTGAAAGGATGTCAATTATACTATTAGCGCAGTATACTGCTATCCTGAACGTAAATGAAGAAGAATTACGTGGTCTGCCGATTGTACTGAGCAGTGTAATGAGTACAGAATATGAATTGAGAGTAAATCGTTGAAAGACGAAAGTAATGAGGAGGAGGAGGAATGAGAACAGCGAGAAACTTAACATCAGGATTGGTGGTGCCGAAGCTGATAAAGTTAAGGAATTCTACTACCTAGGCAGCAAAACAACCCTAACGGATGGAGCAAGGAGGACATCGCAGGGAAAAAAGGCATTCCAGCCCAAGGGATGTCTACTAGTATCAAACATTGGCCTTAATTTGAGTAAGGTATTGCTGAGAATGTACCTTTGGAACACAGCATTGTATGATACGAATGGACTGTGGGAAAGTCCCAACAAAAGGTAATCTAAGAATCTGAGCTGTGGTCCTACCAAAGGATGTTGAAAATTAAATGGACTGAAAAGGAATGAATGAGGAGATTCTGCGCAGAATTGGAGAGGTAAGGAATACAGGGAAAACACTTTTAAGAAGAAGGGTTAGGATTGTAGGACATCTATTAAGATTTCAGGGAATAACTTACATAGTACTAAAGGGAACTGTAGAGGGTAAAAATTGTAGAGGAAGAGAGAGACTGGAATACATCTAGCAAATAATTTAGGACATATGTTGGAAGTAGCGCTCTGAAATTTTTTATGTTTTTTCTTTTTATCTGGCACTGGAATAAGCCTTCGACAGAGATTCAAACAACACAAAATGTGTGGAACTTGATCTAATAGTAACTAGGGAAGAGCGCTCTATGTACCACCATCAAGAGGAGTGGTCACTCTATTATTTTCCTTATAAGAAAATAAATTCAAACACAGAAGTAAGATACGACTCGTGTGTTTATTAGTGTGACTGTCATCTCAGAATGTTGCTGTTATACAAATCCATACAGAAAATACTGCACGTTGATATCTCATCTAAACAGAACCCAAGATTATCAGAAAACTTACTATTTCACTTAGGGACAATTTGTTCTTTACATAGTGATGAAATTCTTAGAAACCTACAGCCATATTTATTTCCACTCAACAACCGTTCGCATGTGATGCGCGACTTTGCTCAGTAAATCCGAGAGAAAATGTACAGAACGGCTTAGTTCGAATGTTCTTGTCCATCTAAAAACGCGGGACTAATTCATCTATATTTTGGGCTGGATGCAGTCACCGACTCGGTTGCTAAGGCCGTAATATCCTCTTCTGAGGCAATGAGTCAAGTTGGCGCAAACAAAAAAATTGTAGAAGTATGCGAAAGACCATAAAATATTTTACTATATACTTTTTATCTGGCACAGGAGGACTAAGTTGCGAGTGCAGCGAGCTACCTTAATTTAAGTATTAACTGTATATTTCTTACTTGTCACTTCTTCTTCCGTGTGTTTTTGCTTTTAGGAAGCTTTAATTGTCGAGCGCTAGTAATAGTGTTCCATAGATTTCGTGTTTGTTTTGAATACAGTCAGAGAGAGTCCCTTTAGTCAACCATAGTGCCAGTAGTGCTAGTGTTTGTTTTCAATACAGTCCAGAGACAGGTTGTGCTATTTTCATTGTTTTCTACAAGAAGTGGCTAGGAACCACAGTTTAGTCAACAATCAGCCGCCTTAAGTGAATTAGCAGTCTAGTTAAAAGTTGATTAACTCTCTACAGTAAATTGATTTCTTAGGATGGATAGGATGTGTGACTGCTGTGTACGGACGCAGGAGGAGCTGGCCACTGTTCGCGAACAGCTGAACGTGTTGATGACGGCGGTCAGCCGTCTTCAGGCTGCTGCCTCGGAGTGTAGCGGCAGTGGGGAGTCTGGTGCGTCGCATGGTATACCCCAGGGTTTACATGCTTCACCCACCGTCCCTACTGTCGAGACATCTTCTCGGGTACCGGGCGCGGTTGGGCCACCCTCTCCCCAAGGGGAGTGGCGAGTTCGGCGGCGTTCGCGGCGCACGAGGCGGAGGGTCGATGTGGAGGCTGGGCGTGTGGCATCGCCCGCTCTGCCTGTGGGTGGACATGTGGCCACTCTCTCAGCAAGGTCCGAGCAGGCACACGGGGGGAGGGGTTTATTAGTTATTGGGAGCTCCAACGTTAGGCGGGTGATGGAGCCCCTTAGGGAAACAGCGGAAAGGTCGGTGAAGAAAGGCAGTGTTCACTCTGTCTGCTTGCCGGGGGGTCTCATCCGAGATTTGGAGGAGGCCCTGTCGGCGGCGATAGAGAGCACTGGGTGCACCCGACTACAAATTGTTGCTCGTGTCGCCACCAATGACTCCTGCTGTCTGGGTTCAGAGGTCATCCTCAGTTCGTACAGGCGGTTGGCGGAATTGGTGAAGGCGGAAAGCCTCGCTCGCGGGGTGGAATCAGAGCTAACTATTTGTAGTATCGTTCCCAGAACTGATCGCGGTCCTCTGGTTTGGAGCCGAGTGGAAGGCTTAAACCAGAGGCTCAGACGATTCTGCGGAGATCTGGGGTGCAAATTTCTCGACCTCCGCTATCGGGTGGAGAAATGTAGGGTCCCCCTGAATAGGTCAGGCCTGCACTACACGCCGGAAGCGGCTACAAGGGTAGCGGAGTACGTGTGGAGTGCACACGTGGGTTTTTTAGGTTAGAGAATTCCCTCCCTAGGCCCGGCAAGACGCCTCCTGAGACGCGGCAAGGTAGGAATAGGCAAAATGCAACAGGGAATAACAATGCAGATGTTTAGGACGGGTGGTAGGGACAGAGCATCGAGTGACATTATACTGAGTGCACTATCCGAAAATTACCTCGAGCAATTTAACAGAGAACCGACTCGTGGAGATAACATCTTGGACCTACTGATAACAAACAGACCCGAACTTTTCGACTCTTTAAGTGCAGAGCAGGGAATCAGTGATCATAAGGCCGTTGCAGCATCCCTGAATATGGAAGTTAATAGGAATATAAAAAAAGGGAGGAAGGTTTATCTGTTTAGCAAGAGTAATAGAAGGCAGATTTCAGACTACCTAACAGATCAAAACGAAAATTTCTGTTCCGGCACTGACAATGTTGAGTGTTTATGGAAAAAGTTCAAGGCAATCGTAAAATGCGTTTTAGACAGGTACGTGCCGAGTAAAACTGTGAGGGACGGGAAAAACCCACCGTGGTACAACAACAAAGTTAGGAAACTACTGCGAAAGCAAAGAGAGCTTCACTCCAAGTTTAAACGCAGCCAAAACCTCTCAGACAAACAGCAGCTAAACGATGTCAAAGTTAGCGTAAGGAGGGCTATGCGTGAAGCGTTCAGTGAATTCGAAAGTAAAATTCTATGTACCGACTTGACAGAAAATCCTAGGAAGTTCTGGTCTTACGTTAAATCAGTAAGTGGCTCGAAACAGCATATCCAGACACTCCGGGATGATGATGGCATTGAAACAGAGGATGACACGCGTAAAGCTGAAATACTAAACACCTTTTTCCAAAGCTGTTTCACAGAGGAAGACCGCACTGCAGTTCCTTCTCTAAATCCTCGCACAAACGAAAAAATGGCTGACATCGAAATAAGTGTCCAAGGAATAGAAAAGCAACTGGAATCACTCAATAGAGGAAAGTCCACTGGACCTGACGGGATACCAATTCGATTCTACACAGAGTACGCGAAAGAACTTGCCCCCCTTCTAACAGCCGTGTACCGCAAGTCTCTAGAGGAACGGAGAGTTCCAAATGATTGGAAAAGAGCACAGGTAGTCCCAGTCTTCAAGAAGGGTCGTCGAGCAGATGCGCAAAACTATAGACCTATATCTCTGACGTCGATCTGTTGTAGAATTTTAGAACATGTGTTTTGCTCGAGTATCATGTCGTTTTTGGAAACCCAGAGTCTACTATGTAGGAATCAGCATGGATTCCGGAAACAGCGATCGTGTGAGACTCAACTCGCTTTATTTGTTCATGAGACCCAGAAAATATTAGATACAGGCTCCCAGGTAGATGCTATTTTTCTTGACTTCCGGAAAGCGTTCGATACAGTTCCGCACTGTCGCCTGATAAACAAAGTAAGAGCCTACGGAATATCAGACCAGCTGTGTGGCTGGATTGAAGAGTTTTTATCAAACAGAACACAGCATGTTGTTATCAATGGAGAGACGTCTACAGACGTTAAAGTAACCTCTGGCGTGCCACAGGAGAGTGTTATGGGACCATTGCTTTTCACAATATATATAAATTACCTAGTAGATAGTGTCGGAAGTTCCATGCGGCTTTTCGCGGATGATGCTGTAGTATACAAAGAAGTTGCAGCATTCGAAAATTGTAGCGAAATGCAGGAAGATCTGCAGCGGATAGGCACTTGGTGCAGGGAGTGGCAACTGTCCCTTAAAATAGACAAATGTAATGTATCGCGAATACATAGAAAGAAGGATCCTTTATTATATGATTATATGATAGCGGAACAAACACTGGTAGCAGTTACTTCTGTAAAATATCTGGGAGTATGCGTGCGGAACGATTTGAAGTGGAATGATCATATAAAATTTATTGTTGGTAAGAACGGTACCAGGTTGAGATTCATTGGGAGAGTCCTTAGAAAATGTAGTCTATCAACAAAGGAGGTGGCTTACAAAACACTCGTTCGACCTATACTTGAGTATTGCTCATCAGTGTGGGATCCGTACCAGATCGGTTTGACGGAGGAGATAGAGAAGATCCAAAGAAGAGCGGCGCGTTTCGTCACATGGTTATTTGGTAACCGTGATAGCGTTACGGAGATGTTTAATAAACTCAAGTGGCAGACTCTGCAAGAGAGGCGCTCTGCATGGCGGTGTAGATTGCTCGCCAGGTTTCGAGAGGGTGCGTTTCTGGATGAGGTATCGAATATATTGCTTCCCCCTACTTATACCTCCCGAGGAGATCACGAATGTAAAATGAGAGAGATTAGAGCGGGCACGGAGGCTTTCAGACAGTCGTTCTTCCCGCGAACCATACGCGACTGGAACAGGAAAGGGAGGTAATGACAGTGGCACGTAAAGTGCCCTCCGCCACACACCGTTGGGTGGCTTGCGGGGTATAAATGTAGATGTAGAATATTAATGTGCGAATAGTAAACTGCAGGGGCGTCTGTATAAAGGTCCCAGAACTGCTCTCATTAATAAACGGTAACAACGCCCACATAGTACTAGGGACAGAAAGTTGGCTGAAACCAGACGTAAACAGTAATGAAATCCTAAACTCAGATTGGAATGTATACAGCAGAGACAGGCTGGACAGTGAAGGGGGAGGCGTGTTTATAGCGATAAGAAGTGCAATAGTATCGAAGGAAATTGACGGAGATCCGAAATGTGAAATAATTTGGGTGAAGGTCACGGTTAAAGCAGGCTCAGACATGGTAATTGGATGTCTCTATAGGCCCCCTGGCTCATCAGCTGTTGTGACTGAGCACCTGAAGGATAATTTGGAAAATATTTCGAGTAGATTTCCCCACCATGTTATAGTTCTGGGTGGAGATTTTAATTTGCCGGATATAGACTGGGAGACTCAAACGTTCATAACGGGTGGCAAAGAACCCAGTGAATTTTTTTTAAGTGCTTTATCTGAAAATTACCTTGAGCAGTTAAACAGAGGACCGACTCGTGGCGATAACATATTAGACCTTCTGGTGACAAACAGAGCCGAACTATTTGAAACATTTAACGTAAATTAGGGAATCAGTGATCATAAAGCAGTTACTGCATCGATGATTTCAGCCGTAAATAGAAATATTAAAAAAAGGTAGGAAGATTTTTCTGTATAGCAAAAGTGACAAAAAGCAGATTACAGAGTACCTGACGGCTCAACACAAAAGTTTTGTCTCAAGTACAGATAGTGTTGAGGATCAGTGGACAAAGTTCAAAACCATCGTACAATATGCGTTAGATGAGTATGTGCCAAGCAAGATCGTAAGAGATGGAAAAGAGCCGCAGTGGTACAACAACCGAGTTAGTAAACTGCTGCGGAAGCAAAGGGAACTTCACAGCAAACATAAACATAGCCAAACAAAAATTACGCGAAGAGAAATGTAGTGTGAGGAGGGCTATGCGAGAGGCGTTCAATGAATTCGAAAGTAAAGTTCTATGTACTGCCTTGGCAGAAAATCCTAAGAAATTTTGGTCTTATGTCAAAGCGGTAGGTGGATCAAAACAAAATGTCCTGACACACTGTGACCAGAATGGTACTGAAACAGAGAATGACAGACTAAAGGCCGAAATACTAAATGTCTTTTTCCAAAGCTGTTTCACAGAGGAAGACTGCACTGTAATTCCTTCACTAGATTGTCGCGCAGATGACAAAATGGTAGATATCGAAATATACGACAGAGTGATAGAGAAACAATGAAAATCGCTCAAAAGAGGAAAGGCCGCTGGACCTGATGGGATACCAGTTCGATTTTACACAGAGTACGCGAAGGAACTTGCCCCCCCTTCTTGCAGCGGTGTACCGTAGGTCTCTAGAAGAGCGTAGCGTTCCAAAGGATTGGAAAAGGGCGCAGGTCATCCCCGTTTTCAAGAAGGGGTGTCGAACAGATGTGCAGAACTATAGACCTATATCTCTAACGTCGATTAGTTGCAGAATTTTGGAACACGTATTATGTTCGAGTATAATGACTTTTCTGGAGACTAGAAATCTACTCTGTAGAAATCAGCATGGATTTCGAAAAAGACGGTCGTGTGAAACCCAGCTCGCGCTATTCGTCCACGAGACTCAGAGGACCATAGACACGGGTTTACAGGTAGATGCCGTGTTTCTTGACTTCCGCAAGGCGTTCGATACAGTTCCCCACAGTCGTTTAATGAACAAAGTAAGAGCATATGGGCTATCAGACCAATTGTGTGATTAAATTGAAGAGTTCCTAGATAACAGAACGCAGCATGTCATTCTCAATGGAGAGAAGTCTTCCGAAGTAAGAGTGATTTCAGGTGTGCCACAGGGGAGTGTCATAGGACCGTTGCTATTCAAAAAAAATGGTTCTAATGGCTCTGAGCACTATGGGACTTAACATCTGTGGTCATCAGTCCCCTAGAACTTAGAACTACTTTAAACCTAACTAAACTAAGGACATCACAAACATCCATGCCCGCGGCAGGATTCGAACCTGCGACCGTAGCAGTCGCGCGGTTCCCGACTGAGTGCCTAGAACCGCTAGACCACCGGGGCCGGCGTTGCTATTCACAATATACATAAATGACCTTGTGGATGACATCGGAAGTTCACTGAAGCATTTTGCGGATGATGCTGTGGTGTATCGAGAGGTTGTAACAATGGAAAATTGTACTGAAATGCAGGAGGATCTGCAGCGAATTGACGTATGGTGCAGGGAATGGCAATTGAATCTCAATGTAGACAAGTATAATGTGCTGCGAATACATAGAAAGATAGTTCCCTTATCTTTTAGCTACAAAATAGCAGGTCAGCAACTGGAAGCAATTAATTCCATAAATTATCTGGGAGTACGCATTAGGAGTGATTTAAAATGGAATGATCATATCAAGTTGATCGCCGGTAAAGCAGATGCCACACTGAGATTCGTTGGAAGAATCCTAAGGAAATGCAATCCGAAAACAAAGGAAGTAGGTTACAGTACGCTTGTTCGCCCACTGCTTGAATACTGCTCAGCAGTGTGGGATCCGTACCAGATAGGGTTGATAGAAGAGATAGAGAAGATGCCACGGAGAGCAGCGCGCTTCGTTACAGGATCATTTAGTAATCGCGAAAGCGTTACGGAGATGATAGATAAACTCCAGTGGAAGACTCTGCAGGAGAGACGCTCAGTAGCTCGGTACGGGCTTTTGTTAAAGTTTCGAGAACATACCTTCACCGAAGAGTCAAGCTCTCCCCTACGTATATCTCGCGAAGAGACCACGAGGACAAAATCAGAGAGATTAGAGCCCACACAGAAGCATACCGACAATCCTTCTTTCCACGAACCATACGAGACTGGAATAGAAGGGAGAACCGATAGAGGTACTCAGGGTACCCTCCGCCACACACGGTCAGGTGGCTTGCGGAGTATGGATGTAGATGTAGATGTAGAAGTGCTACTCTGAGATGAACAGGTTGGCACCGGAGAGGAATTCGTGGTGGGCCGCATCAAACCAGCCGAATGCCGACTGAAATTGGAGTACCGCAACATCACGCACACAACTCAGTGAGACACAGGTGACATGTGATTCAGCATTGTCCTGCCCGATGAGTGGTACCCAAAATACAGTCACATGGTAGGTAACACATGTGGAAGCATGTGTTATTTGTTCCTAAGTGTGCCGAAGTACAGTAAAACTCCACTACTCACAGCATTCTTCTGTCGTTCGTCACTGTACTTCGCTCAGTGGAATTCAACCATGCATGTTTAATAACAGAAGCTATCAAACCTGTATTCAGGACAGCGGAAATTAAAATGTCCTGTAGTGCCTCTCCTGCTGTCAGTCGGCCTGTTTGACATCCCATCGCCCGCAAAAAAAAAAAAAAAAAAAAAAAAAAAAAAAAAAAAAAAAAAAAAAAAAAAAAAAAAAAAAAAAATATATATATATAAAAAAATTGCAACCGTGAAAATAAGAACTCTTCAGAAAATCTGCACTCTTTACTGCGGTAAAGGAGTCATGCAAGGCTTTACACATTTCTTCAATCCTCAGATACCAGCATTTTTTATCTCAAATCCTCCTACATCTTTACACGGCGTGTATTCCTATCTGCGAAAGAATCTATTACCTCATCGAAGTTCGTCTCATAGCCAATTTTATTGTCGATGGCTAGGATCGTGAGGCCAGATAGACGTTCCTGACCACTGTTGAACGCAGATAGCTTTTAATTATCTTCATTTCGCTGAAGCTTCGCTCATAGCTTGCAGATGTCGTCGGTTTTGTGCAGTTTATCCTTAAAGCTTTTCTAATATTGGGAAAAACCTCTTGCAAGCCCTGCTTGCACAAATGTTGTAATAGGTCGAACGCACTCGATTTTTATTAATTTCCGTTACTAACTTATTTAAAACTGCGAATTCCAGCCAAAAATCAACTGCATTCATGTATTTCGAATGTTTTCGTGCTAGAGCAGCTCCATTTTTCTACAGATTCTCAATCGACGTATATAAAAATGCGTGGCCACTTAGGACGGCGAAATTTTCATATAGACTCTTTGCGCTCCATCACTGTTTCGATTTGTACTACATTTCATCAAATAATACGTTCATACCTGTGGGAAACAAGTCTTAGTCGGGTCTAGTGCTCTTAATTCATCCTCGCAGATTTCGTCGTGTTGCCTTCTCTTTCTGGGGGTTCGTTTGCTTTTGAGAACAAGCTCGACATCCATTGATCTATTCGCTTCCCTCTCATTTCTTGCAAAATCTTAACATGGCTTTGCATTAGTACCACAGAGCGCGAAATAATAATGGCGTCTTTCTCTATTTCGACGTTCACTCTAATACTCTCCCGAAGAATACCAGCCCTAATAGTTAAGTTGAAGATAAACTTAAAATCCATCACCGCATGTAGTAGATGACCAGTTTCATACTTACATACTTAGATTCTGCGAAAAGAGACGAGTATTCAATCTCAACCACAGCTTTGACAACTTCTGTAAATTATTTAATAGCGCTGTAACAGTAGGTGCTTAGTTGACGTTATTGTTTGACTACTTGCTTTTAAGTTGGTTTTTGTAGAACTTTCCCATTATTTTCACCGCGTGGTGGATCTAGTAAAAAAGCTTCTATACAACCCCAACCAGGCTGACTGCTTCTGTATATGATGACGCAGAATGCACGCCCAAAATATTCAAAGAGTATGCTAAAAATGATAAAAACTCTGCTAGAAATCGGTGGAATAAGCTAACCACGACGCAACCTGGGGCTCTCATTTTACGACGTCATTTTATTCTCCGGTTAATCTGAAAGAGTGTACCCGTCCAGTTAAGCTGACAACAACAGCAGAGCACGCTGCGTAATTTCATATAAGTCATTCGTATTTAAAGCCCTAATTACACGGTACACCTATGAAATACAAATATGCAGCGGAGCACCTAGCGTACATGTCTGGAACTGCAGACTGGCTCACGTTTACCGATCACACGATATACGTGGAGTATCCATGGCGTGAATTCGCGCATGCGCACTAGTGGAATAACATGCAAAATCAGAAGTGAAATGAACGATTTCTTATATAGCCGTAATGACGGCCACAGAAATACACACATCAAAAAAAGTTTTGCAACATTTCGGTTCCCAGAGTTCCGGAACCTGTACCAAAAATTGGAATAGAGATCAACACAAACATCATTTCCCCCCTTTTTTTCGCTCATGAAAACCACACATTGCATGTTGTACCTCCATACAGGGAGACATTCAGAGGTGGTGGCCCAGACTGCTGTAGACATCGGTACCTCCAATAGTGAATAGCACGTCCTCTTGTATTGATGCATGCCTATTTTCGTCGTGGCGTACTATCCACAAGTTCATCCAGGCACTGTTGGTCCAGATTGTCCCACTTCGGAACGCCGATTCGGCGTAGATCCCTCAGAGTGGTTTGTGGGTCACGTCGTCCATAAACAGCTCTTTTCAATACATCCTAGGCATGTTCGATAGGATTCATTTCTGGAGAACATGCTCGCCACTCTAGTAGAGCGATGTCGTTATCCTGAAGGAAGTCATTCACAAGATGTGCACGATGGGGGTGCGAATCGTCGTCCATGAAGAAAATGCCTCGCCTACATGCTGCCGATATAGTTGCACTATCGGTCGGAGGATGGCAGTCACGTATCGTACAGCCGTTACGGCGCCTCCATGAACACCAACGGCGTACGTCGTCCCCACATAAAGCCACCCCAAAGCATCAGGAAACCCCCACCTTGCTGCACTCACTGGAGAGTGGCACATGCACAGTCCTTACCATCTGTCTACCAGGATCAAAAACGTCATATTTCATATCGAGATGCCATCTGCATTCGATCTCACTCTGACACAAATCCATCCATGAAGATCAAATTCTTCCACTGCAAAGAAAGTAATTGGGCGAAGGGAGTTCGATAAGTAACGTCACACTTTTTTTTTTTTTTTTTTTTTGAAAGATGGTTGGTTTCATTTGGGGTTACAATAGAGCTTATAATTCCACACTCTTTTCGCTACAAAACCCTGTTTTGACCATAGTCTCCATTCAGTGTGACGGCCTTAGGCCGCCTTACTGCTTCCCGCGGAGTGCATCCTTCACTGGGCCAGACAGATGCTGCCTACGGTCTTCCGTTAGACGGCGAGGAATCCTGTGGGTACTTACCTTTGAATATCCCAACTGGTGAACGAGTGTGTCGGCACCACTAACAGAGACGTCCAGCTGAGCAGCGTAGTTTTTTGTGATCCGTCGATCACCTAGGAGCTACAGGAGCTGCAGGAGCTACAACTGCGTGCGACCAGCTGGCAGGCGGGAAATCGGACAGGTTTGCGTGACCTCATTGCGATGATGACAGACGCCTGTCCCAGCGACTCACCGTGCTTTTGTAGACATTCTACAACCACCTACGAATATCTGCTATGACGTGGTTTTCCGCCAAACGAAACTCGATGACAGCTCTCTGCTTGAAATGAACCTGCGTTATAGACGCCATTTTAAAGGCTACATATAGTGCCGCCACCTAGCGAAACTTCATGGAACTATACAGGCTGAAGAGGGAGCATTCCACGACGTCTCACAGCGAATTCCGCATTTTTTCAGCTTAAAGTGGCCGAGAAAACGTGTGTTGCATTGTTCGTTGAACGCACTCGTATTAAACAAATACATTAATTTTAACGAAAATTACTGAATCTTTACTCTGCGCATTTACTTCCATCCTACTTAGCGCATTTTTTATGAATTTGTACTAGCTATGATTAAATTTCATACTGGAATTAGTGGTGGATTCGAAGCACAAATTCCCTGTTACCTCACAAAATGCTCGTTTGCGGACGCATGTTTACTAGAAAGCTATGTTACCGGTTATCCTATAGCTTCACCCGTGTCAGTTCTCGCTATTAACTGTGGTAGTATTCTTTACATGCTAGACGTCTAAATAAACATAATCTCGACAAGAATTACGACTTAGCCGAGACCGTTGTGCGTGCTTCATCATCACAGCGGACACTGAGCAGACTCTTTCCCATCCTCCGGGCTTGTTTCATCTGCGCCGTTCCCGGGCGGGACGTTTGCACTGTGCGCACCCCTTCCGCTCAGCAGCCACTGCCCCCCCCCCCCCCCTCCTCCCTCCACCGTAGCTAATTGCTGGGATTTCAGGCGCCCGCAGAGCGACCTCTCGGGTCGCAGCGCGTATTTGCATAGCGTAGTGGAGCGCAGCCGGCAAAACGGTGCTGCCACTTGTGTAAGGAGCGATGAGGCGACATGGCCACGGCGCGCCAAAGGGCGGAGAGGCAATTTCCGTCTCTGCTTTTATCGTCTTTTCGTTTCACCTCAGCTCCTGAATGAACGGCAAGCGCTCTACTGCTTGCGAACTAATCCGACTGTCATTTGAGCTCTTTGGAAGATACAGTACACCCCATACCATCACGCCAGGTCATACGCCAGTATGGCGGTGACGAAAACACGCTTCCATTGTGCGTTCCTTTCGATGTCGCCAAACACGGATGCGACCATCATGATGCTGTTAACAGAACCTGGATTCATCCGAAAAGATGACGTTCTGCGATTCGTGCATCCAGGTTCGTCGATGAGTACACCATAGCAGGCGCTCCTGTCTGTGACGCAGCGTCAAGGGTAACCGCAGTCATGGTCTCGGAGCTGATAGTCGATGCTGCTGCAAACGTCGTCGAACTGTTCGTGCAGAAGGTTGTTGTCTTGCATACGTCCCCATCTGTTAACTCAGAGATCGAGGCGTGGCAACACAATCTGTTATAGCCGTGCGGATAAGATGCCTGTCATCTCGACTGCTAGTGATACGAGGCCGTTGAGATCCAGCACGGCGTTCCGTATTACTCTCCTGAACCCACCGATTCCATATTCTGCTATCAGCCATTGGATCTCGACCAACGCGAGTAGCTACGTCGCGATAAAATAAACCGCAATCGCGATAGGCTACAATCCGACCTTCATCAAAGTCGGAAACGTGATGGTACGTATTTCTCCTCCTTACAAGAGGCATCACAACTACGTTTCACCAGGCAACGCCGGTCAACTGCTGTTTGTGTATGAGAAATCGGTTGGAAACTTTCCTCATGTCAGCACTTTGTAGGTGTCGCCACCGGCGCCAATTTGTGTGAACGCTCTGAAAAGCTAATCATTTGCATATCACAGCATCTTCTTCCTGTTGGTTAAATCTCGCGTCTGTAGCACGTCATCTTCGTGGTGTAACAATTTTAATGGCCAGTATGTGTTAAATGCACTAATGATATGTATCTGCTCTCTACGTAGTGAAAAGTGTATATTTTTAACTTGCCAGCCGTTCAGTTGAAAACGTGGTGTGGAATGCGAGTTCCTCGGGACGGTAACACCAATCCTCACCTGACCGGTATGTCAGCGGGCTGTAACGGTTAGGACTTGGCGGAGTGTTATAAGCATGACTGCATATTAGATGTGGGATTTTCTGGTTACTTATAATTTAAGAAATATTGTACTATATCCGCTTAAATACTAATAAGTCGAAAAGCTAATTGAACTTCTCTTATTGATACGGAACATAATGAAAGTTTGAATCTTAGCTAGTCACATAGTTGACGAAAACAGAGAGTATTTTCGTATATTATGGAAACTTGGGAAATTTCGTATTCTGAATTAAGTGTTAATTAACGGCTTTCTGTTAACTTCACATCAAACGGCATGAACACTAGTGCCAATACACGTCCTGAATCGACGCTAATACCCGTATTACCAACAGACTATCCCGGAACCAGCAACCCCATTTCAGTTACAAGCTGCCTTTCTAGCAGCTTCCAGGGGCAACAAAAATATGATTTTCAATATTTCGTGTAATTACTGGTCTAATATAAAAATGTAAAAAGATATCATAATGTTCTCGTTAAGAGGTACAATCTTCCGTTAAAAGATAAGTATTATTGTTAGAATCTGTGTGTTTTTCTTGAGGTAGCGTGTCTGACAGTTTGCAAATACATGGATATTATTCATCCATTGTTATGACCAGACCAAACTACAATCGTCCGGCCATTGCTAAAGGTTTCTTTGATGTCTCTGGGAGATGGACCATTGGACTACAATATATGAAACATTAGTTCACTTTAATACGTGAAGGATAAAGCTGTTCTAGGCGCTTCAGTCCGGAACTGCGCTGCTGCTACGGTCGCAGGTTCGAATCCTGCCCCGGGTATGGATGTGTGTGATGTCTTAGGTTACTTAGGTTTAAGTAGTTCTAAGTCTAAGGGACTGATGACCCCAGATGTTGAGTCCCATAGTGCTTAAAGCCATTAGATATACTTAACTTGATACAGTCCTTTGCCTTAGGATTGCCAGACAATTTACATCATTGACTATTTAAGTATCACTTGAAACACTATTTAACAATCTTTTGCTTGTAGTACGATGTTCAGAATTTACAGAAGTGCTTTTCCATCTGAGACTTGAATAAATCTTTACTTGGGAACGTGTTTAGATTCTGAGATCGCCTCCTATAAAGATGACAGTTTCAGGTAATAATCATCTTCACTCCTACTCGATGATGTTGACTGCTTCAGCTTAGGTCACGCACTAGGGCAAAGGTTTTTGGTGTTCGGCTCTATATTGACCTCTGTCGAGGACGCTGCTGAGGAGTGAGAGAGACAGAAAGAGAGAGGGTGTGTCGTCTTTAGTCTCTCTCCCTTTCGTCGTTGCGTATAGGAGCGAGACATCGAAAATACCTGTCATATCTCTGTACGCTGCCGACTTTGATATGGTACCACGATCTCTGGGCGATGCCATATACAATGTTTGAGAATGAGAGCACTTAGCAACACACTTTACACGAAGTTTAAAATATTAGCGGAACTTTTTTCCTATGATACCCATCGTAAAATTATAAAAGCGGAAAAGTTTATCGCTTACAACAATTTTTGCTGTTCACGTTTAGGCATCACACATGACGTTTTAGTTAATTACTTCTTCACTACCCACTCGATTCACAACACTCTTTCTAGGCAGTTTCCACATATACCGTTCGATATACCTACAGAGTTATATAACTGTACGTCACATAATTCAGAAAATATTACTTAATAACATTTATAAGCTTGAAAAATCTGTTTTCCCCATAAAATAACCGAGCTCAAATCACTTAGAGTGGATTGATTTATAATGAGAGCGCTTAGAAACTTCCAACGAACTTTGACGATAATTTCATTTTCTAACTTTTTCTCTCTTACATGATTAACGTCAAATATTTAACACATTAGCTCATTTGTGAAGTAATCAGAGTTTTGAAGCTGCTCTGTATGGGGGAGTCCGATTCGCTAAAGAATCAGGAGTTAACTGTCCATTTGTTCATTCCCTAATACAATATATGTACCACTTGCTTCCAGACCAACGCCCGTATCTAATGACCTCGTTGTCGACGGGACGTTAAACGCTAACCCTCTTTCCTTTCTTGCAGACACACAAAGTAACCAAATGAATTCTGAATTTCAGTGCGAATAATTTAGTTGTGCATGCCGCATATTATCATTTACTTTAGTTACGTGGCTGTAGACGTATTATTCTTCGTTGTAATTGAATGTGATACACTATCTTGAATGTAATTCATATTGCATTCCAGAAACTTCAAGTGCGCTCGATTCTTTAATGCAGAACCAACGCTGGTATCTTTTGTCTGCAGCATTCACGGAAGTTCACTTATCTCCAGTGAGAGAAACCGTTTGAATGTGCAACATCTGTATCAGTCTTCTTAGATCTGTCTTGAATGTCCGTCTTCATTCTCTGTTTCAGACTAACGCTGTGAAATTTTTCTGTGTTCATTGCAGTTAATCCTAACCAAGAAGCTAATCATCTTCCGCAGAGACAGTTACAATGTAAGACAGGAAGCGAAGTCACAGCTGATCTATAATATGACAAATTAGAGTTATTAAGAAAGTTTTTTGTTTCGGATGGGAGTAGGATAAACTTGGGTTCTTACTAACAAAGGTCAAAAACTATGAACCTGTTATCTTAGCAGTGAATGTTTTCTCCTTGGGGTTTTACCACAACTGTATAAAGTATATTGTGCCATATTTGATGTAAGTTCCTTAGTAAACACTGTTACCAAAATCATGCGTTGTTCCTACAATCTATCATCTGTGTTTTAGGCTTTCATATCTTACTTACGACATTTCATTACCTCCAGAACATTTTCTGTTACTCGATGACATCGTCTCATCTTCATTTTCGTACTAAAATGCTTTCTTCTAAATTTTTATTGGAGACATAAATTTTCTCCTCGCTTCAGTCATCATCATACACGTTTCAGACTTTTAAAGGTTTCTGTAACCACATACTTTCATCTGATTAAAGCTTTGCCTGAGATTCGGCCAGCATGTCCCATTCGATTCCACGCTGAGACGCTATTGCGATATTGTTGGAGTGCCTCTGCAATGCTGTTCGAGTCTGGGGGAAATGCCAAGTGGTCTGAGGGGTGAGTGGGATTTCGTATTGAGGAGGAAGGCGTGCTAGTATACTCCGTACGGTTGTGCGAAGCTATTGTCCCAGGGTGACGTGGTAATTAGCGCATCTGCCTGTGAAGCAGGAGATCCGTGTTCGAATCCCCGCCTTGATAGAAATTTTCGTTTGTCGCTTCAGTCTGCGATGAGAATATCTACATGATATATTTTTGAGCTTTTAAAAGCCCTTTGGATCCATACCATTTAATTTGATAAACAAAAATGTTAGTCTTGGGCTTCTGGGTATTAAGTGGTAGGTGTCGTACGTTTCTTTAAAGCTCCTCAATTTTCTTCATTATATATCCATCTGGTCTTCGTTAATATCATCGAGAGACACTTCACCGTCGTCTCCAGCGCTTCTTGTTGTTGTTAAAAGTGTCCGATTTCTACAGCCATACAGCGCGTGATCTTGTATCTTTATTTCTTTCCCGGAACGTTTATCCTTTCGATTATCGAGTCCACTTTTTCAGGATTTTACTATTTTTAATTCATTATTTAACTTTGTGGCAAGATGTCCTTCCTGATGCTACACTCGTCAAAGCAATAGAAAAGAGGGAAGCCGTTTGCGTCATATGTGGTGTGAATCGTGTCACATTTGTTCTGTGTGTTATCGTATTTTAACTATGTTTTATTGCATTTTACTTGTATATCACATTCTCTCATGCAGAATGTGGGGACCAGACCAACATTGGCTAAATGAGTGGGAACAGTCGCCTACAAACCACACTCAATCTGGCCGGTTTGCCAGTCCGCGGTCGTTAACCGTTGTGCGGATTCTATCCGGGTATAGATCATGTTACTTTCTTGTAAGATATCGCGCTGCATTTTCTGCTATACGAGCATGCCACATAACACCCGCTACAGCTAATTTCTGTTGTATTTCTAGCACCTGTGAATGTGAATACGTCGAGCAAGAAAGAAAGTTTAATGGCTATATTTACGTAATATAAGGTATGTTTCAGTAGGCATTGCCACTGAAGTTGTTTTATCACTCTGTATGTTCAATTGATGGCGGTCGAAGTACTTACAAATAAACATTAGGTACAGTAGGTTCTGTGTGGCCTGGTCGTATAGCGTAACGCACAGATCCCTCATTTAGAACATCTCCGTAGTCAAATGGTTAAAAAAAATTTCAAAAATTTTGGTATAGTTGCCTTCGGTGCTGAAGAGCATAGCTTCTATTGCTGGTATTTTCTTAGACTTTTTTGTGAGTTAGGTATGACTGGAACAGGGTCCACACACCTTCGTGAGGTCAAATGAGGAGCTGTTTGCATAGAGAGACAGCAGCATCAGTATTCATCCACAACAAACTCGGTTGGAGCGATCGGCGACATGTTGACCGTGTGCTGGCCAGTCGAGGAAGCCTAAGGCGTAACCCGCAGTGGTGTTTCTCTCTGTTTGCTTGTGTTTTAAATTGTTCAGCTCGTTTTGTTTTCCTTGTGTTCACGTTCTGAGATCGATCCCACACTAAGCTCTAAGCGAATAAATTAATTAAGTTTTGTGCTACCTTCTTCTTCACTGCATGAATTAAAAAAAATGCTTGTTTCGGTATCCGATTTTCTTCTAATTTCCTTTTTTTCGTTTTGGTTATATATTTGTAAATCTTTCTTACGCCTTCTTTCCTTACGATCTTCCATGGTACATCTTGCCACTCTTCCTGTACATATCTTGAGCCTGCAATATACTTTCTCGGTTTCTTGTTGTCGTCCATACCTCACCATCAGAAGTAATGGCTGGCACTGCTACGGGTTTATAAAGCTTCATCTGGGTTTCTGCCCTGGCCTTATTCTGCAAACCTTTAACGATCATTCCACATATGGAATGTCATGGTTGTATTCACACGCGCGGGCGCGCGGTTACACCTTAAGCGCGCACGCGCGTGTGCGTGTGTGTGTGTGTGTGTGTGTGTGTGTGTGAGTTAGGGGCGCTCAACATCGAGGTTATCAGCTCAAGTGTTGTCGCTTCTTAGACATTTAAAATGTTTAACTTTTGTCAAGATTTTATTATTCAAGACTAGTTTAGATTTTTGGGGATTTATGACCTTCAATGGCATCACTTTCATTTTGTGTACAGAAAACTTTCGTTGTAATCTGAGGCCATCCGTTGTAACTTAGAGACCCCTATTTGAAGTTCATCTTCATTATTTCAATCTGAGGTAACTCATCTGCATAAAAAATTACATTTTTTCTAGTCTCATCTTTTTTATTTGACTTTTCCCATTTACCGATCACTTCATTTGTGTGTATATTGAACAGCGTAGGAGATATACCTCACCCTTCTAGTACCCCACTGTGACTTTATTTCCAATATCAATAACAATTGTGGTGTTTCTGTATAGGCTCGGTATTGGATCTTTTATGAGGTGAGATGGTTAACCTCTTTCAGATATCATACCTCATTTCTCTGTTTAAATTATGAAATAGCTTTTCAAAATTTGTTAAAGAAAGATGGGTTACCCTATCGAATTCTCGTCTGTTTTCCATATTGTGAATAGTTGATCAGCCCTTTCTAAATCTGATTGTTCTTCAGATATTATTTTTTCCGTGATATTTTTAATCTTTCGTTCAAGTTCTTCGCGTATATTTTATAGACTGAAACCAGGAAGCTTATTCCTTTACAGTCACTACCATTATTTTTATTACCCTTTTTAAATATAGATATTACTTTGGATTTTAGAAAGTCTGTTGGTACCTTCTTATTTCTCCATTATTGGTTAAAGATTTGAAGAAGCTTTAGATGTAGAAATAATCCGCCGTACTTACACAGTTCCATACTATTACCGTCCAAACAAGTGCCTTTCTTATTCTTAGTAACTTTTAGAGCTTCCATCAAATTTCTCAGAACAATATGACCTAGGCCTTTTGTGTTATTTAGTTCAAATGAGGTTTCAATTATAGTATCATCAGACCATAATTTTTTATATTGAGGAATAGATACATACTGTCCTATATTATTGACACATATACGATTCTTTCTTTCTGCGTTGACTGATCTCATGACTTAAAAGTGATAGTTTTTCGGCCAGGCCAATCAAGCTCTGTATTGCTAAGAAAGCGTTCCCATGATTCTGTGAATGTTTTTCGAGTTGTGTGTTATGCGTTTTTCTTTTCTCTACAAATTCATAATAGTTTTAATTTGTGGGATTGTTTGTGTAGGCCTTGAAAGCTTCTTGTTTTTCCGTGATTGCTGTTTCCATCTCCTCTGTCCTAATTATAACTCATCTACATGTCCTGTAGTCCTTTTGCTTCCCTGAGATTTCATTAGTTATGCTTGATATGGGTGACATTTTTTCTTCATTAAAGTGATACACATGAAATTGTATCACCAGACCTCAGGAATATGAATTTGGATTCTGATTTTGTCATCGCTCCATATTTCTACATCAGCGTTTTGATCCATTCACATTAACTGAGAAACTGTTTTGTGTGAGAAATTAGATGTTTGAATCAAAGTATTTTGACCTTCTGCATCAACTGAGGCAGTGTAATTGCTTCAACAAGCTGATTCAGAAATGCATAATAAACTAAGCAGTATAGTGCTCTCATGTTGTCATTTTTGGTGGAATTAATTCATGGAAGCTGTGCCCCAAAAGAGTTGTTATTCCAAGGTAAGTAAAGGTAATCATTACTCTGACCGAATGTAATATCACACATGTTTTACAAATGTAATCTAAAAGTGAAATTTGTAGTCACGTAGTACAGATGATAAAGTAAATATACGTAAAATAAAGGATGTGAAAAGAAATAGAGAACTAGAAGCAATGTTCTATTTTAAAAGTCAAAATTATACGGTTTTTTACATGAGAGCCTCATTTTAATAGATGAAATTGTGTGTTAGGGAATTAAGAAACCTTAGACTGATAGATTTGGTACCGATAGCTTGCTCGATATCGATTCTTTGGTGTTGTAAGGGGTAGACAGAAGAGAATCGTAACACAAGCAAAATGTTCCAGGTGAATGTGTAGATAAAAAAATGCTTTCCATTTAAACGTGAGTACTGATAGTGGTCTCATTTCTGAAAATCACTTTCCTCTGTTACTGCGCTTTTCTTCGTATGTTTTCGTACCTGTTGCCTATCCTACATAAAATGTTTAACATTTTATGTCATGTCAGATATACCTATATTACTGGATTTGCACTTCAGCACTATGTCCACCAATATTAGAAAAATGGATGGATGTGTGTACCTGTACGCGCGAGCGCGCGCGCGCGCGCGCGCGTGTCTGTGTCTGTGTGTGTGTGTGTGTGTGTGTGTGCGTGTAAGTGTTGTTGTATCTGTCTGTGTGTACCACATCTCCGTCTACAGCACTAGGTCGATTTCAGACAAACTTGGTCCAACCACCCTTACTGTCTGGTAATCGTCGCTGATGTGGTAATAACCACCTACAGTCCCCGTAGGATATGGTGGCTGATGCACAGTGACCAGTTTTCGTCCAAAGCGTTGGGCATATACTGCCGCATTATGAATGACGATTACTACATTTGTGCTACTAACTGTATTCACAAAAAAGTTCATAGACAATACCCACATGAGCCGCTAAATGCACCAACAAGATGCAAGATATGACATCGTATATACATATGTGAAAAAGTGCCGCATCACGCATGATGTTTAAATTTGTACTTCTTTGGCACTAATTCTACTCACAACACATTTTACAGAAAGTATTCACAATTGTCGCTGAATGTATCTATCATATTAAATCATTTTGTGACTCATAGTTGATGAGGTATGGTACTATGAACATTGACGTTCGTGAAAAACTTTCGCACTGTGCATTACATTTAACTTTATTATTTCTTTGCCACTAAGTCCATTAGTAGCGTATTTAGCAGACAGTATCCATAAATGTTGAAGAACGTATCTACACAAATATATCGTTGTACGACAACATGCGGCAATGCAACGCAATTTCCAGCAGCGATTTTGCATAAATGTGTGGTGTGGTATAATCAAATGATGATACACGTGTCGGACATGTTTCATTAGATTCACCATATCAATAACAACAAAATAAATTGAAATAGTGGTTTACTTTAACCTTTTACAGTTTTGCTAAGTTTCAGGCAAAATACTTTATTAGCTGTAACTCTGTAACTAAATATTTGGGGACCTATGTTTATATGAACTTTTTTCTTTAGTTTTACTTGTAGAATAACATATTAAAATATTTTCATATCTTCGTGAATCACCCTGTATTTACTCTTTACTACGAAGATACTACTGTCGAGTCAACTCCAGGAAATCTCTGCCACATGGCAGCACCTTTGGCAGCTTTAAACTGTGAAAATCGAACGGCTATAGTCGAAAACAACAGCCGTCATTAATTCTCTGCTGGACTTAAGTAGCAGCAGTAGCAGTGTTCTCCTGAAGGTGGCAGACAGTTGGATCTCCGAAATATTGAACCGAGCTGATTTTATGATCTGTCAGCAAACCCGAAAAGACTTTCAAGCCATGTACAGAGCTCTGAAGAGGCATTGGCGCCGAAACATTCACAAAATCGCATTTTAGACACGTGAAACAGCTGCGTCCAGCGTACAGAAATTGTCCGGGATATCGTACTTACACATTTGTACACTATGCGTATTTCTTGGTACGACTGTTCCATAATTTGAAAGGTGGTTTCACGAAAACATGGAAAAGAATTTTTTTATGGTTCAAATGTCTCTGAGTGTGGTGTCACCGCCAGACACCAAACTTGCTAGGTGGTAGCCTTTAAATCGGCCGCGGTTCGTTAGTATGCGTCGGACCCGGGTGTCGCCACTATCAGTAATTGCAGACCGAGCGCCGCCACACGGCAGGTCTAGTCTAGAGAGAGACCCTAGCACTCACCCCAGTTGTACAGCCGACTTTACTAGCGATGGTTCACTGTCTACATACGCTCTCATTTGCAGAGACGACAGTTTAGCATAGCCTTCAGCTACGTCATTTGCTGCGACCTTGTAAGGCGCCATATTCAAATTACTATCTTCAAGAATGTATTCTGAACAGATAATATTGTGTATCATGTACTGTCAAGAGCGACGTTCATCATTAATGGAATAATGTTAACTATCAAACTAATGACGTCCGCTTTCTGATTTCTCAATCCTTGTCATGTTTCAGACCTCATGTCAGTGTAGTTCTTACCTCCTCACGCCAGCCTGCGTGAGCTAAAAGGCGTGCATTTCGGCCTCCACTCGTAACACGGTGTTGGCTCTTCTGCTTACACAAAACTTAGCGCTATGGGACTTAACATCTGAGGTCATCAGTCCCCTATAACTTAGAACTACTTAAACCTGACTAACCTAAGCACATCACACACATCCATGCCCGAGGCAGGATTCGAACCGGCGACAGTAGTAGTCGCGCGGTTCCGGACTGAAGCACCTAGAACCGCTCGGCCACAGCGGCCTTCAGTTTTCATTTTATATTACACTACAAACACAGTTCATTCTCTGTTTCTGCTTATAACAGAAAATTAGCAAAATGGATGTCCGGATAACGCTGGGCTTGTCGGCCTGTATGTGATAAAGAAGTAAAGGACAGATCACGACGCACAGCATTTATAGACTCGTCGTGTGTTGCGCTCAAAATAGCTACATGACAGACATGCTGCTGGACATTTATTGGCAGTTAGTTCTCCTAACAGCGAGACACGCTTTCAACCATGAAATACAAAAAACAATTGTGTTTCACGAAGCCCCTGAGGCAGGCGCTGCGGCGATCACAGAACGTGAACAAAAGCGCTGCATTTGTCTCCGGAGCACGGAGTACGAAGTTAAAGCCGAGCTGCACATTCGCTTTTCTCGGGCGATCGCTGCGGAGGTCAACTGGTGACTTTTATAGCTTTTTTCATCGTTGGCCTGGAGGCGGAAGAGATACAACAGCGCCGCGCTCGACTTGAGTTCCCCTCACTGGATTGCCGGCCGATTCAGTTATACTCTGTGTCTCGCTGCCCGCTGTTCGCCCACAGTGATCGCCCCTCCCCCTCCCCACTCACCCCTTCCCTCACCCTTCGCGGTTCCCTGTATCTCTGAAGTGCAGCGTCGACTCTGAAAGGCGAACCTTCGCAGCGCTGCGCTTTGCTCTGTGCCGATACGTCAGAAGGGTCTTACAAAGTTACTAAAAAGCAATATCAAATGAAATGTATCACGAGAGGATTTGAAACGTCCCCTTAGAAAAATTAATGAATTACTGTGCTGGTAAACCTCTTACGTCATTTGATTTTCAAACAGCTGAGCAGAACTGAACGTACTCAGACATTTCTCTCCTTGCTTATTCTGATCAACACTAAACTGACACACAATATTTTTAGCGCAACGCAATCTGACTTTCAATAATCCCTACAAAAGAATGGCCTGACTAACAATAACCTATACCTTTCATTAATCACTTATCTCACAAAAATCTTCGTTACTCGAACTACTGCAATACAGCGAGCGCCAATACTGCCAGCTAAATAAAAGATTCTAACTACTGAAGGCACTAACTACTGATGGGCATAATTAGCAAATGAAAGATTTTGATAGAGAACAAACAATGTATTTACCTTAACAATATTCAAAAGACATCATATATATATATATATATATATATATATATATATATATATATATATATATACTTACTTATCGCGAATGGACCCAGAAGGATCACGCAAAGCTTTCTGACGTCGTTTCTTCCATACTTCTTTCATTCGTTCTCCATGTTTTCTTTTTCTTTCTTCTGTCCATTTTGTTCCTGGTCTCTTTAGTGCTTCCTTCTCCGACAATACAATCCACTTTTCCACCTTATTTCTAAAAGTTTTTCTATCTTTGACATCTTTAAGTTCAATATTTGCTTTTTGTAAATCTAATTTTACTTGGCTAATCCATGGTGTTGTTGATTTGACTTTTTCTATGTAAGTGAGAATTCTGTTGGTGAGTCGTGTGGGGGGAAGTCTAGTGACATGTCCATAAAATTTTAATCTTCGCCTTCTTATGTCTGCTGCCAGGTTTGATATAGTTTCTGTGGTTCTTCTTGATTGTATCCGGTATCCTTCTTCTGTTAATTTTGGACCTAAAATCTTTCTCATAATTTTACGTTCTTCTTTTAGTATTTTTTCTAAATCACATTTTGTGTGGAGTGTGAGCGTTTCACTAGCATATAGTGCTGCTGGCTTAATTACTGCGCAGTAGTGTCTGATTTTTGTGTTCGAGGAGATGCATTTTTTATTCTATATTTCATGTGTCATACCATATGCTCTCTTCATTTTCTGTTGTCTGATCTTCTGTGCAACTTTCTCTCCTCCGGTTGGCTCCAAAATTTCACCTAGGTATTTAAAATGTTTTACTCTATTTACTTTTCCATATTTTGTGTTCAAACTGTGTATATGGAATTTCGTACAGAAAAATTCTGTCTTTTGAAACGAAATTTGTAAACCTACTTTATCCGCGCATTCCTTAAGGATCTCTATCTGTTTGGTGGCGATTTCTTCATCATCTGCAAGTATGGCCAAGTCGTCCGCGAATGCTAAACAAGATATCTCCACGTTATCTTTGGTTCTACCAAGATGGATTGGTTTCCAGTAGGATTGATTTTTTAATTCTTTTTCCCATTCCTTAATGACTTTATCCAGGACTATATTAAACAGAAGTGGAGATAGCCCGTCACCTTGACGTACTCCAGTTTTTATGAGAAAAGGTTCAGAGATTTCTCCCCTGAATTTAACTTTAGATACAGTGTCTGTCAGTGATTCTTTGATAAGCCTTAGTGTTTTGGAGTCAAGTCCAAGTTCCTCTAAAATGTTAAACAAAGATTGCCGGTCAATTGAGTCATAGGCTTTCTTAAAATCTACAAATGTACAAATTATGGGGGCATTTCTAATTGCTTTGTGTTTTAATATTGTCTTTAAATTAAATATTTGTTCTATGCATGAGCGACCGGGGCGGAAGCCTGCTTGATAATCACCAATTTGGCGTTCCAGCTGCTCTTGTGTTCTTTTCAGCAGGCATGTTGAGAGAATTTTGTAGGTGACTTGTAGAAGTGAGATTCCCCTGTAGTTATTGACATTTGTTCTGTCTCCTTTTTTATGTAACGGGTGAATAAGGGCACATTTCCAATCCTCTGGTAATTTTTCTCTTTCCCATATTTTTGTTATTATTTTTGTGAGCTCTTGCAACGTCTTTGGTCCTAGGTTTTTTAATAGCTCTGCAACAATGCCATCTTCGCCAGATGTTCTATTATTTTTTAAGTTTTTAATGTGACATTTGATTTCTTCCTGTGTTGGTGGTAATGAATCCGGTTGAGCGTTGGCACTGATTTCTTTGGGAAACCTTAAACTAGGTTCTGGGCAATTTAGTAGGTTAGAAAAATATTGAGCCAATACTTGACAGTTTTCCTGGTTTGTTAGGGCTACTTTACCATCTGGTTTTCTGAAACATAAATTTTGAGGGATATATCCTCGTATTTTATCTGCGAAAGTTCTATAGAAGTCTCTTGTATTATAGTTTTGGAAATTTTCTTCTATGGCATCCAGTTGTGCCTTTGTGTACTTCCTTTTTGCTTGCCTAATAGATTTTGAAACCTGTTTTCTAACCTCGTTAAATAAATGTAGACTTTCTTGTGATTTTTTACTGTTATATTCTTGAAATGCCTTTTTTCTCCTTTCCAATGCATTTTCACAGTCTGAATCCCACCAAGGGTGTTTGAATATCTTTTTCAAGGGAATAGTTTCCTTAGCTATTCGCGTGATTTTAGAATGAAATTCTTCCCATGTGTTTGCCTTTTCCTTCTCCCATTCTTCTTTTACTTTAGGTTCTTTAATCTTCTTGGTGTCATATTTCTGTATTTCTGTTTTCTTCTGATGACTTCTTCGTGCTGTAAACTTGATTTTAATTCTAGTTAGGTAATGGTCTGAATCAATGTTTGCTCCTCTGCGTACTTGGACGTCGTAAATTTCTTTTTGTACTGGGTATGAAATCGCCACATGATCTATTTGAAACTCGCCAATTTGTTGTATAGGAGATCTCCATGTCTTTTGTTTTCTTGGACATTTTCTTAGAGATGTTGACATTATCTTCAGATTATTCTGCTTACATAGTTCGACGAGCCTTGTACCATTTTTATTGGTAAATTTATGTGCAGGATATTTGCCTACGGTTTTTTGGTGGATTTTCTCTCTACCAATTTGGGCATTAAAATCGCCGAGTAGAACTTTTGTATCATCTTTTGGAATCTTGGCCATTATATTCTCCAAATTTTCCCAGAACTTTTCTGTTTCTATGGGGTTTTTCTTGTTGTCTCCGTTTGTGGGAGCATGAACATTAACCATTGTGTATGTTTTGTTGGCACATTGTAAGCGCATCGTCATTATCCTATTATTTACGGGAGTAACTTCCTTGATGGAGCTGAGCACGCTCTTGTGTATGATAAACGCCATCCCGAGATGGGGGGCTCCTCTTCCGATTCGTTTATCCGTCTTGCTCATAAAGATGCGATAGTTGCCATAATCTGATGTTTCTTCATCTGTAAAACGTGTCTCCTCTAAAGCTAGTATTACTATCTTTTGCCTTTCAAGTTCTGTTGTAAGGTTTAGAAGTTTTCCTGGTTGGATTAATGTATTTATGTTAAAGGTTCCAATGTATATATATATATATATATATATATATATATATATATATATATATATATATATACCAGTTCATGATATATAGTATTTCAAATTTATTCATTCTGATGGACACACGTCCAGATCATCCGCTCTCAAAATACTGCCACCTCTCTCCGACATCCACCACTACTGGCGGCTCACCTCCAACTGCGCAACGCTACGCGCTGTTCACATCCAACTGCCCAACACTACAATAGCAAATATTCCAACAATGCAAACCAGCCACAGACTTCATACAGCACAGTCAGTGATTTTCATATAGAGCGCTACGTGGCGTTACCATCATAAAAACCTAAACAACCTTCTTGCAGATTCGATAAGCCTAAAAAATCTCAACAATTTTGCGAGAAATTTTCGTAATTTATATAACGGTATAATTCAAATCTCCCATACGGACACTAAGCACAGCTAAAGACTGGCAAATATTTTAACCGATAGCCGGCCGCGGTGGCCGTGCGGTTCTGGCGCTGCAGTCCGGAACCGCGGGACTGCTGCGGTCGCAGGTTCGAATCCTGCTTCGGGCATGGGTGTGTGTGATGTCCTTAGGTTGGTTAGGTTTAAGTAGTTCCAAGTTCTAGGGGACTTATGACCTAAGATGTTGAGTCCCATAGTGCTCAGAGCCATTTGAACCATTTTTTTGAATTCAGTAAACACATTCGCTTCCAGAGGAATACGGCGTAGCACATGTGTGCCGGTTTCCTTACACATGAGCGAGCTCGTTACATGAATGATGCCATCACTTTTAAGGAAAACAACTACAGTTGTTGGACGAGTCTGGGTGTGCCTAACTGTGTGGGGCTCCTTGTGTTCCTCTGAACGTATCATGCGTGTTCCCATTTGTGATTTCGGCATTACTTGTCTGCTGATCAGCATGTGGCTTCAGGATTGCCGTTGTGCGTTTTGAGTGGTTTTAAAAATCGAGTACCTAGTCACCTTGTGGGTCGCTGTCTGAACATGTTTTATGTTTGTCCATGTTGCTTATTTTATGGACGTGGCCGTAGTTGTTGAGCCCATGCAATATGTAATTAACAACGGACGTGTGTTCATTATCGCCGTAGTCCACTTTCTCAGTGGTGGTCTTCGTGTCATATGCTTTTAAGTCTTACACAGAGAACTGTTCTAATTTTTTGCGATTAATTAGCCTGTGTTGCTTATGATGGGTACCGCTGTAGTGCAGGCGGGACTTACTGTTACTGAGGCTAGAGCCTGATTAGTCATAAAGTGGTTAGGGGGTTGTTTGGGGAAGGAGACCAGACAGCGAGGTCATCGGTCTCATCGGATTAGGGAAGGAAGTCGGCCGTGCCCTTTGAAAGGAACCATCCCGGCATTTGCCTGAAGCGATTTAGGGAAATCACGGAAAACCTAAATCAGGATGGCCGGACGCGGGATTGAACCGTCGTCCTCCCGAATGCGAGTCCAGTGTCTAACCACTGCGCCATCACGCTCGGTTAGGTTCGCGTCTTCAACTGAAGACGTAGTTCGAGCTAATACTGGAGCCGATCAGCGTACTGACAACTGGTCGAAAATGCCCTGTGACCTAGATGTAAGTGACTCAAACCTAATTAAAGTTATCTAAATTTGAGAGGTGTAGTTTAAGTAGCTTGGGAGCAGTTAGAACGGCCGCTACTGTATCTACTAATGTCTGGTAACATTCGGTAGTAACTGGCTACCTGGAGAGATGCTACCTATATCACGACTTAACGGTGAGTGCTCGTTTCTTATACTGTCCACTTGTTCATTTCACGTTTGGTACTTATTGAAGTGTGTGTGTGTGTGAAATCTTATGGGACTTAACTCCTAAGGTCATCAGTCCCTAAGCTTACACACTACTTAACCTAAATTATCTTAAGGACAAACACACACACTCATGCCAGAGGGAGGACTCGAGCCTCCACAGGGACCAGCCGCACAGTCCATGACTGCAGCGCCTAAGAGCGCTCGGCTAATCCCGCGCGGCACTTATTGAAGTCAGAACATTGTTAATGTTTCCCTGATTACGGCAAGACTCAGGTGATTGTTTTTTATCCGCTTTGAAACCTCGTTGGACAATGGGACTGCTTGATCTGAGACCTAGTAACTTATCAATGGCGTCCCGCTTTCCGTGTGTCTTGCTCTCCAGGTAGTTGGGGAGCGTATAGCAAGATCTCTACTTGCACCATCGACAATCCAGCGGTTGTCAACCATGTTGATCGAGGAATGTAATGCCTCTCCACGAGAACTTCTTACTAACCTTGTAGCCATTCATGGGAGCACTGTGCAGAGCTTGTATTGTCGTGATGACCACAAACCCTATAAGAACCATGTCCCGCACTTCGTAATGTCCAGGGGACCATCATTCATCAGAGTGAGTTCAGTAAAATTATTACCTTTGAATAGTTTCATTGCGTCTTCTTTCAGTTACCTTGCGTTCCTACTGTTCCCATTTACGGCCCATGTTTCATCGAGCTGTGTTACTTGGCAGTGATACATCACGCAAACGTTAAATTCGATGTTTTGCACTCCAGTGTATTTTCTGTTGAGCCGGCCGCTGTGGCCGAGCGGTTCTAGGCGCTTCAGTCCGGACCCACGCGGCTGCTACGCTCGCAGGTTTGAATCCTGCCTCGGGTATGGATGTGTGTGATGTCCTTAGGTTAGTTAGGTTTATGTAGTTCTAAGTCTAGAGACGACTTCAGATGGTAAGTCCCATAGTGCTTAGAACCATTTATTTCCTGTTGTTCGATGTTTCGTAGCAGTAGGGTGGGCTTGTTATTGACCACAGATTCTCAGTATTTCACACTGTTCAGTCCTTGCGTAGCCGCAGCAATCCAGAAGTTTGTTATCCGCCAGCCTCGCAACTTGCACCAAACTTGTAACTGCTGTTTCGTACGAGGGACGTTCAAAAAGTATTACAACAAATTTTTGTTCCAGCTTCAGTTGAAAACATTCTGGATTTCTTGTGGGATTTCGTGGAATATTCTCTCCTTACCCCGTATAGTTTCATGACGTTACGACTGACGTAGCCTTCAGAATGGCGTCTGTAACGGAGGTGCGCTCCAAGCAGAGAGCTGTCATTGAGTTTCTTCTGGCGGAAAACCAAAGCATCGCAGATATTCATAGGCGCTTGAACAGTGTCTGAAAACGGAGACTTGGCAGTTGACAAAAGCAGGGTGAGTCGTTGCGCGAGACATCTGTGATCATCGCAACAAGGTCGCGCAAGTCTGTCCCATCTCCCGCGTGCCGGCAGCGCACAGCTGTGACTCCTGCAGTGCTGGAACGTACGGATGATTTCATTCGAGGTGACAGACGGGTCTCAATCAAACACCTCCCTGCTCAACTGGACGTATCTGTTGGTGGTGCTGATACATTTGACCAGCAGTTACGGTACTCAAAGGTGAGAGCCCGGTGGGTTCTTGGTCGTCAAACAGAAGACCATAAAGAGCAACGAAGCACCATGTGCGCGGAATTGCTTGCAGGTTACAAGGCTGATAGTGACAGTTTTTACTCGTCAGGGGCGACGTGTTCATCATCTCGAACCGGAAACAAAACAGGCACTACATCTCCTCCGAAGAAAAAGTTCAAAGCTGCATTCCCAGTCATGGCGATAGTCTCCTGGACTCTGAAGGGGCTATTCTGTTTGATGTTCTCCCTAATGTGGCAACGATCAAATTAGAGGTGTATTGTGCTACCCTCAGGAATCCGAAGAAACGACTTTAGCGACTTCGTCGCCGCGAAACTGCTAACAAACTTCTCCTTCTCCATGACAACGCAAGGTTTCACACAAGTTTGCGCACTCGAGAGGAACTCACAAAACTGCATTGGACTGTTCTTCCTCACCCACACTACCGACTGCCCTCTGTTTGGCCCAATAAAGGATGCACTGCGCAGGAAGCAGTACGTCAATGATGGTGAGGTCTTGATGCGTTTAGATGTTGGCTCCGACGTCGACTAGCAGAGTGGTACCATGCAGGCATACAGGTGTAAAGCCGTCGCATTGAACGGAAGATAATTTGAAAAATAGCATTTCGTAGCCAGAAGAGAGAGGAATAAAACGTTGTATTGAATCCTGAATAAAACCAACTTCCTTTCAGAAAAAAAGTGTTGCATCAATTACTAAAGGCCTCTCGTGCTTCTCTCTACTTCCCCTTTCCACTTCTTTCCTTTTTTTGGATGTCACAAAACAGCGTAATTACGGAAATGGCATTCAAGGGATGTGTCCCGACTAACATATCCTTATTTCGCCACTGATTAGACAACCAGGTCGCACCACATGGTGGTAGTGTTACCGCAACTATATTCCACTTACTTCTCTTCGCTGTAACTATTCATACTGATATCGGCTAAGAAAAAGACGAAGGAATGAGTTGGCCCCATCTGGAAAGCTGGGAAATAAATCTGTAGCCGGCACCGGGGCTGTACTTGGTGGCGGGATTCTTCGTCTCGACAGAGCAGGCGGGGCTTCCACTACGCTCCGTGTGGTCCAGCAATATCCGGACAGCAGCAGCAGCTGCAGGAAAAGGAGCAGGCAGTGGGTACCACCTCAGGGACAGCAGCGCCGCCATGTTGGCAGGCACTGCAGCCAGCGCCTCCGGCAAATATTCACTTAGCCTGCTTCCCGTTCCCAGTGGGCAAGCAGTCTCAACTTTGCAGAGGCGCACCGTAGTATTTAGTTTACAATGTGTTTCAGAAACGTCCATCTGACCTCACGAGAAATGAATGAAGACAGAAACTTGGCTTAAGTCTTAATTCCGCATAGGTCAAGAGAATATTTATTTTCAAAAGAAACGTTCAACTTTACAAGCCTTAATCTTATACAGTCGATCTTCAATCAGTCCATTCCTCCTTCTTCTCTCTTTGCCCAGCTCCTCCCCTCCCCTCCCATTCTCTTTGTTCACCTCCTCCTCCACAATCTCTCTTCTTCCCCCTATATCTATACATCTTCATCTCCTCCTTTCCATCTCGCTGTCCATCTTCTCCTACCACCCCTCTCTCTCTGTCCATTCCCCCCTCCCCTATCATTGTTCATCTCCTCCTCCTCCACCTATTTCCCCCTTCCCCCTCACTGCTTGTCATCTCCTCGTCCTCGCTTCTCTCTCCACACCTACCTGAAAGGGGGGCTGGTGGTTCTCACCCCTATAGAATTTATTTCTAGACTATGGCTAATATATGTACCAAATTTGGGTGATGTCGTTCCAGGGGCTTAGGATAAATTTTTTTCCGGTGGCTTTGCTCGCAATCGTGTATGTCAAATATATTGACAAGTATTTCACGTGTATTTGTACACATATTTCAGGTGTACGTCTAGCGAATTTCGCCCTGCAGTTCCAGAGATTAATGTTTATGGAATCGAATCTCCTGAACTGTGTGCTGTACAATGATATTCTTTTGCAGGTGTATCCAGTGACAAACGTACTTACTGCACTTTATAGTGAATAGAGTTAGTAGTAAATCAAAACGACACGCATGGTGCGGCGGTTTCTTACGGGTCGCAGATTTTATGACGTCATATCCCCTACACAATGTGTGGTAGAAATCGGTATTTTTCTTGTTACTTTCAGCGGCATAAAACGATGCTCTCTGCGAAATGAGTTGCGACTAGTTTGTAGCATAGTAGTAATAAATTAAAATATCATGCATGGTGACGTAATTTTTCTTTGCGTCTCAACATTTGACGTCATATGTCTCGAACTGTATGTCGTACAGTGATATATTTTTCTACGTATAGATGTGGGTATTGTCTACGATGCGAGTTTCGAATAGTCAGTACCAATGAAGTAATAAATTTAAACATCTGGCATTATGCCGTCTTGCGTGATGCGGTAGTTTATCGCGAATTAAGTGTTCATGACTCGTATCTCCTGCAAAAAGTGTCGTACAATGATCTAATTTTTCAGGTACATTCAGTGGTATATATGAATATTGTCTGCAAAATGTGTCACGAATGCAGTTAATAGCAAAGAAGCAATATATTAAAGCGTCATGGTTCATGTGGCAGTTTTACTGAATGAACAGCGGAAAAGTAGTAACGCTAAATTGGTTTCCCTCAATCATTTTGTGGGAGTCGCCAACCAGAAAAGTTTCGTTGACCATTATCACATACTGGACGACAATAGTATGGGTATACCCGCGCCGTAGGCTACACAGCTTTTTCACCCGCATCCCCACCCCTTTGATAGGTGGGTGGCTCTTACCACTGTAGTTATTCTTTTCGAACGGTAACGGATACTGTGCCAAATTTGGTTGACATCGGTCCAGTGGTTTAGGAGACGTGAAACATACATATACATTGATACACACATTTTTATAAAATGTGTGGATGCACATAAAACTTTGGTTATATTTTACAATCCCGTTTAGTATCTAAATTGTCATAACCCTTCACATCCTTCAACGGACTCATGATAAGCATCCATTCGGGATACGTGCAGTGTCTCAGACTCTTGCTTCCACGATATTTCGGCACAACGTCTTCTGAACAACCTTAGGTGCACTCTGGTGGAAGTCACTCAGCTCACCTATTGCAGATCTCCGTTCGCGCATGCGTGAAATACTCGTACATACTTGTCACTGCGTATGCGTTGCTTGACCGCATGCGCTACCATTGCTAGTCTGTGCACTGCTCAGAGTGCCTCTGTGATGCAATTTCACATCAGTTATACCATATCGATCGTCTTCGATTCACCGTGCCAGACTCTTCACCTCAGACTAGCACTTACATCCAACGTCCTCAATTACGTTTTGGATGTGTTCCCATCTCCGTTACCCCCTACAGTTTTTACCCTCTTCAGGTCACTCTAATACAATTGAAGTTATTTTCTGATGGCTTAACACATGTGCTAGCATCATATTCTTTCTACTCCCACGGCAGTTCTGCGAAGAACCTGGTCATTTACTCTCTTAGCAATCCACCTAATTCCCAACACCTTCCTACAGCACCACATCACAAACGCTTCGGTTCTCTTCTCCTGCGTTTAGGCACAGTACATCATACACATCTGGTCAGTCCACCAAATACAGGTGTTTCAGAATTCCTATTACAGGCTTCTACAAAGTGTAGAGGGAACTAATGAGACAGAGTTTTGATAATGAACATATGTCTGGATGTGTACCGTTTGAAAAGTACTGAGTTGGTGCGTACGTTCGTAGTGTGTCAGTAGTATATTGTCGTTTACCCTTTGCAACAGTCTGCCAACGGTGAGGTACATCTTAAATTCCGTGACTGTATAAAACACTTGGTTTTGAGGCGAGCCATGTTCGGAGTCACTTTCATCGGGAAAGAAAGTTCATTGAAGGTTGTTCGATAGAGAGCAGAAAAGGTGAAAATCTGCATGCGCAAGATCAATTGAATAAGGTGAGTGCCGAATGATTACCTAACACAACTCATCTATAGTGTTTTGTCTCATTCTAGCAGACTGTGGGCGGGTGTTATCGTGGAGTAGGGTCAATTCACGCAGTCGTTACGGTCGTTGTTCTTCGACTGCGTTTGCAAGACGTTACAGTGATTGACAATAAATGTCAGCAATGATAGTTACATTTCAGGGAAACAATTCGTAGCAGACCACAGGGTCGCTTTTCTACCATACACACAACACTATTTTTGTGGATCCGCGCAAGGCATTGTGCGGGAAGTTCACACATGGCTCTGAGCACTATGGGACTTAACTTCTGAGGTCATCAGTCCCCTAGAACTTAGAACTACTTAAACCTAACTAATCTAAGGACATCACACACATCCATGCCCCAGGCAGGATTCGAATCTGCGACCATAGCGGTCGCGCGGTTCCAAACTGTAGCGCCTAGAACCGCTCGGCCACACCGGCCGGCTGTACGGGAAGTTGCTGCTTTGTTTGGGCTCAACGATTCTTCATATAGGCATCATTTTTCGCCAGAAGTAACGATACAGGATAGGAAGGGTCAATATTGTCCATGAGCCAATTTATGGCAAACAAGCAGGGAGGCACATATGGGAATCCGCTGATTTTTGCGGTTTTGACTTAGAGCTTGCGCTACCCAAGTACCCGATTTTTGGACCTTCCCCACTGCATGCAAGTGTCACACAATGGTGGAATGATCATATTTCATCACATTTAGCAGATCTCGAGTACACTGACGTAGATAATTGCGCATTAATGGCTTTAAGCGATCATAATCAAAGCTAGAATTAAACTTACCAGCTGATCATAAAAGTGGAAAGTCACTGTCAAAATGATCTTCCTTAAATAGACAAAAACATTTTCTTTCCGTGCTCTGTCCAGTGGCGTAAATCCCATAAAGGGGCAAATGTTTCTGGTCGCCCCTGTACTAAACTCAAACAGAAGAATGTGTCCGAAATGTTCCAGTGTCTCCACTTGGCACTCCACCTTCTAGCGTCCACAGCTCCACTCACTGTCTCCAAATTACAAAATGACGATGCGTAAACTCAAATGATAACTGTGAACTACACATAAAAAATAATGATCGATATATAAACCCATAGCAACTGGAATACCAACGTGCAAAACAAAAACGCTATGAACGTATGCACTACTGTTATCAGTTAACATTTTACAACCCTCTGTTTGGTACAGACCCTCTATCATGATAAAAGGCTAGTTTCGAACTTGGAATGCAGTAACTGGATACTACGTGTTCGTCTACTGTGACCAGGAGGAACAAACGAAGGTAAAAAGAGCAACCTACAAGTAGTATGGTCTAAACATTAGGGACCAGATCAGTCTACAGTAATAACAAACAAACATTAGGAGCCAGATGTCGAAATCACAGGGCAATCGTTGTATCGGCAACTTTCACCATGCCTACAATTTATTGTACCATTAAAACTCGTCCACCAAGCACCTGCCAATATATTTTGCAGAGCTGTGTGCAGTGAAGAAGGCACTGGAGTAATGTTTCTTCGTGCAGGGAAGTTTCTTGTCTGCACCCATTCCCTGAGAAAACTGCAGCGGCTTCAGTAAATGTTCCCACCAGACAGTGTAGTTGAGATCGCTCAGGAAACTACCCAGTTCCTGCGCCGGCAAAAGAAAAGGGTGGCCAGCTGGAACCTGGACACGTGGGGATCTTGGGGGAGAAGAACGTTGACAGAGCAGCGAAAGCAGCCTGCCAGGAAAATAACTCACTTCAACAAGTCTGAAGATCGAATCACTTTCAAATATGTTGTTTGACTGAACTGAAAAGTACTGTCCCGAAATTTCGATACTAAATCTCTCCGTGATGAACAACGTCTCTCTTATAACATCTGCCGATGTGTTTAGCATCTCCGTAACGCTCTCTCGACAGTTGAACTATCATGTGACGAAACGCGCCCCTCTTCGTTTGATCTTCTCTATCTCCACTATCAGCCCTACCTGATAGAGATCCCAGGTATATGAACACTACTCAAGAATCGGGCGAACAAGCGCCTTATAAGCCACTTCTTTCGTGAATTAGTTACATATCGTTGTGATTTTTCCGATGAATCTCAGTCTTGTGTCTGCTATTCCCACTACCTGTTTTATTTGGTCATTCCACTTAAGGTCGCTCTGGATAGTTACACCTAGATATTTTACGGCAAACGCTGTCTCCAGCTGTTTGTCATCAATAGTGTAGCTGTACAGTAATTGATTTCTTTTCCTATATATGCGCAATATGTTAAATTTATTTACGTTCAGGGTCTACTGCCAGAGTTTGCACCATTCATCCATTCTCTGCAGATCGTTCTGCAAATTCTTACTATCTTCTGGCGTTGCTGCTTTGGTATAAACAACTGCATCATTTGCAAATAGCCTTAAAGAGCATCCGACGCTTTCAACTAGATCATTTATACAACGGTCCTATCACTCTTACTTGTGGTACTCCGGATATTACCTTTACATCTGTCTCTTTAATTCCGTTAAGAACGACGTGTTGAGTTCTATCTGCAAGAAAGTCTTGAATGCAATCGCAGGTCTGCTCCGATACTCCGTAAGCACGTATTTTTTTTCGTTAAACGGCATTACGGGACGGTGTCGAATGCCTTACTGAAATCAGGGCCAGCTGCTGTGACCGAGTGGTTCAAGGCGCTTTAGTCCGGAACGGCGCTGCTGCTACGGTCGCAGGTTCGAATCCTACCTTGGGCATGACTGTGTGTGATGTCCTTAGGTTAGTTAGGTTTAAACAGTTCTAAGTCTAGGGGACTGATGACCTCAGATGTTAAGTTCCATAGTGCTTACAGCCATTTGAACCATTTGAAATCAAGGAACACGGCCTCAGCCGAGCGCCGTTGTCCATTGCGCTGAGGACCTCATGGAGGAACAGAGCGAGCTGAGTTTCGCAGGATCTCTGTTTGCGGAATCCATGTTGATTTTTATAGAGGAGCTGTTCATTTTCCAAGAACGTCATAATTCTTGGGCATAAAACATGTTCCATAATTCTATATCAGATTGGCGTCAACGGTTTAGGTCCATAATTGTGTGGATCTGTCTTACGACCTTTCTTAAAAACAGGGAATGACCTGCGCTTCTTTCCAGTCCTTAGCTACCTTTATTTGCTCAAGCGATCTACCATAAATTACTGCTGGAAGGGGAGTAAGTTCTTTCGCACAATCTTTATAGAGTCTTATAGGTATCTTGGCCCTGAAGCCTTTCGGCTACTAAGTGATTGTAGCAGCTTTTCAGTTCCACGATCGTTTATCTCAATATCTGCCATTTCGACGTTCGCAAGACGACTGAAAGGAAGTATAGTTTTACGATCTTCTGCGGTGAAACAACTTCGGAATACCGAATTCAGCATTTCGGCCTTCTCTCTGTTATCTACCGTTTCGGTGCCGGTGTGGTCGCTCAGAGAATGATTAGATTGATTTTGACCCACTTACTGATTTTACATACGACCAAAATCTCCTAGGGTTTTTACTGAGGTCGGTTGAGAACGTCTTACTTTCGAAATCATTGAACGCTTCTCTCATTGCTCTGCTTAAGCTCATTTTCGCTTCGTCCAGCTTTTGTTCTTCAGCTAGGTTTTCACTTCACTTGAATCTGAGATCAAGTGCTCTTTGTTTCTGTAGCGCTTTTCTAACACGGCGATTAAACCATGGTGGATCTTTCCCATCCCTTAAAAACTTACTCCGAACGTACTTGTCTTGGGCATATTGAACGATGCGTTTGAATTTTTTTATTTGTTCTCCACATCTTCGTCCTCATCGCGGAATATTTGATGCTGACTGCTGAGATATTTTGAAATTTGTATCCTGTCAGCCTTGCTGAGTTCATATGTCTTCCTACCTTTCTTAACATTCCTTGCAGGATCCGTCGTCATAGATCTTATCACAGCATTATGATCACTGATACCTTCATCTACGTTAACTGATTCGATAAGTTCAGGTCTGTTTGCTGCAAGGAGGTATAAGAAGTTACCCTGACGAGTTGGTTCTCTATCTGCTCAAGGTAATTTTTGGACAAAACATCCAGAACAATGCCACACGGTTCCCTGTCTCGGGCACCAGGTTTGATGGCATAACACTCACAACCTATACCTGGCAAGCTGAAGTCACCCCCTATTACAACGGCATGATCAGGAAAATTACTAATGATTGTAACCTACCCGCAGAATTTTGTAAATGACAATAATTAAATGTAAATGGGCATCGTGCTAAACGTAACCTCCCAGCAGAAATAAAAGAAAAGTCTATGATAATGAAAACGTGCCAAAAGTTAGTTCCCCACAAGATTGCTGAATAATAATGACACAAATGTAAACTCGACACAAAAATTGAGAAATGAAGATTAATTATTAAACCCACAGTAATAGGGCTGCATCGCTGACCTTAGGCCCTGTGCAATAATTAACCTGATAAATTGATTCTGTGAGGAAAAACATAGGAAATATTGTTTCAATTGTAATGATTCTTTTCTTAAAAACCATTGCATTGAAAACAAAATTATTATTGGGGCATTTCTTGAACAAATTAATTACAATTAACATACATTACATTATCAGATGTGCGCAATGCTGCTTCATTACCTTATTTAACAATATACCTCGTCCCGAACCTTGACCAGAGATGTAAAGGGCGCGCGCCGCCGACCCATGCCGACGCCCGCTCAGTACTACCGTCCACTCGCTACTACAGTCGGCTGACTACAGCCTACTCGCTCTGCCGACTCCACTCACACTACTTCCGACTGAGTACAACTCGCAACTGAACTCTAGCGCAGTCAAGTGGAGCCTAGACACGATAAATAACTCTCTGGTCAGAGGTTCTGTCATGCCTCGCCATCGCTGGTTGAAACGTACGCGTTTCATAACCCTCCACTGGGGGGGGGGAGGCAAAAATTTGGCAGCGATGGTGAGTCATTTGGACTTGCCATGCGCAACAAATTTTTTCTCGACTAATTAACTTTACAATCACAGAATATACAGATGTAGAACATCAAGTAAATGTGGTGCACATGCACCGAGTACAAAACATATTAGGCAATAACAAAAGGTGAGTACAAAACATATTAACAAATGACATAAGTGCACACGCACTGAAAAACTCTCTAGCATTTTCACAAAAAATAAACGTAATGGCAAAAAATCATGTTGACAAGTGACATAAGTGCACATGCACTGTAGTTCAGAATATATCGAAAAAATGTATAGGCCATGAATATAAATCATGTTAGCAAAAATGATTTTCACTATGTTACAAGAATTAGGATAGGAAAGGGAAGGATTGCACCATGGTTGTAGCACTTTAGGTTGCACGCAGCTGCACTGAAAGTCCATATCTTTCCACAGAAGTACAACACCAAGTGAGACAATCTGAAGTTCTTTTCCCAGAAGTGTTTATCAGCGTAGCCAAGACACTGAAATGTCGTAGTAATATTCCATGTTATCATTCTGGCAGTACATCAGGTACACCAAACAATGGGATCATAATAACGTCTCCATCGCTCACGGTGGTGGACAGCATGTCGTGTCAACACCACGCTCTTACAAGGCACACCAACGTAGAATTAGTGCAAAAACCAATTATAGTGCTCCATGATCAAGAGGATATACAGGACAATTGGATATTGCAGTAATTCAAGGTAGTTAGGTCAGAAGGTGAAGGACATTAAGTCACATACTAGTCTTCATCGGGAATTACATTAGTAGTTTGCGGCAGTCATAGCCCAGTTATTGAACATTTCTGTACCATGTATGTAGTATTACAGAAAAATGTTCATTAATTGTTTTACAGAGAACATTGGCACTCATTCTCTAATTACAAATCATAGAAGTCATTCGTTTTACAGAGAACGTTTTACAGAGAACATTGGCATTCATTCCCTAATTACAAATCATCAGAAGTCATTACTTAAAACAGGAGGTAGTCAATAACATAGTATTACAGAATAATGTTGATAATCAATCATTGGTCATACCAATACAGTAATCAGTAGCATTCATTTCCCAGTTACAAAGCATTATTAATTAATCATTGGTCATCCCAATACAATAATCACTAGCATTCATGTCCCAGTTACAAAGCATTATTAATTAATCATTGATCATCTCAATACAGTAATCAGTAGCATTCATTTCCCAGTTACAAAGCATTATTAATTAATCATTGGTCATCTCAATACAGTAATTAGTAGCATTCATTTCCCAGTTACAAAGCATTATTAATTAATCATTGGTCATCTCAATACAGTAATGAAATTATGCGCATAGTATTTATGCATTCATTATTCATGTGACATACTATTCAGAGCTAATCAGAATTACTCAGAACTCTCTTAAACTGGTATCATTATTTGGGACTGGTAATACAGAGATTTTGTAAATGACAAGAATTAAATGTAAATGGGCATCGTGCTAAACGTAACCTCCCAGCAGAAATAAAAGAAAAGTCTATGATAATGAAAACGTGCCAAAAGTTAGTTCCCCATAAGATTACTGAATAATAATGACACAAATGTAAACTCGACACAAAAATTGAGAAATGAAGATTAATCATTAAACCCACAGTAATAGGGCAGCATCGCTGACCTTAGGCCCTGTGCAATAATTAACCTGATAAACAAGGAAAAACATAGGAAATATTGTTTCAATTGTAATGATTCTTTTCTTAAAAACCATTGCTTTGAAAACGAAATTATTATTGGGGCATTTCTTGAACAAATTAATTACAATTGACATACATTACATTATCAGATGTGCGCAATGCTGCTTCATTACCTTATTTAACAATATACCTCGTCCCGAACCTTGACCAGAGATGTAAAGGGCGCACGCCGCCGACCCATGCCGACGCCCGCTCAGTACTACCGTCCACTCGCTACTACAGTCGGCTGACTACAGCCTACTCGCTCTGCCGACTCCACACACACTACTTCCGACTGAGTACAACTCGCAACTGAACTCTCGCGCAGTCAAGCAGAGACTAGACACGATAAATAACTCTCCGGTCAGAGATTCTGTCATGCCTTGCCATCGCTGGTTGAAACGTACGCGTTTCATGATATTCTGCAAGTTCTCGCTGAAGTGCTCTACAACTACAGATCCTGGCCCAGGTGCTCACCATTTTTGACCGTTCCTTGATACTCAGTTTCACCCAGATTAATTCACATTCGGAATCCGTGATAACCTCTCTAGATTTCATTGAATTTTGTAATGCAATAAACACACCGCCATCATTGGCGACTAACCTATCCTTACGATAGATATTCCAGTCTGAACTTAGAATTTCCTTGTCATTGACGTCTGGCTTCAACCAGTTTTCTGTTCTCAATACTGTCTGTGCATTATAACCTTCAATAAGCGATATTAATTATGAGCCCTTTCGTGGATGCTCCTGATGTTTACTAAAATCATATTAACGTTTCTGTTTATGATCTGCGAGGGCCTAGATTCTCTGTGGCCGCTGAGGCTGATTTAACAGGCAAATCGTGTTCGCTCCCAACGTAGGGGTCCTCTGACCTAAAAAAGCCCCATGTGCACGCCACACTCCGCTACCATAGTAGCCGCTTCCTGCGTGTAGTCCACGTCTGACCTACTAAGGGAACCCTTCAATTCTGCTCCCGATAGCGGAGGTCGGAAATTCGCATCCGACACCGTCGCAAAGCCTTCGGAGCCTCTGGTTCAGGGCTTCCACTCTGCTCCAAACCAGAGGACCACGATCAACCATAGGTACGATGAGACCTTAGCCAGCACCGCGCGCGCGTTGCTAGTTGCCTTCACCAAATCAGCCAGCCGCCGAAAGGAACCGAGGATGGCCTCATAACCCAAGCGGCAGGCGTCATTCATGTCGACATGTGCCACTACATCCAGCCAGTTGCACCCAATGCGCTCGATAGCCGCCGGCAGGGCATCCTCCACATCACCGGATGAGACGTCCCGGCAAACATGCCGAATGCGCAGTAGAATTCTTTCTCGCCTTGCCTGCTATCTCCCTGAGGGGCTCCATCACCCGCCTGACATTGGAACTCCCAATGACTAGCGTACCCATCCTCTGTACTTGTCCGGATTGGGCAGGAAAATCGACCGCTGGCCCAACAGGAGAGGCATCTCGTGCTGCTCAGAGTTATCATCAACAGTGGGAAGCACCTCGTACCTGTTGCTAAGACGTAGGGAGCCAGCCGCATGGCCAGCTGCCTCTTTCGCCTTCCGCCCAGTGACACACGAACCCACCACTATCTTCCACCCACTCTGGAGTGGGGACGGACTGATCAGATGTTGCGTATCGGAAGCCGCAGTGACGTCCAGGCCACCAGGGGATGTCAGCGACGCCAACGGTGTCGCAAGTCTCATCACTGGTGCTCCGACATGACCGCAACTTCGAGCATTAGCTAGAAGCTTGTCAACGGTAGCCAGCGCAGCTGTTTACGGACAGCAGCCAACCCTCCTTGTGTCCGCTCACCAGCACAGTCCCTAGCCATATCGTGCTGTGTGTGAAATAGATATAAGGTCCCAAATGGCGCTACTGAGTTTGAAAGTATACCAAAGGAGAAGAAAGTAACACTAAAAGTTGGTGTGCAGATTTCTCACTGGACTCCGAGACCGCAAACTATTAAACAGAAATAAATTTCTCTACGCCGAAAATTTACACTAGGAAGCCGCCCTACACAAGGATAGTCACAAGACTTAACGAAAAGAAAACTACGATTAATATTCTAATCGCTAGTCTACAAAATACACACATACAGTTCACTTCTTTGCAGAAGCACATGGACAAGAAACAAAGATTAATTTACAGTTTATCACACAAGTGCTGCTGCTGCTCTGCTGAGCGTTCTCTCGGCTAGGCGGCTGCCACTACACTCTTAGTTAATCACGAAATGACAGCCTTCAGGCGTACACGAAGTTGAAGTGAGTCATTTTCCTGGCAGGCTGCTTTCGCTGCACTGTCAGCGTTCTCCTTCCCTAAGATCCCCACGTGTCGATGGCCCAGCTGGCCACCCTTTTCTTTTGCCGGTGCAGGAGCTGGGTAGTTTCCTGAACGATCTCAACTACCCTGCCTGGTGGTAACATTTACTGAAGAGACTGCAGTGCACTCAGGAGTGGGTGCAGACAAGAAACTTCCCTGCACAAGAAACCTCATTGCTCCAGTGCCTTCTTCACTGCACACAGCTCTGCATAATGTATTGACAGGTGCTTCGTGGACGAGTTTTAATGATGCAATAAATGGTAGGCATGGTGAACGTCGCCGATACAATGATTGCGCTGTGATTGCGACATTTGGCTCCTAACGTATGTGTGTTCTTACTATAGACTGATCTGGTCCCTAATGTTTGGACCATACCACTACACTCTATTTATCTTCATTTGTTCCTCCTGATCACAGTAGATAAACAAGTAGTAACCATTTACTACATTCCAAGATCGAAACTAGCCTTGTATCATGATAGACGATGGGCACCAAACAGAGGGTTGTAAAAAGTTAACTGATAACAATCGTCTTGAATAATTGTCAGTTTATTATATCTTTCTTTAATCATCAGTCTTTTGATGTATGCCGACATAATGCATTTCCCAAAAGTAATGTACTTAACAGGTGAACAAGCGACACAAACCAAAGAATATATACGTGTTATTATTTTTAAAAGTGTAGTAGATAAACGATTATTAACTTTATATTGTTCATTACACAAATATTTTTGACCCACGAAAGACGAAACTTAGGTGCCGAAACATTCCTTGGTGAAAAAAAAATAGTGTTTTACATAAGGTGGAATTAAGGAAAAAAATTTAGTTGCCAAACATGGAAAAACGTAAAGAGGAGTTTCTAACCTGAAAAAGATGATTCTTATACAATGTTAATTTTTTTGTAGGTTGAATGTGTAGTAAACGTTTTGAGCATCATATTCTTGAGAGTGCTATCGGTGCGCTCAGCCAGGTTCATATTTGAAAAAGTGGTGTAGTTACTACTCTTGAGACGTTGCATCAACTTTTTAAAACTAGCATCGTAAAATTCCTTTCTTAAATCAGTTAGTAAATAGATATTTTGCCTCTTTTTGGTGTCCATTTTTAAGTTCATCTGCTACTTCCTCAGCAGCTTCAGTTTCCTGGAGACTAGAATGAAGTTCGAGAGATTCGTAGAGAAGAATCAGGGTGGATAGAGGCGGGATACTGAAGTACTGAGGAATGATGATAAGTGCTGGAAGTTCGCTAAGAATGTGGATACTGTGATAGTGAATGTCACAATGGACAGTTCAGTTGAAGATATCTAAAAAGGGCAATCACAGATGTTCGACATCAGACATAGGTAAAACGTAGGTAACTCTGAAGGAACTTTCGGCAGCAGAAGAAATGCTTAAATTGATCAACGAAAGGAGAAAGTAGAAAAATATTCTAGGATTGACAGAAATACCGGAGTGCAAATCACTTAGAAATGAAACACATATGAACGGGCGGTAGGCAAGGTGAAATGGCTGCAGAAAAATGTAAAGAAACCGAAAAATAAATGATCGTTGGAAGAATTTTGCTCGACTCTTACAACAATCAAAACAAACTTTGGTGAAATTAAAAGCAAGGGTTCTAACATTAATACTGCCAAGTTAATACCACTGTTAAATGCAGAGGAGAGAGCAGGTAGTTGGTCCGATACATATGGCACAATCAGCTTAACATTTATACATCTAAGCTGCTGGCAAGATCATACACTGCAGAAAGGAAAGGGAAATTGAAAAGAGTACACTAGTGTGACATGGTGCAAAATGTTAGACATTCTGAGAAAAATAGGAGTAAGCTATAGGGAAAGTAGGGTGAAATACATTATATATACAAGAACCAAGAGGGAACAATAAAACTGGAAGATCAAGTACAAAATGATTGGATTAGAGTGTAAGACAGGAATGAGACATTCGACGCTACTCTCCTATCTGTACATCGAAGAAGCAATGACGGAAATAAAAGAAATGTTCCAGAGTGGGATTAAAATTCATGGTGAAAGAATATCAACGATAAGATTCCCTAATGACATTGCTATTTTCAGTGGAAGTAAAGCGGAACTGCAGGATCTGTTGAATGGAATGAAGTCTAATAATTACAGAATATGGTTTGAGAGTAAACCGGAAAAACACAAAAGTAATGAGGAGCAGAAGTGAGAATAACGAGAAACGCAACATTAAAATTGTGGAGCAAAAAGTTGACGATGTTAAGGAATTCTGCTACCTTGGGAGGAAAATAACCCATGACGGAGTAAGGACATAAGAAGCAGACTAATACGGGCAAAAGAGACATTCCTGGCCAAGAAATATCTACCGTTACCCAATTTAGTTCTTAATTGAGAAAGAAGTGTCTGAGAATGTGCTTTTTTAGCAAAGCATTTTATTGTACCCAATCGCGGAAGATCGAAGAGAATCGAAGTCCTTGAGCTGTGGTACCATAGAAAAATACTGAAAATCTGACGGACTGATAATATAAGGAATGAGGAAGTTCTCCGCAGAATCAGTGAAGGAAGGAACATCTGGAAAACATTGACAAGAAGAAAGGGCAGGATGAAGGAACATGTGTTAAGGCGTCAGTGGTTGACCTTCATTGTACTAGAGGGGCGGAAGAGACTGAAATACATCCGTATAATAATTGAGGGCGTTGGGTGGAACAGCTGCTCCGAATGAAGAAGTTGACGCAATAGAGCAAATTCGTGGCGCACCGACGTAGTCAAAACATTCGCATATTTTCCACGGCCTTCCATTCCCCACTTCTCATAGCCATAGCTTTGTTTTAACATTTTTCCTGAAGGACTGCTACATCCTAAAGATAAAATTATTACCACCATCATTAAAGCCTTGATCTATTGCTCGGAAAAATCTGGTCGGTGTAACAGCCTTGAATGCAAGTTTTCCACAAGCAACTCTGTTTATAAGAAACTCTCAATGCTGTTCAAGTGCGTCTATGTCTGAGAGTTTATTAACATATATGCTAGTGCATAAAAGAAACACCGAGTTCGATTACACATAAGACTGTAAGAATACTCTGGATACGTTGGAGTAAGCTAAAAATGTCTCTTGTCGTTCCACTTACACAAAAACACACAAACACACACACACACACACACACACGTGCAAATGTCTCTTGTCGTTTCACTTACACACAAAAACACAAACATACGCACACACACACACACACACACACACACACACACACACACACACACACACACACACACACACACACACACGTGCGCACGTACGCTCACCTAGAGGAGATAGAAGATGGCTAGGAAAGAGGACTGAATAAAAGGGGAAAAGATAACAGATACAGATGCACCCTCCTTTGCAGAGGGTGTGTCATTTACCAGGCAGAGAATCTTCAGACAATAGTAACTAGTCGCTGTCACCATGTTAAGGCAGAAACTGCGATTAACTTTTATGAAATGCCCACTTTATGTACTGCAGACCATAACTTAACGTAATGCGTGTGTGTTTGTGTGTGTATAAGCATAAATGTTGAACGAACCTCTATAAACATTACAGTCAACGCATAGGTCGTTAACATTCTGGATACTTACCGGATGTTCTGTTGCCCTTAAGATTTATTATTTTTGAGCCGGCCAGTGTGGCCGAGCGGTTCTAGGCGCTTCAGTCTGGAACCGGGCGACCGCTACGGTCGCAGGTTCGAATCCTGCCTCGGGCATGGATGTGTGTGATGTCTGTAGGTTAGTTAGGTTTAAGTAGTTCTACGTTCTAGGGGACTGATGACCTCAGATGTTAAGTTCCATGGTGCTCAGAGCCATTTGAGCCATTTTTATTTTTGAATTAAATTTCTCACTAAACATAAAACTAATCCTGTTTACTACCCAGCTTATAATCAATATATACATTACTCAGCATCTCACAGTGGTTGTGAGTTTCATTGCAATTTCTTATTGTTCACTTTTCTGATGATAATAAACTTTCAATTGCGACACCTTCGTTATAATTCCTGATGTATAAGTCTATTTCCCTCAACAATGTGACAAAATGTCATGGAAATCATAAGTTCCACGTTTTAACGCTACGCAGCTCAGAAATTCCTGATCGCCTATCTGGCTATCGAGTTAGAACTTATTGTTTCTGGACGTAATGGAATTGTAGTTAAGTAAGTTACCTGAGGAAATTTCGTACTCCTGATAACAAAACTGTAGTGTTGGGTTAAAATCAACATGTAATCGAGTTTTCATATTACAGGCTAAACATTACACTTTGACGGCATTCATTGCGATTCAAAAATGGTTCAAATGGCTCTGAGCACTATGGGACTTAACATCTATGGTCATCAGTCCCCCAGAACTTTGAACTACTTAAACCTAACTAACCTAAGGACATTGCGATTCAAAACGTGATAAAAGACTATTTTATTATTCTAAAGTTCAGAAACTTTAAACATAATAAGCCACACCTGTGGCTTAAACGATTGAAATATATTATAGTTATCGATTACTGTTTAGTTTCAGAAATACCTCATTATTTCCGGAGGAGGCAGTGAATTGCAAAAGCTACTGAACTAATGTTCGACAGGGGCCTTATTCTGGTCAGATACCCAGTGACCAAGGTACAATTTCTGTCAGAAGGTTAAAAATAAATCTCTTACACCTTTTAGTCTTATTGGGTAAACATTCACGAAAATGAGTCCTAATTTTTAGCATAAAACAGTTTTAGCCATCCGTCGGATTGGGGTACAGTTTAAGGAGAACGTTTTTCTTATTATATACAGAAAAAAATATATTTTTGCTATGCCTTCCTAAATACAGCCCAGAACGTTCATATCTGCCGTGAGATTACTGCATGGCTTCATACATTGAAGACTACTTATTGTGCTCTTTACTTTCTCTTTGATCTCGCTTTCACATCTACGCCCATTTTAGCTTCAGCTTTCATTGCACCAGTTACTACTAAAGTATGTAATTTAACTAAACTTGGCAAATTTTGTTTTCACATTTAGCCATGTTGTATCAGCCAGATTTCACTCGCTGTCACACAAACTGTCTGAGTGCATTGCGTGAGTGATGTCATGTCCCTTTCATGATTCATCTAATAAGTTGGCTTCAGCATAACCTTTTTAGTCGGTCAGTCAACTTTATTTCTCGACGGCTGTATTGGTAGCTAGGAGTTTGAAGTTCTATGAGTAAGTTGTCAGCGACATCATTAAAGAGAGATAAGCCTCCTTCTTCTTGTTATTGTTTAAGTTGTACCTTGTGATTGATGTATTGGATCTAGACCATGGTCTTAAGTGCAGGTAGTTGCATTTAAACTTCCACTACTTGAGCCAATGTAGATAGAAAACTATTTACCGTATGGGTACCCAATTTTATAGGACTGATGTTCAGAACGTGCGCTGTAGAAATTGCGTTCTTAGTCGTGTTAGCATCATGTTTTGCTGTCAGCCACTTGTACTTGCGTAGCGACGTAGGGCTGAAACACAGGCATCAGTCTGCATTACAGCTGCAAACAGTTGTGAGTTAACGAGAATTTCACTCTCATTTAAGTATATGGCCGAAAAAGTCAGCCATCAGAAGTTGTGAAACGAACCCTGTCGTCCAGGACCGTGTGCCACAGAGAGCGCAGATTCACCACGAGATGAGGAAATTCACAGGCGTCTATCGTGCTGAATGAGGCCTAAGCGCTGTAGTGTGAAAGAGACACAGACGAGAACCTACGTCGTAGGGAATGTGTGTGTGAAATCTTATTGGACTTCACTGCTAAGGTCATCAGTCCCTAAGCTTACACACAACTTAACCGAAATTATCCTAAGGACAAACACACACACCAATGTCCGAGGGAGGACTAGCCGCACAGTCCATGACTGCAGCGCCTAAGACCGCTCGGCTAATCCCGCGCGGCTCGTCGTAGGGAAACCCCCGTAGAAGCTGTTTGTGGCCAGGGAGACGTAGCAGTGTTAAACATGGCGGACCTAAGATTGGCCAAAAAGAGAAACATTAATGAAAACTATTTAATTCTGTAGTAATTCAGGGAATGAAGCCGCAGTAATTTTAATCTACCTCTCTTCATAAATTTTAATGGTGATCGCAATAAAACTTGAATATTGATCATTTCTATAATAGTTTAGGATTTATTGTTAAAGTGAAATTAACAAGTTTTGTAACAGAGACCTGAATGCTAAAATCTGAACGCTGTGGTCGATCTTAACGATCGTCATTTCATTTAGAAGGGCATCATTAAAACGACAAATGTTGTAAATAGCAACTCTGTAACTTTATTTGTTTAAAAGATATAGTAAATTTAAATTAACAGTATTTTCAGTTAAGCATCAGATCATCATTTCCTCTATCCGAAACACACTGAACGATGAGTCATTAGGTAATAGAATATTTGTTGTAAACTTTAGTGCATAATAGTTACCTTTGTTCTTTTTATATATTAGAAAGCACATTGGTGCAAGGCTGTTGGCCATGGCATTCAAAGCTAAGAAGGAATTTGTATTGGTTTTATATAAAAGAATTTAACGTTTATTATGTAGTGGATATTATTGTTACTTTATTTAGAACGTGAAAGTGATCAAGCTTTGATTATTTAAATATATTAAAATGTAAAATAGCGGAGAAAACCAAAAGTTTCCTAGCGGTACCATTCTTGTTCCTGTGTTTGTCTGTCCATCATCTTTAAGTGCCCTTATTGGAGATGTCCACTCCTCTCGAACTGGAATTTCTATCGTGCTATTCATTATTGGCATATCTATAACGTAAGAGAACTAAAAACGTTTTTCCTCAACTTCCTTCTTTCCACATATTTTTTTCTGGATGGTTCTCAAACTTTAGTCTATTCCTCGTTATTATTAAATTGTGATCCGAGGCTCTGCCAGATCCTACATACATCAATGTGTGAAATCAGAATTTCTGTCTGACCCTGTTGTCACCCACGGTCTTTTACAAATATACCTTCTCATCTTATGATTTTTGAACACTGTATTTACTATTACTGTCTGAAATTCATTCAATTATTTTTCTACGCCCTTATTTCTTCTACGTAGGCCATAATGCTACGTTACTCGATCTATTATTCCTTTCTCTACTGTCGGAATTCAGTCCCCTGCGATAGTTAGTCATCACCATTTACGTAAAGGAACTGCCTGTTTAATATTCTCATGTATTTTCTCTATCTCGTCATCTTCTGCTTGTGTCGTCAGCATGCACAACTGAGCTGTTGTTGTTGGCCTTGTCTGCTGTTGATTCTGATAAGAACAACCCTGTCACTGAACTTTTCACAGTAAGTAACTTCACTTAGCTCATAACAAAAATACTTCACAGATTACTTAAATATTTGAAAAAAAAAGTTTACTATGTGAGTTGCGGTGTGTTAGTGATGTGGCTTCTGCCATTTAAATTTATCATTTACCAACGACAGCACCCATGTCCTGTAGACGCGGAAGCCAAAGTGGCGGAGTGTGTCTGACCAGTCTGAGCAGTGCTATATGGAGCCAGTAGAAAGCTGTGCATTATCACGAAACTAAAACATTACGGAATGTAACAATGTAAATAATCTGAGTAACTGAAAGACAAGGAAAATAATGTATTTTCTGTCTAATAAATAGATGTGAGGGTCGTATACCTCACGCAGAGACAGTGCTGTGGCTTCTGTCATTTCAATTTCGTCTTCTGTATTGTGAAATACTGGATGCCATTTAATTATATTTCTACCTTTTAAAAGCAGCAGAGGTTTCTATCCTCTCCGCTGTGACGATCATCAGTAAATATCAAGACCTGTAATGTCGAACTATCACAAATAAGGTCGAATGAGATACATAGATATAATACGGGAAACTGATTACATTACAGTCAGATAATTTGCCTAGAAGTTGTCGATTCATTCGTTATGTAGGTATTACTCTCCAGTGTCGTTCGGAACGTGTTTTTGGATACATTCTGTTGACTAAATTTTAAATTTCTGAACATTTGTTTCAAATAGTATCGATGCGAGTGATGCCATATTATTGTTTCTGGATGATGGGATGGATGGATGTATGTACAGAAGAAATAACGGACACCTCAAAGAGGCAGACCAGACCTGCTAATTGATACTGCTGTGTGGATGGTGCCTTGGTACCATTGACACATGATGAAGAATAGCTGAATGTCTCCTCGGCACATCTCAGGACGTAAGCGGCAAAAATTCAATATACGCTGGAGAAAGAGACCAACGCACGACTTAATTTTCCAAATAGTCCAGTAATCAAAGACGTGGAAGGGACTAAGGGATCCAACCAACACCGAACACATAAAAGAAGTTCAGTAAATCCTTGGCGCAAAAGAAAATAAAATGCCATGAATTAGATTTTAAGGAAAGCTGGTGCTGCTATTGTTAAGATGAGGATCCTTTTCACCTGCCGCACATTTGTCCAGGATTCGGAACAACTTCATCGTCTGCATCTAAAGACATCTGTGGAGTTACACTACAATTCATGGAACTGGACTGATGGTATAGCCAAGTCCGACTGGGTTCATGAGGTAGCAACGTCTGGACAGATGGAAAAGTGTAGCCGGCTTGAGAGGTTTTCGTATCAAGAAACTGTTTTTCGACGCTTCGTTATTAATATGACGGATAAAAATTTGAACGACTCTACGATGATGGTTTTAAGTAAAGGACTGAACTTTGAACCCAAGATAAAGATTTTACAAATACCAGCTTTCACCAGTTCCGCTGAAGAAGCTGTTCGTCCTCTTTATACGGAATCAGCAGAACAAATTAGACGCGAAACTTGTCGAGCAGTTAACAAGGTTCGCCCACAAAGGAGTAACAAATCTGTAGGAGAGAGGGCTGCACTACGTAAACTTCGCCAGGATACCGAGGTGGTGCTTCTTCCAGCTGAGAAAGGTTATGTCACTGTTTTAACGTCTCGTGACGACTATCGTGATAAAATGGTTTACTGAGTGACAGCACATACGGGGAAAGTAAAGACCCCACCAACCAGGTGGTAAGAAAGACTGCTTCGCTTCTGAAAGCCTCCCACCTTCCACCAGAAGTTGTGCGAAGATTGAAACCAAGTGTTGCGGTTCCTCAAAGGCTTTGTGGACTTCGAAAGATCCACAAGAATGGTGTTCCTGTGAGTACGTTAGTAACATCGGCACTCCAACCTATGATTGTGCAAAACACTGGGCGTCGTTATTACGGTCTCTGGTGGGAAAATGCCCTCATCACATACGTAACTCTGTGGACTTCATTAGCAAACTGAAATCTCTCAAACTGAGCAATTGTGATATGTTAGTTTGGATGTAGTGTCGTGATCACAAAGGTTCCTCTATCGGAATCATTGTTTCTCATTGGAAAAACTTTCCACGGCAAGATTTCAGCTTTTCTTGTACATGTTTTGACCTAGAAATATTTTTAATTCAATAAATAATTTTATGAACAGACTGACGATGTCTCTATGGGTGGTTTTTGTCGCGCTTGGTAGCCAACTTTTATAGGAATTCGAGGAGAAGGCGCTGGAATCTGCTAGCTTGAATCCCACAGATTTTGAAGGTATGCTGATGACACGTCTGTAGTGTGGCCTCATGGTGAAGACAAATTAAAAGAATTTTTAAATCATCTGAATTCCATCCACAGACAAATTCAGTTCACGATGGAAGTCGAAAAAGATTGATGCCTTCCATATTTGGATGTGTTGGTACGGTGCAAAGATAACTGCACTTTGGGACACGCAGTATATCGAAAACCGACCCACACGGATTTATATTTACGTGCAAATAGCTGTCATTATCCTTCGTAGACGATGAGTGCTCTGAGAACTCTGGTACACATAGCACACGTCACTGATGGCGAGAGCAGTCTGGAGGACGAGTTTCTACACCTGAGGAAGTGTTTTGGAAGCCAATGAGTACTCTCCACAGCAGATACGTAAGGAACTAGATAGGAAATCAACAGTGGGTATAGGAAAAGCAGAAAAAGACACGGAAAGCCTTAAATTCATGGATTTTCTGCCACATGTGGAAAGCCTTTCGTGAAAAATAAGACGGATACTCAGTAAGGACAAAGTGATAGTGATGTTTCGCCCTCCACCAAAGACAGCAGTACTCCTGGGATCCGTTAAAGATGATTTGGTGCTTCGAAGGCTTGGTGTTTACAAGATCCCCTGTGAATGCGGCCATTCATGTATCGGACGGACGACACGTACTGTCCAGCACAGATGCACAGAGCGCCGCAGGTACACCCGGCTGTTACAACCTGATAAATCTGCAGTGGCAGAGCATTGTATTGACACTGGGCCCTCTATACTGTGCGATAACTTCGACATTTTAGCCTGGACTTTATCGTTCTGGGTCTCAGTAGCGACGGAAGCAATTGAAATTCAGTCGGCGACGAATCTAATTAATAGAAATAGCGGCTTCAGCTTGGACATTACAAAAATGTCGCGATGGTGCTGCTCGCAGTGATACGTTGGTATCACCGTGTGGATCGACAGCGCAGCCCTAACTCTAATTCCATGCATATGTCTTACCTCTCTGGCGCCTTGTGTATCTGTGGCCGCATGCGCAGTGGTGCGGCTTGTAGGTTTAAAAGGACGGAGCAAATGCTGGAGCGTCAGTCACCTCGGCTCACTTTGAACATAGCTGGACGGTATTCAGCCGAAATATCAGAAGAAGAAGTCGAATTTATGTGGCTGCACACACGAAATTTTATGCATCAGTCTTTGCACCCCGAAAATATGAAGATACACATCAAAATAAAATTTATTTGCTGATTTAAGTTTCAGATGTGCTGAATCACTAACAGTCAGCATTCAAGAAAAATTGTTTCTCCAGTTAGGAGATTGATAGAGGACGCAGTACAATAAGCAAGAAAGCCAGGACTAATGAGGAACGCCAGGTGATAAATGAGGAAGTTTTCCTCCCTTTTATCAGAGAAATTACGGATCAGGAATGTGTTGGTCAAGCATTGGGAGAGTCCTTAGAAAATGTAGTCCATCAACGAAGGAGGTGGCTTAGAAAACACTCGTTCGACCTAAAATGAGTATTGCTCATCAGTATGGGATCCGTACCAGGTCGGGTTGACAGACGAGATAGAGAAGATCCAAAGAAGAACGGCGCGTTTCGTCACAGGGTTATTTGGTAAGCGTGATAGCGTTACGGAGATGTTTAGCAAACTCAATTGGCAGACTCTGCAAGAGAGGCGCTCTGCATCGCGGTGTAGCTTGCTGTCCAGGTTTCGAGAGGGTGCGTTTCTGGATGAAGTATCTAATATATTGCTTCCCCCTACTTATACCTTCCGAGGAGATCACGAATGTAAATTAGAGCTTCGAGCGCGCACGGAGGCTTTCCGTCAGTCGTTCTTCCCGCGAATCATACGCGACTGGAACAGGAAAGGGAGATAATGACAGTGGCACGTAAAGTGCCCTCCGCCACACACCGTTGGGTGGCTTGCAGAGTATAAATGTAGCTGTAGAAGAACAGTAGACGGTGTTCGGCATCCATTAGCAATACTTGGTGTGTATAAAACACTGTGTGAGTGCGGGCAAGTATACGTTGGAATGAAAAAAATATGTTTGGGAACCTGATCATCAGAACACAAAAGGAACTTCAAATGTATTCGCAACTGCGAATGAGGACAATCATCAACTATAAAATGGAATGACGACAATGAAAATTTGTGCCGCACCGGGACACGAACCCGGATTTGCCGCTTATCGCGAGCGGTCACCTTCCCATTTGTATATCTGTGCACGACTCACGGTTAGATCCATACTTCCAGATGTCGTCAACAATGCGTACATCCCGAGATGTAAACCACTAAATAAAATTCAGTGAGACTAGCGTTTTAACAAAGACAACACAGTATCGAGCACGCAAGAACAGAGCGCACATAGGCATTTACAAACACCATAATAATTTTATCAGAATAGAAGACAAAATTAAGTTAAATAAAACAGGGCAGCCGAGTTTTCACCAATAGAATCGAGAACGATGGTGTCAGATAGATATAATCACGTATTCGTTACCACGTAATAGTGCCCTATATACAGCTCCATAATTGCGGCAGCCCCTCGGCACCTTCGTGCAGTTGCCGTTTTACTTCCGAAGATGTCTCCCGCTGCCGGAGACGAAACGTCAAGTTAAAAATTTACACCGTCCGGTCACATTAATGTCACCAGCCGTCAAAAGCCTGAATAAATAGCTTTTGCAGCGCGGTCCCCTGCGGAATGTACAGGAAGATAGTGAATGAGGTTCTGGAAGCTAGCGACAGGGATGTGGAACCATGACGACTCCAGTGCCGCGGCCAATTGCGGAGGGTTTCTCGGTTGAGAATCCATGGCGGGAAGAGTCTGCTGGAGGTGGTCGCACAGATTCTCGATTAGGTTTATATCCGGGGAGTTTGTAAACCAGGGGATTACTGTAAACACATCTTGGTGCTCTTCGAACCACACACGGAAACAGCGATCTGTGTGACACGTTGCAATGTCCAGCTGGCGAAAAAACTACTGTGCCTTCCACAATGACGAGATCACCAATGGAATGCTATGAGAACATTCTCCAGACGATAACGCTCCCTCATCCGGCCTGGACCATTCCGGCAATTATTGCAGGGTGTTTGCTTTCAGATGTTTCACGACGTACACACCAACGACCGTCTGTCCAATGGAACATAAACTATGATTCATCCGTAAAGGCTACGCGCTGCCACTCTACGGACGTTCAGCTGCGGCACTGGCGAGCAAATTCCAGTTTGTGTCGCGGATGATCAAGTGTCGCAATGGGTGCTGCGGAGGGCGGAAAGCAGCAACATTCGCTGAATGGTCGTTGAAGAGCCGTCAGTCGCTTAAGAGGTGCACATCTACTCCCCGTATGCATCTCCATTCACCACTGTCACATATGGGCTGTAAGGCCGGTTTTGTACAACGCCACTTTGCCATGCATGGTATAGTTCGACCACGGCTGCACACGAACAGGTTACAAACAGCCGTTTCGGAAATGCTTCCATCCTTGGCTCAAAAGTCACTAATTATGCCCTTTTGGAGGTCAGATAAACCACTCCGTTTGCGTCCTCCCGACATGCTTTATACAGGGTGTAAACGGTGCAAGGCGCCAAAATTATACACATGGCACATCTCGCAATGCTTGACAAAAAAGTCTAGTAACATGTTTGCGTAATTCCTACGCTTGTCCCAGAAAATAACAGTTCGTCTCAGGATAATGGTTTTGGAAAAGTAGTACTTGGCCGTGCACGTACGTAATCAATCGGTTCCTGTTATTGCCCGCTGCGGGTATTGACATCGCGAGCGTAAATCGTAAACACATAGGCAACTGCGGCCTGAGTGGCTGCGTCATTGTAATACGCCGGCCGAAGCGGCCGCGCGGTTCTGGCGCTGCAGTCTGGAACCGCGAGACCTCTACGGTCGCAGGTTCGAATCCTGCTTCGGGCATGGATGTGTGTGATGTCCTTAGGTTAGTTAGGTTTAACTAGTTCTAAGTTCTAGGGGACTAATGACCACAGCAGTTGAGTCCCATAGTGCTCAGAGCCATTTGAACCATTGTAATACACCGAGCGACGACAGTAGGCGAGTAACCTGTGCAGATGTTACTGCAACTCTGCTAACTGTTAGTATGGAAAGGAGATTTACTATAGCTGAACTATGCGATATGCATTTAATTTATGGCGATGCCAAAGGTGTTGCGCGGGCAGCTGTACGAATTTATCGAGAACGCTTCCCGCAACAACGACTTCCTGCTCGAAAGACATTTGCTGCTGTGCACCAAAGGTTTGTGTCATTGTAATTCTCTACTTGTATGCGATTATTATGCATTTACATCTTAATAAAGTACAGTAGTTATCTGCACCTTTGTAAATTTTCGTCCGTATGCGAAACGTATCTTCTGTTCTGATATGCTTCCCGTTTTTGTTACATCGTGACAGAATACAACTGACGAGTACGTATTTAATTTCCTTAGATTGAGAGATACTGGCTCTTTACTGCCCCACGCAGAAGGCAGAGGCCGACAACGCGCCGATCGTACATTGGAAGCTGAGGAAAGAGTTCTGGACCGCATCCAGGAGGATCCTTCTCAGAGTACTAGAAGCATCACCCGCAACGTGGGTGTATCGCACACTGTCGTTCATCGCACTTTGCAAGAGGAGCGTCTGTGGCCATACCACATTCAACGCGTACAAGCATTGCAAAACAAGATTTCCCTCCACGACGTGAGTTCTCAGAGTGGTTATTGTTACACAGTGCGCAGCATGATTTTGTCAACAAAATTCTCGTCACAGATGAAGCGTGTTTCACTCGCGCCGGAATAATTAATTTCCACAACATGCACACGTGGAGTGTACACAATCCTCGCCACGTAGTGGCAACACATTTTCAGCGACGAGTTTCCGTAAATGTGTGGTCGGGTATGCTCGATAATTACATTACTGAGCCCTATGTTTTACCTGCACGTTTGACTGGTAACTAATACCGAACGTTTCTAGAGGAAACATAGTTACCAACGTCGTTAGAAGACATTCCGTTAGGCATATGTCATAACATGTGGTTCCTCCACGATGGTGCTCCACCCCACATTGGTCACAGAGTACGCAGATTTTTGGATAGTCGATTTCCAGGACGATGGATCGGGCGTTCGGGTCCACGTCGATGGCCAGCACGCAGCCCTGTTTTAAATCCACTGGATTTTTACTTTTGGGGCCATATGAAGGAACTTGTTTATGCTGAGCCAGTAAATAATGTGGACGAATTGACGCAGAAGATTTTAGATGCTGCCAATACCATAAAGGCCAATGTGCAAGTGTGTGAAGCAGTGCGACGAAACTGGGTTCGCCGTAATGAAGCATGTGTAGAAGCGAATGGTGATCATTTCGAACATTTATTGTAGTATTGGTGTAAGAGGAAACGAAGTAATGGGTTTGTTTTTCGTTACTATGTTGTTGTACAGAAGGAAAAGAATGTGAATTTAGTATTTGTTATGGCATTGCCGTAAAAAGATGAAACAGTTGCTTGTAATTAATGCACAACTATCTACTTGGTGATTGATTGAATTTGTACTAATGGAAATACATTGTGTTTGATATTAGCTTGTCATTACTACTACGACCTTCGTTATCGACTTATTGAGAAACAGGCTGGTAGTATTCAATTCAAGTAAAGCGAATTATACATTCTTGACAACCCAAATCCGTTTACATTCCTTTCTTCGGTACCACCTGATTATCACACCACGTCGTTGTACACGTCTAATGATTTCAATCCTCTGGTCGGCTCGTTGCCTTTCTCTGGCCGCCCCGTCATTGTAGGCAATAAACTCGGTACGCCGTGTACTGTCGGTTGACTACGTAAACAGAAATGCGTATACTATCTATCCTACGAACATTAGGTTTTAATGATACAAAAATAAAGTACATGATACAAGAAAATGTCATTAGAGTTTTTTGTCAAGCACACCGAGATGTACCATCTGTATAATTTTGGCGCCTTTTACCGTTTACACCCTGTATACTCACCACCTCTTGTGCTGCGACCTGCCACCTGTGAGTGTTATTGGACATTGATGTCGAAGATTTATGATGATCACATTGATATGACTGTACCGTGCATATATCGACAGTGGCGCCTCGCCCTGTAGGTTTTAAATGAAGTAAACTCGGGACGTGAGACGCTACATTTTAATGAGATGAAACTGAAGAGTAAATCTGTTACTGGAAATAGTAGATGTATGGAATAATCGATAGTGTTTAATGCCTGCGAGGGTTCCTCATCTTTAATGTGGTAGTGGACTTCTTCCCAGCAGCAGCAGTTCTCTCATTAACAACGCCCAGTGCGAACCACGCCCTCCATTCGTGTCAGCCAGGCGAACGCCTTCAGCGCTAATGCCCGCCATCTCTCCTTCGTCTTGACTTGGCCAGCATTAAGCACCATCAGATGTAGTAGGACCGCGTCGTTGCTACTTTTCTTCTAATCAAATGGATTCGCAACCAAGGCAACTTCTGCGACAGCGAGACAGCTTCTGCAAGTTATTTAGAGATACATTAGTATTCAAGTTAAATAAATGTAAAACGTAAAATCACATAAACGTACAATAAACACCTAGATTTAAAACGAAAAAGAATCAAGCAGCAGTTCACTTTTCATCATTCCGCTCCCAAGTTCCAGTTGTTCATATATCGAAACAAAAATAAAAGAAATAAATCAGAAGTTTTAGGATGTGTGCTATACAATGGTAAAACCAAATAACAGCAAAAACTAACATTAAAGGAAAAATGAAAGACGTTGACGATAAAATCTTGGTCAACTTGCTTATACCATTTTCATTTTCGCTACACGTCGCATACGAAAAAATGTACGTGGTGATTGTAAAATGTTTCGGTTTCATCAAATGTGAAAATAACAAGTGATGCTCAATTATATTTTGTCATGACTTATCAAACCCACACAACCTCATTTGTGGACTTGTACGAGGTGTGTGAGAAAAAAGTCTCAGTATGGCCGCAGGTGACGGTCGTTTGACGGGTCTGTAGCCACAACAGGTTGGCATCAAAGTGAATACCGCTGTGGGTTGACAACACTGCGAGCGATTTGGCAACGCTCTATTGATCTATTTGCCTAGACCAGTGTGTTCATCCCTTCCAGATTTTTAGCACCGCACAGCCATCACGCGGTTTTTAGAGCGCCATCAGTGAACTTGTGTTTATTTTGTATGTTACTGAAATGGAGGTGTGAAATTTAGAGCGACAATGTGCCATCCCTTTATATTAAAATTAGTGAATCCGTGACCGTGACCTCTGAAAAGTTGAATCAGGTCTTGTTAAGGGTACAAGTTGTTCACTGCGATACATTATTTTTGGAAGGCCGAGAGTACATATAACATGATATCCGACCAGGGAGACCTTCAATTTCAAAAACAGACGAAAACGTCGAACGTGTGCCTGCCCTTGTTAGCTTGCTTTTCCTGGACAAAGACTCAACCAAGCGTTTTTCAAACATGTTATGGAATGGCTCATGTAAACTATAAATCGAGTGAGGCTGGACCTTGCAGACAAGTATGCTGCATCATGACAACATTCCATGTTGCTCGGCTACTTCACTTACGGAAGTTCTGACCTCAAAAGGCATTATTATTGTCCCCCAACCCTCCGCCCAACTCCCACCCTCTACTTACCTGATCTGAGTCCTTGTGAATCATTTCTTTAACAAAAATTGGGAAACGTCATAAAAGGACATCATTGTGGGATTGGAGAACATTCAAAAGAATGTGACCGACATGTTAAAGGCCGTACTAGTTGAGGGCTTTCAGCTCTGCTACCAAGACTGGGAACAGCGATTCCTCCGGTGTATAGCCGCCGAAGGAACAACTTTGAAGGGGACAATATAGTTGTTTGAAAAAATAAAAATAAAATGATAATTAAAAATCGGTCTCGTTACTTTTCTCACACATCTCTTATTCGATTGACGTGGATAATCACGCACACACATGTGTGCAAGAAGGATGAGCGGAAAATAATTTTCGTTAATGGCATTGTTGGTAAAGCACCTCTCGAAGAGACAATTAAGGAAACTCTTAGGTCACCAAAACATCTACACGCGTCCCTGATTCACATATAGGGACATAGCTAATACTGGCATTGCAACCATTAAGTGAGCGTCTGTCTGAGACGTTCTTATTTACATTGTTTGCTATTAAAACTGTAACAACAAGAAGTATAGCAAATAACGAATGTTAATATTTTTATAAACAACGTAATGGAATGTATGATTAAATTTGTAGATGGTTCAAATGGCTCTGAGCACTATGGGACTTAACATCTATGGTCATCAGTCCTCTAGAACTTAAAACTACTTAAACCTAACTAACCTAACGACATCACACAACACCCAGTCATCAGGAGGCAGAGAAAATTCCTGACCCCGCCGGGAATCGAACCCGGGAACACGGGCGTGGGAAGAGGGAACGCTACCGCACGACCACGAGCTGTGGACATTTGTAGATGATAGGGGAGTATACCGAGTGCGAAATTTATTACACACACCTGCCCTCTATGGGAACCACAATGACTCAAAACAGGCTGACACAGAGCTGAAGTGAACTTGCATGACACATCAGTAGGTCATTCCGTGCTGGCTCAACTATGTCACAGTTCATGAATTGTACTGGTTTGCGATTACTTGTCAGGTAAATGCACTACGTATCGAAGTAGCTCACGCTTGCATGGCGACATGTGGTCATTAGTTATTTTGTTGGAAGAGAATGCCATACACACCTCGAAGATGGGGTACAGCGAGCGGCCTCAAAGCGTCAGATATGTAACGGCTGCTGCGCAAATTTCCAGCTGTGCGAACAAGTGGTGATAGTGTTTTGTACCCAATGTCATCTTATGCCATCATACTAAGTGCTGGGCCCCTATGGCAATGAAAAATGCAATCGGGCAAAATTCGTTCTCCTTGGAGCCTCCACATACGTACAAGTCTATCTAATGCTGTAAGCGAAATAGTGACTCGTCTGAAAGGACGACGCAAGGCTTACTTGATCCGCTAAAAACAGTTCGAAAGTGCATCAGATAGTGGTGTACAATTTCCGGCGATTAACGCAATTAATAAATATTGAGCAAACTGACTTCAGGCTTAATTTCTAATCCTAGGGCATTACATAACAAAATCCCTGTAATTAATTTCGTGATCATCGAAGCCCCAAATGCCCCCATCCTTTGTTTCTTGCGTAGACTCAGCTAAATGCTCCGGCACGCATATCTTCAATTCTTTTACCCGTGTGGGAGTAGATGAGAAATACTCCGTAATAGTGATTTTTCTCATTTTCGCTTTCTTTTATACCAGAAACTGTCGTATCCTCTACTGCTTCCCATATTTTTTTGCTCAGTGCACCGGCCTGCAGCTAGCACTTCCTGCACTACTACTCTAACGAAAGGCAATCTGGATAGCTCAACTGTGACGTAGTTTTCGGTTAATGATTTTCAGCTTATAGTCCTGTAAGTTGAGTGCCAAACGGGTTAAATGCCAATGAATCAGTTCGCAGGTAGTGCAGACTGCTGCGGACCATGTAGACTTTTGTAACATTTCGAACAGTTAAGTGCGGATACTCCTAAAAGCCAGTACGTTCACAGGAACTTCCGCCTGTCTTACCGAATAGCATTACCCATTGTTGACAGAGTTTGTTGCGAAAGTGAGAGACAAATTAAAATTCGTATTCCCAACAAAAGTGTATCGGTATCGCAATGCTATTTTTATTCTTCATGAAGCCTTCTGACACCTTCTATTCACATTCTAGACAAAATTTTTCTTCCATAACAGCGATGTTTAAACATCGGTAAACTTGTAACGTCACATATTTATAATCAAGACAAGCCTGATGAAGTTTTGTAACTGTGTCTTCGATCTGTTTGTTTAATAATTGCTGATCGCTATCGAATTTCCCTTGTCATGTCGGGTGCCGACGGACTTGATGTAGCGTACCTACAACAAATATAGCCAGACCATGTTCATCTGTGAAAATGGACTCGATAAGCAACCTAAGCTATCCGTTATCCGAATCTAACCTGCATAACACTGTGTGCGTGATGTATGAATGTCAGTTTCACTGTCATTTAAGCCCTCGACAGATCGTTAAATGAAAAACTTAAAACTGACATTTGAATAAGCTATCTGACTGCGTATTCAATAAGAATTTACAATTGATACAAAATCTGACTTGCACAACGGAATTTATTGGATTAGGTTACTTGCCATGTTAAGATGTATCAGTGTCTCTGTTTTGGCCCTAAATTCTGCACTCGCCTCGTTACATGACTACCTTTTTTCAAGTGGTTTACAACAAAAAGGAGTTTGCTTGGGTCCTGTTAACTACTAAATAACTTGTAAGAAGGAATTCCATAAATTATGTCTCACAAATCATCACGACCAATAAGTATCAATAATGGCCGAGTGTTAGATTAACAAACTATTTCAATTTGAATGTTGCACTAACATTTAATAACTACAGCATATTTATGAATTAGATATGGAGGATAATTATTATTATTTGGAGGATCAGGAGGTTTGTTTCACTGACAAGCAAAACACAGGATTATTGCAAACTCGCACTAACATTCACGAGCCTAACCCTGAAATTGCTCTCTACGCTATGCCTCCGAATTTTTCCTTGTATTCCATCTTCAAGCGTAGTTAAGCCATCTGAATCTCTCCAGGCAATATAAATGAAATTAGGCCTTGAGTGTGGTTTGATCTGCCATCACCGACGTGAGGGCAGCATGTCACGTCTTCTGTCTCCGAGTTCTCGACCAGCACTACCTTGTCTCACAACAATGCTTGGGATCGCGCTCCCACGTTTCGCCCTCAGACTGTTACTACAGTATCGATATCTGAGTGCTTATTTATTTCCAGTCTTACACAATGCAAAGAATAGCCTTAAGTTGGCTATATTGTTTCCGATACTCAATGTACGCTACTGGCAAGTAAAATTGCTACACCACGAAGATGACGTGCTACAGACGAGAAATTTAACAGACAGGAAGAAGATGCTGTGATATGCAAATCATTAGGTTTTCAGAGCATTCACACAAGGTTGGCGCCGGTGGCGACACCTACATCGAGCTAACATGAGGAAAGTTTCCTACCGATGTCTCATACAAAAACAGCAGTTGACCAGCGTTGCCTGGTGAAACGTTGTTGTGATGCCTCG